>NC_047110.1:18344299-18944299 GCF_902500255.1 Thalassophryne amazonica | reverse complement strand
AATTCTTTAACCTATATTTGGAATAAGCATGGAATTGATCAGCTGGTCTCTCAATGCTATTGACACCATTATTTCAACAAGGAAATCAGGGCTGGGGGACCCTGCATGCCCAGATGGAACCTAACCTCCAGGCTATGTTCTCAGCACCTGGGAGAAGTGGTGTGTTGCATGCTTGGTACCACTCTCTGTGGAAGACGTCAAAGATTTATGGTTATTTGCTTTTATGGCAGGAGGGCTGGGGCTGATTGGGTTATGCGCTGCCCTGACCTATCGGAAAATTGGCAAGACGCCTGCTACCAGAACCACAACCCCACATCTGTCCATCATGATTAATGAAGTGGGCAAGGCGGTACAATATCAGACTGCATTAACTTTTGAACTCCAGTGCAAGTTGGAAAACATCTCGAAGCAAATATCTGCCTTGCAAAGGAAAATGTTGGAGACTGGGGAATATTCATGAATTGGATTTTGATGGTCACAGGAGCCACAAATGGAATTTCTGTGTCTCTCTGCCAAAACCAAAACATGGCAGCCTTATCAGCTACCGAAGGTTAAAATGCCACGCTTGTTTTCCTCCAGAAGGATTTTCAACGGCCTTGGTGAAGCATTCGGCTCTCCTCTTATCTGTCCTCCCTAACAGCCTGCTGCTGTCAAGACAACTCCAGACTCTATGCACACAGACAGACACTGATATGAACTAATTTGACGCATGACGCACAGCTGCCATCCCCGGCTGTGCGGGACTCTGCTGCGGCCTACACTCACCTTGCCTCAATTCAGATGATGGACTGCTCCAAGTTTAGCACACATAAACAATATCAAATGTACAACCCCTGGCAAAAATTATGGAATCACCGGCCTCGGAGGATGTTCATTCAGTTGTTTAATTTTGTAGAAAAAAAGCAGATCACAGACATGACACAAAACTAAAGTAATTTCAAATGGCAACTTTCTGGCTTTAAGAAACACTATAAGAAATCAAGAAAAAAAAGATTGTGGCAGTCAGTAACGGTTACTTTTTTAGACCAAGCAGAGGAAAAAAATATGGAATCACTCAATTCTGAGGAAAAAATTATGGAATCACCCTGTAAATTTTCATCCCCAAAACTAACACCTGCATCATATCAGATCTGCTCGTTAGTCTGCATCTAAAAAGGAGTGAACACACCTTGGAGAGCTGTTGCACCAAGTGGACTGACATGAATCATGGCTCCAACACGAGAGATGTCAATTGAAACAAAGGAGAGGATTATCAAACTCTTAAAAGAGAGTAAATCATCACGCAATGTTGCAAAAGATGTTGGTTGTTCACAGTCAGCTGTGTCTAAACTCTGGACCAAATACAAACAACATGGGAAGGTTGTTAAAGGCAAACATACTGGTAGACCAAGGAAGACATCAAAGCATCAAGACAGAAAACTTAAAGCAATATGTCTCAAAAATCAAAAAATGTACAACAAAACAAATGAGGAACGAATGGGAGGAAACTGGAGTCAACGTCTGAGACCGAACTGTAAGAAACCGCCTAAAGGAAATGGGATTTACATACAGAAAAGCTAAACGAAAGACATCATTAACACCTAAACAGAAAAAAACAAGGTTACAATGGGCTAAGGAAAAGCAATTGTGGACTGTGGATGACTGGATGAAAGTCATATTCAGTGATGAATCTCAAATCTGCATTGGGCAAGGTGATGATGCTGGAACTTTTGTTTGGTGCCGTTCCAGTGAGATTTATAAAGATGACTGCCTGAAGAGAACATGTACATTTCCACAGTCATTGATGATATGGGGCTGCATGTCAGGTAAAGGCACTGGGGAGATGGCTGTCATTACATCATCAATAAATGCACAAGTTTACGTTGATATTTTGGACAATTGAAAGGATGTTTGGGGATGATGAAATCATTTTTCAAGATGATAATGCATCTTGCCATAGAGCAAAACTGCAAAAACATTCCTTGCAAAAAGACACATAGGGTCAATGTCATGGCATAGGGTCAATGTCAATGAGCAGATCTGATTTGATGCAGGTGTTAATTTGGGGGATGAAAATTTACAGGGTGATTCCATAATTTTTTCCTCAGAATTGAGTGATTCCATATTTTTTTCCTCTGCGTGGTCTAAAAAAGTAACCGTTACTGACTGCCACAATCTTTTTTTCTTGATTTCTTATAGTGTTTCTTAAAGCCAGAAAGTTGCCATTTGAAATGACTTTAGTTTTGTGTCATGTCTGTGATCTGCTTTTTTTCTACAAAATTAAACAACTGAATGAACATCCTCTGAGGCCGGTGATTCCATAATTTTTGCCAGGGGTTGTATATGTGCAGTTGTTTTAATTCTGATGTGTGCCATATTACGTTCAACTAGCAATAATTGTGGATTAATTGTTGTATTTTGTGTGACGATAATTTCGTTGCACTTCTAAGTGTAATGACAATAAATGATCATCATCATGAGTTACATTATGTTTCTAAACTCAATTATTTAGGTTATTTCTTCAACATGACATCTGTCTCTATATGTTGTGTGGGCCGCTGAAGAGGAGGTACTGCTGGCCCACCACCAGAGGGCACCCTGTCTGAAGTGCGGGCTTCAGGCACGAGAGGGCGCTGCCACCTTGCGGGAACAGCCAGGACAGCTGTCAAGAGATGATGAGTGACAGCTGTCACCCATCTCCACTTCATCAAGCACTCCATAAAGCCGGACGACATCTCCACCTCGCTGCCGAGATATCGTCTATCTATGAGGTAATCTCTCAGCCGTATTCTGTGCCTACCACACTAATTCTGTATTGTTTGCAGGCGTACCTGTTTCTCCACTTACAGCTGAAGGCTGGGTTCGAAGCTGGTGACAGAGTGACGAGCTTCACTCCTCACGCTGAACTGTGATAAGTAGTGATTCAGGCACTGCTGTTTTTCTGTGTTCCTCTTTTGGAGGTGGAGGTGTTTTGCCCACCATAAAGGAACTGTTGCTGACTGTGTTACTGGGTGTGCACACACCCACACCTAACTGTTTCTGCTTCCTGCCAGCAGTACCAGATCCGACAGCCGGAGACGGTGGCCACCTGGGGACTCGGGACTTGGCGGCTCCAGTATCCTCCGGGTTCGGTGGCGGTGGAAATCGTGTGGGATCCGGTTCTTCTCTGGACAGACGTCTTCTATCCTCGAGCCTGCCCACACGTCACCTTTGTACATTTGACTCTATCCAAATTCTGTATTTGTCTATATTTCGTTGTGCACATTTCACAGCAGTAAAGTATTGTATTTTGGCTCATCTATTGTCCGTTCATTTACGCCCCCTGTTGTGGGTCCGTGTCACTACACCTTCCCAACAGGATAACTTGAAAGACACTAGCCTGACAACCGGCCCTGAATTGGGGCAGATATTGGCCTCCATTTTGGAGTGGGAATTCCCACTCCTAAATGACCAATTGGAGAGCAGCGCTGGAATTCCCACTCCTAAACAACCAATAGTAGAGCAGAGTTCGCGCCACATCAAAATGAGGCTGACGTCAGTGTCTCGCAGCCGCCAACCAATCACAGACTAGGATAGAGAGGCCAGTATCTGGCCCAATTCAGGGCCAGTTGTCAGGCTTGAAAGACGCTTTCTTGAGATCAGGTCTCCTTCCCACCTATGATAAATTTTACAGATTCATTTAGCCATCAGTGTTTCATTAGCCATCAGATTTTTCTATTTTTTGTTAGCATATATGTTGGCATAACAGCTTGTAAAATTGTGCTTTCCACAATATATCATCATGGAAATGAATGTATCATTTTTGACAAAACCGACTTTCAATAAATATGAATTGAATTATTTTGTACTGCCTGGGTAAGGTATGTGGATCCATGGAGAGTTTTTCACAGTATCCAGTCTGAGATCAGTCCTGGCTGCGAATCCATACTCATCTGACTTTGAAGGCAGCATCTCAAAGGTGGTCAATAAGAAACACGCCAACCAGCCACCACATATTCCAAACAAAGCCTAGAAAATGCATAAAATAATTTGCGTCAGTAACAGTTTAAATTTCATTGACCCTTTCCTGCATATTAACTGAAGTTATGAGACTCCAGGCCAAAACACATCCCTGACAAATTGCATCATGCACTAGGAAGATGTCAGAGACTATTTACTCCACTGTGCACAGTACTCACAGCATGCGTGTACAGGCCAGCTAGCAACACAGTGGGGAATTCTCAGTTCTCAAAATGTCCCATCAGGCATTCGACTTATCTGAATAAAACACTGAAAATAACACAGGTTGAAGAGAAGTCCTGTTGATATTCTTTATCTGCACGTCTTCTCATGAAGTTCAGTTCTGATGCCTCAGACGTCTGAAGCTTTGCCTGCTTCCAGCTGTTTCACTGTGTCTGAAATTTTATTGAGATTACAAACGAAGGCTCACTAGACTACAGACAGTGTGTCACCTTCGAGCACAGAGGTTCTCAACCTGGTCCTCAAGTATCATTTCCCATCTCTTCCTGCTTTGCCACCAGCTGGTTAGCTCATTCAGACATGCAGCCAGTCAACAGACACCTGAATGAGCAAACAAGGTTGAGAAATGTGTAGGATAGGTGGTACTTGAGGACTGGGTTGAGAACCACTGTTCTCGCATATTCCACTAACAAATGACTCCTTCTCTACCGTCAGTGACTTCATGGTGTGCTTTCTCAGCTTCCCACACAGCCCAGATTTGCCACCCAGGTGTACACTGTGACCACTCTCGATGATATTCAGATTGTCCTCTAAGATGAAACACCTTCTTCTGTGATTATTAGCAACTCCAGTGCTATCCCAGAGTCGTATCTCTAAAGACATTCTCAGTTCTATTGGGGTCACATGTAGAAGCAATGTTTGCAATTCATCTACCCAGATTACATGCAAACCTGTCTTATACTGAAGTGGGGTTAGTGCAGCAAATAACTGAAACAATACTTCACATGGTGACACAAGCACCAAAACCAGCACAAATTATCCATAGACACTGCTCTTTTGAAAAAACCCATGTGCCACTTGGATTTTCAATAGGCGGCCATGTAGGGGTCCACTGAAGAATTACACAGGGGTTAAAATATAAAAATGCTCCAATCATATTGAAAACTACACCACATTATTTGTCTGATCATAAAGATTCCTAAAAGGTATAGTTTGGACTATCTATGACTGAATGTTATAGAGTTATGGGGTAAAAACAGCAAGAATGGTGACAAAGGTCAATTTCAGTTTATACAGGGGTCAAAAGTTAAAGTTAAAGTAAAAAATGGTGCAAATTGTTGATTGAGCTACTTGGATTAATAAATGGAATAGTTTTGACTGTGTTGAATGTTTGGTCTCTAAAGTAAAGGTCAAATAATGTTGACATCCATTGAATTCTACGACATGTGACATATGTTACCCCGTAACGTGATAAACCAAGCATGATACATGGTGCAAACTATTCCTTTTTGAAACCCATTAACTCAACCAATAATTTGCATCACCTTTGAACAAAACTGGAGCAACTCTAACTTTTGACCCCTGTACAAACTGAAGCTGAACTTTGTCACCATTATTGTTGTTTTTACCCCATAACTCTATACAATTCAGTCATAGATAGTCCAAACTATGCCTTTTTGGGATCTTTACAAATAATGTGGTATAATTTTCAATATGACTGGAGCATTTTTATATTTTGAACCCTATGTAATTCTTCAATTGACCCCTACGTGGCTGCCTATTGAAAATTTAAGTGGTCCGTCGTTTTTTTCAGAAGAGTAATATCTAAGGTGTACTTTTGCCAAATGTGGTGCTTGTATCACCATTTGAAGGATTCCTCTGCAAATATTCTGTTATCTGCTGCGCTAGGTCAGTCCATCTCAGATCACCCCCAAAATTGAATTTTTAAACCTCACCCCCTCCAGTTTATATGGAATTTAGAATCACAACACAGGGTTTAATGATATCTGACTTGGATTCTCTACATGATCCAAAGATTAAAAATGTTTTTACTTACTGCATAGATTTTTGATATTTATCCAGAATATTTTATCATTTCTACAACTGTGTTCAACATGCTGTTATGAGTACAATCTAAATTTAACAACTGTTACAAACTGTGTGGGAATAAAGTTGTGCAAGGTCAGCTTACGGATCTGTTCATGGAACATCAAACAGCTGCTCAAGAGAAGAGAAACATACCAATAAACTGTTGGTTTTATATGATTGATTGCATCTTTGATGTTGAACTTGACATTGTTTTCTATATAATTACTGTGGAAGATATATTAAAAGTCATAAAAGACCCATCAGTTAAACTGTGAACCTAAAGTTCAATTTAAATAACTGGAGCAAGTATGTAATATGAGCAAGTATCTGTGTACTACTGTGTGTTGGCTAACTTCACAGAGTGGGGCATTTCTTGCTGCTATGTAATCCCTTGTTTTATTCCTTCATGGAACAAATACACAGCTATTCATTCATATGAATAACATAGTAATTAATCTTTTTGAATAGACAGCAAACGTTCATGACTGGACAACCATCCTTCTCTTTTCTGAATGATCAATACCAGGTGGTTTTAGATTTTTCAGTGTTTCACAACATCTAATCACAAAGAGCACCACGCTGATGACTTTTGGCAGGAAAATCAATTATATTATCATCATCACCTTTTTTAAATGTTACTTTATTTTTTTTTATTATTGGAATTTTTGAAGCACACCATGGAGATTAAAAACTGTCTTCTGGGGTAAACATCTGGAAATAGCAACTTCAGTTTCTCCCCACGCATACATCCTGCAGAATGTTAGCAACTCACTGAGAAAAGCCTGAACAGTGGATACCGGTGTTAAGGATTTTATATATATATATATATATATATATGTTATCACTGTTAAACATTTGTACCTTCGTCTTCTTTCTTATGAAAACGGTGTTGTGCTGTTTGCACCTAACCCCGAGAATGTATGTGTTATTCAACCTTGTTTTAGCATGCTGGGGTCAATCTGAACTGGGAATGAAGAGCTGGATGTACTTATTATTATTATTATACAACTTGTTTTCGTAGCCGCTAACGACTGGGAGTGGAGCATGACGGGGTCAGGCTAAACTGGGAGTAAAAGAACTGAAGGTTGATTTGACTGTTGTGATGTGATGCTTAGGGTGAAGACCAGGACACTCCAGGCAGATGCACAACAGCTGATAACTGCAACAGACGAACGGGATGTGCTGACCTTCGACGATAAGAGTAAAAGAAAGAAACTGTTTTTCCTTACAACTGCACTTATTGACGTATGTGTTTATGTTACGGGAAGAAACTTGTCTCGCGTTGTCCCCCCCCCCCTTAGGACAAGTTTCATGATGTAATGAGGGCTTCTCTAATAAAAAGAGCGGGAGAACAGGCCAGACTTTAGTGTAGCCTTGGTGTACAGCCTGGCCGCACTCCGCGCGTGATTAATTTGACTTTCTGTCTCACTGGTGTTTCTTGACTCTGTTTGTCTTATCAAAGGTTTTAAGAATGTTTGGAGGAGAAAATACCCAACATTGACTGGGGGCTCGTCCGGGATCTCAACAATACCGGAGGTGTCCAGCGGAGGTCGTCAAGTCCAGACGTAAATCCTTGGCCAAGGTCCGATCGATTGATCGTGTCTGCAATTGTCGACCACCGTTGGCATCGTCTGGTTGACGAGATTTTCCCGAAGAAGACAGACAGGAAGTCGAGTCAGTGAGTAAAATTTCTTTGTAAACAGTACTGAGTGAGTGGTGATCAGATCGCATAAAACAGTTAAATTCCGCAAGCGATGATACAGAATCGTCTGTTAATGCAAAGCAGTTAAACTCTGTAAGGAGGGTGCGGACTCCTCTGTTTATATACGCGTACCGGTAGGGGATAAAAGTGATCACATAAAACAGTTAAACTCCGTAAGCGATGATACAGAATTGTCTGTTAATGAAACACAGTTAAACTCTGTAAGGAGGGCGGACTCCTCTACGGTTGCGAGGGACGCATGTAGTTAAATTCCGGAAGGAGGATACGGACTCCTCTGTTTTAATACGTAAAGGAAATCCCGGGTAGAAATACGTGCACTGTAAAAAAGCAGTTAAATTTGGCAGGGACGGCGGAGTCCCCTAATGCAGGACATTAGTTAAATTTCACGGGAGGGCGAGCTCCCCTGGGCTAAGAATACGCGTACGATTATTAAAAGTGTTTCTATGTGTAAATAGTGTTTTGTGTAAGTGTAAATAACTGTGTGAAAGTGTAATACTTTGGACAACGTTAGTGACAACCGTGCGTGTGGAAGCAGAGGCAAGTGATTCCGCTTCCTACGGGGAGGTGAAAGGAATCAACCACACGACGGCAAATTAATTGTCACGTCCAAAGAAAGTGTGAAAACTTCAGATTTAGAACACCCTAGGTGTGCCCCCGTCTGAAGTCCAAATTATAACAAGGGATAATAAAAATGGGGGGTAAGACGTCTAAAAATAAGGAAAATTTATCAACTGACGACTGGAAATTTATGGAAGCAAAAAAAATCCAAAAGCAACAAAGAAATTGGAGACCTGGATAAATAAACATGACTTTGACGGACGACTGAACCTGATCAGTATACAGAAGCTAAAGAAGGAGTTAGAACAGCAACATAAAGGTGATGAGAAAAAGATGCAGAAAGTAGGGGCAGATTTAGTGGCATTTTGGGAGGAGGAAGCAGAGAACAGACAGAAGGGAGCAGAGAAGCGACGATTAGAGAAAGCAAGGAAAAAGAAAGCTGTAGGTAAGGCAGAAGAAGATGTGATAATTCAGCACAGAGAACCAGAACAGCCTCAGCAACCACCGCCGGCTGGATCGTCGGTGACAACAACACCTTTATCTCCTCTACCAGAGGATGACGATGTACCGCCACCACAGTATGATTTGGCAGTAAAACCTAAGGTAAAAAGTGAAAAACCAGAAAAACCACAAACACGCAGTCAAGCGAAAGTGCCTACAGCCCCTCCCATGGTGGAACACAGTGACCAGGGAGGTGCCTATCCTATGATAGAAGTACCAAATCCTCGTGCAGGAACAGCAGGACAGCGATCAACCATGCTCGTATATCGAACATGGAATGCTGATAATATCAAAGCAGCAGTCGACATGATACCATCGCCACATGTCGACATTGAGGGATTTATGCAGGATATAGAAAACATTAGAAGTTCTTACCACCTTAGTGGACCTGAAGTCCAACAGGTGTGGATAAAAGCATGTGGCCCTAAATGGAGTCAGATACGCGGAGACTGGAATCCTGCAGACCAGGATGGCGTACCATTGCCACATGATGATCCAGTCTTGAAAACAAGAGTGGAAGCTATGATTACACGTGCAAAAGGTGTGTTAGGACCAAAGATAAATTATACTGAAATTACCAGGACAACTCAGAAAGAAGGAGAGCCATGGACAGAGTTTAGATGCAGATTTGAGAGTGTATTTAGAGTCCATAGTGGCATATTGCCAGGAACACCAGTGTATGAAAACAAATTGAAAAATATTTCACCTGTGAAGCTGACAATGACCGATTTGATTCATGATGGCAACTCAACAGCTGTCATAACAGTAACAGGTGCCACTGAAGATGTTTTAAAATTGAGATTCACAGGTATGCCATTACATGTGTCACTTTGTAAGCCATATCTGACAGAATGGCAAGAATTGGGACTGACAGTCATAACAGCTTTGTCAGCCTCTGATTGGAGCAGAGTTGGACCACGAACGGAGTTCAGTCCATCAACTAAATTGTATAAAGTGCCAGTTAATGTCTCATTGGTGCTGACAGCTGGAACACACATTGATGTGTCCACTTCACAATCCTGAGTGTTTCAGTTGAGTCCTGAAGAAGATGATCTTCTCTCTTCGGTACCATCAGGATTGTGGACAACAGGTCCTTCAGACGTAGGACTGATAAAAATGCACAACCTGTAGTTATAAGACCAAAAACAGAATACAGACCATGTGTAAGACAGTATCCATTGAAACCTGATGCAATTGAAGGAATCAGGCCAGTAATAGAGAATCTATTAACAGCAGGAGTAATAGTGCCATGTCCAGATTCACCATGTAACACACCCATATTTCCTGTAAAAAAGGCTCCGCCCTCAGTGGGGTGGAGAATGATTCAAGATCTGCAGGCAGTAAATGCTGCTGTGATTAAAAGAGCACCATGTGTCCCAGATCCACACACCTTGTTAAATTTGCTGAGACCAAATTCTAATAGTTTCTCAGTAATTGACATAAGTAATGCATTTTTCTCTGTGCCAGTACACCCAGATAGTCAATTCTGGTTTGCTTTTACCTTTAAAGGACAACGATATACATTTACCAGATTACCGCAGGGTTACGCAGAGAGTCCAACTATTTATTCTCAAGTCATGTCAGCATGTTTAGCCAATTTCGTTCCACCGGCAGATAGCCAACTATTAGTGTATGTTGATGACATCTTGATTGCCTCTGACACATGAGAAAACTGCATAACTGACACAGTAGCATTATTATGTTTCTTATTTGATAATGGCCACAAAGTGAGTAAAAACAAAGTTCAGTTGTGTAGGGATAAAGTAAAATATTTAGGACATGAATTATCAGCCACAGGGCGCACGATCCTGTCTGACAGGAAGGAAGCAATTTTACACGCTCCAAAACCACAAACCAAAAAGCAGATGATGTCATTTCTTGGACTGACTAATTACTGCAGGGCATGGATTCCTTGCTATGCAGAGTTGACTAGTCCACTTTCTGATTTGATGTACAAAGATGATATTTCAATGTCAACCGTGTTGGAATGGAACAAAGATGCTGAGGAAGCTTTTGTAAAAGTAAAACAAACATTAGTGTCATCCACAGTTTTGGCACTACCAGATTATAGTAAACCATTCATTCAAACAGCTGATTGTAAGAATAAGTTCATGACTAGTGTTTTGGTTCAAGTGTATGGCTCAAAATTAAGGCCAGTTGCCTACTACTCATCTAAATTGGATGCAGTGGCAAGTGCTTTACCACCATGCGTACAGGCTGTTGTTGCAGCCTCTATGGCTGTTCAAAGTAGCAGTAATGTTGTTCTATTCCATCAGTTGACACTGAAAGTTCCACATGCAGTTTCTGCACTTCTGTTGCAGACAAACATGAGCCTTTTGTCCCCAGCAAGACATCTTTCGTGCATGTCCTTGCTATTATCACAACCACACCTTACGGTAGAGCGCTGTACAACATTGAATCCATCCACATTGATACCTTTACCTGAGGATGGTGAGCCGCACAATTGTCTTGATGTAGCTACGGTCTGTACGAAAGCACGCCCAGACCTCCAGGACACACCCATCCCAAACAGTACAATTGTGTATGTGGATGGTTCTTCCACTAAAAACGCTTATGGACAAACACAATCTGGATATGCTGTTGTCACAAATTCAGAAGTATTGGATTCTGCTTCATTGCCATCGTCATTTTCAGCACAAGCAGCTGAATTAGTTGCTTTAACTGCAGCTTGCTATCTGTTTAAAGGTACGGCTGTAACAATTTATACAGACAGCCAGTACGCTTTTAGCACAGTGCATGTGTTTGCAAAACTGTGGGAAGAGCATGGAATGGTGACATCATCTGGAAAGCCAGTGACTCATGCCACTCTCCTAACTGCACTACTGAAGGCTGTGAAATTGCCTAAACAAATTGCTATATGCAAATGTGCGGCTCACACCAAGGGCTCTGACAGTATTTCAAAAGGAAATGATTTTGCTGACAGAGCAGCAAAAGAGGCAGCAGCAGCTTCTTCTATTTTTGTTGTACAGGAAACCACTCCAGATTTGCATTTAGGTCATACACTGCTTGCTGACATGCAACAGCAGGCAACTGAAAGAAAAACAGATGTGGATAAATAAAGGAGCTACGTATGCAAATGATTTGTACGTATGCCCAAAAAAGAAACCCATATTGCCAAAAAATATGTTTAAATGGGCAGCTATTATGAGCCATGGCGTGACGCATGTCTCATCAGGGGGTATGATATCGCAATTGCAATCTATTTTTTGTCTTTATGGGTTCGATGCATATGCAAAACAGCATTGTAGAGCATGCATGACATGTGCAAAACACAATTCACAAGGCAATTTGAGACCCCAAAGAGGCAAATTTCCAACACCACAATATCCCTTTCAAGTGATTCACATGGATTATATACAGCTGAGTAAACATGAAGGGAAGGAATTTTGTTTAGTCGTAATTGATGCCTTCTCAAAATGGGTAGAATTGTTCCCTACAAAACATGCAGATGCACTTACAGTGGCTAAGGCATTGTGCAAAGACATCATTCCACGATTTGGAATACCAGAAACAGTTTATTCAGATAATGGAGCGCATTTTGTTAATACAACAGTGCAATACGTAGGAGAAGCGCTACAGGTCAATCTCAAAAATCATTGTGCTTATCATCCACACAGTGCCGGATTAGTGGAAAGGACAAAGGGCACAATAAAAATAAGATTAAGGAAATGTATAGAAGAGACAAAACGAACCTGGATTGAATGTTGGACCTAGTAAAATTGTATATGAGAATAACACCAACACCATCAGGGTTAACACCATTTGAGATACTTTATGGACGACCATATCGTCTACCAATTTTGACATGGATACTAAAACAGCAGATGAGGAACAAACATTAGCAAATTTTATGAAAAAGACATTAACACAGAAAGAGATAACTTAAACACATTTACTGCCGAATAATTTTGATCTTCCACAGGACGGCCTTCCAGTAGTCTAGCCAGGAGACTGGGTGTTCATCAGAGTGATTAAGAGGAAGAACTGGTCCAGTCCTCGTTGGGAAGGTCTATACCAAGTGCTGTTAACAACACCAACTGCAGTAAAGATAGCGGAGAGATCAACGTGGATACATCACTGTAAGATACAGCGTGTGTTGGCTGCCTCCACAGTGTAAGGGGAAGTCTGGCTACAAAGGGAGTCTATTTAATTAGCAATAGATTGTCTCAATGCCAGTGAAGCAGGGAGATCCTTGCACTATTAGGTGAGGTGGTTAACAACACTGTATCCTAGCAATCATGACTGAACTACAGCAGACCCCGGAGCGGCGTGCTCAGCGCCGCCGCTGCCGGACTGTTGGTAGGGCAGCCGGTTGCGTTGTGATCTTAGTGTGTTTCATGCTCCTCGGATTCCTGGCCTGGTGGTTGACCCAAGAATTGCAGCTCACTGTGGACCGAGCCAGAGAACAACGCAAGCAACGTCAGAAGAGGTTTATTCATAATGTGAACGAGACAGATGGACACCCTCATATATACCATACTAATATGTGGTACAGATATGTTCATTTATTGGCTATGGAATTACGTTACTAATTGTTATGTTTGTTCGCAAATACCTATATCCTCAACACACCCAGCTCTGACGGCTAAACCGTACCCTGCTAGGGTGACAGAATGTCTTATCATACGGATGCATAATCAAACTGTATTTCGGGGGCAGTTCTAACACCACTTGCCTCAGTGCAACCACTTATATGATAGGGATTTCAACAGAGGACGTACAAGCGTGCCCAAGTGCTGCTCCATTGACTAGACTGAAGGGAAACGCAAAAATATCATCACGCTAAATTGTCATCACAACGGCCATTCCCAAATTGCTTTTACGGGACAGGGAATAAAACTGTAAGTAAAATTAAGAAACGTCTGTGTACCCAAACGTATGTTTTATCAAATAATTTAAGCCTAGCCAAAACATAATATGTGGATGGTACTTATCTTCATCACATTGGACGGGGATGTAATTATACAGGCTCCTGTCCATGGGGAACGGATGAATCATGTGCTTATGTTAGTAAGTTTTTGCTACCACCTGTAAATGGTACTCCGGTATATGATGACATCTATTGGCTTTGTGGTTCCAGACTGTACATGAGTCTCCCACCAAATTGGGGTGGTGTGTGTGCACCTACCCAGGTGACTGACCATACATATGTGGTAGGACCTCCACAGAGAAGAATGGCAGCACCAGACGGAGGAGATTGATATACCCAGATGTGTTACCACATGATCACATGTGGGGCTCGGATGTACTAAAGGACCAACAAATTGTGGTCTGTAGGAGATAAAATAGCACATTCATTGTTCCCCTGGATAGGAGTGGGAAAAAATTCATTAATGATTGAAACTCTGAATTATCGATTGGGTCTGTTCATGAATGTAACTAAAAAAATAGTAGCAGCTCAATACACTGAAAGAGATGCTTTACGTACCATGGTGATGCAAAATCGCATGGTTTTAGACTTGCTTACTGGTTCACAGGGAGGAGTTTGTGTTCTGCTGAACACAACATGCTGTACTTTCATCCCAGACTCCATTCATTCAGTGGATATGCAGGACGCATTGGAAGAGCTGAATAAACTTCGTGATGCAATGCATAAAGACACCCTAGCCGTGAACCGGTGGAATCCCTGGTCCTGGTTGACTTCAGGACCATGTTGGCAGTTACTATTGAAAATGGTGACACCAGTTATTATAGTCCTAATTCTGATTGGACTTTGCATGTGTTGTGTGATCCCTTATATCAAAACAATGGTTGGCAAAATGGTGTCAAATACATTTGTACAGTGTAATCTGGCCTTCCAACAAACTATGCCAAAATATCAAGCATTGAAACAGTCAGACCTTAGTGGAGAAAACTATAATGACTGTACTGAGAATTATGATGATATTGAAAAGCTCACAACTCCAGTTCAAGCTTGAACTGTTGACGTGATGAGTTAACACACTCTTAGCCTATGAAGCTTTAGCTGAAAAAGTAATAAGACAAGTGGTGTAGTCGAATAATACAGAAAAACGGTTCATTTATACCAGTCAGCCGAAGTGATGTATGGTGGTGGTGTGGTGATAACAGAATCTTTGACAGACTGCCACGAAATGTGTCAGGTTATTGTGCATTAATATCATTATTGTTACCCATGACCCCTGAAGACGTTACGACATATGCAGCCTCTCTTATTCCTGAGGATTGGCAGAAAGGCATAGCCAGACATAGAGTAAAAAGAGATTGGAAAGGAGTAGGAAATCCAACATATATTGACGCAATAGGAGTCCCCAGAGGAGTGCCTGACGAGTATAAACTGGTTGATCAAATAGCAGCTGGATTCGAATCTTCCATCTGTTGGTGGTGTTCAATTAATAAAAACGTGGACAGAATAAACTAAGTTAATAAACTAACTAACTAAGCTGGGTGATGCCTACTATATGTTTAACAGGCGATAAACAGGTGGGAAATGTTAAGGATTTTATATATATATATATATATATATATGTTATCACTGTTAAACATTTGTACCTTCGTCTTCTTTCTTATGAAAACGGTGTTGTGCTGTTTGCACCTAACCCCGAGAATGTATGTGTTATTCAACCTTGTTTTAGCATGCTGGGGTCAATCTGAACTGGGAATGAAGAGCTGGATGTACTTATTATTATTATTATTATACAACTTGTTTTCGTAGCCGCTAACGACTGGGAGTGAAGCATGACGGGGTCAGGCTAAACTGGGAGTAAAAGAACTGAAGGTTGATTTGACTGTTGTGATGTGATGCTTAGGGTGAAGACCAGGACACTCCAGGCAGATGCACAACAGCTGATAACTGCAACAGACGAACGGGATGTGCTGACCTTCGACGATAAGAGTAAAAGAAAGAAACTGTTTTTCCTTACAGCTGCACTTATTGACGTATGTGTTTATGTTACGGGAAGAAACTTGTCTCGTGTTGTCCCCCCCCCCTTAGGACAAGTTTCATGATGTAATGAGGGCTTCTCTAATAAAAAGAGCGGGAGAACAGGCCAGACTTTAGTGTAGCCTTGGTGTACAGCCTGGCCGCACTCCGCGCGTGATTAATTTGACTTTCTGTCTCACTGGTGTTTCTTGACTCTGTTTGTCTTATCAAAGGTTTTAAGAATGTTTGGAGGAGAAAATACCCAACAACCGGAAAACTTTCCACTTCTTGTCCTTGTAAGTGATCATTGGAACGTTGACTTTGCTGAGGTACTGAGAGAACAGCAGGATCAGAAAGACTGTGCTGTGGGAAAACACAAAAAAGGGCATAGTTTTACAGAGGTTCAGCACTTGCTTGTAGCTATTAGTATAATTGTAGTTAGGTATGGCATGCTTCCATTCATCACAATCGTGCATTCAAGTGAAAACATGTTTTTATGCAGTTGGCATGCTGCACATGAAAATTTGCGTGCAATTTATGAGAATGTCACATTTGAGTGGGAACATTATCCAATATGTTTAGCCAAATGAATGGCAATGATGTAGGTTTTCTTGTATGTTACAGAAAAGAATCACAGCGGTCAGCTTCAAACATAATATGCAGCTATGATTCAAATAAAATTAATGTATTTACTTCAACTGACACAAGAAAATATTACTTACTTAGAGCAGTAGAAGAAAATTATCTCAACATTGAGGTGGATATTGTTAAATCAACCGATCAACCATTTTGTCAGCATTCATTTATATACAGCAACCAAACGGTGACTAAAGTTAAAAATTAAAAATAAAAATATAGAATGCAATGCTAAAGTATCCTCAGCCATAAAGTAGGAAGCGCAACATATAGTGATATGACATATAGGTGATTTCTGTTGTGGCTGGCGTGCCTGGCTGGCTTTTGTTTGTCTTCTGTTTCTGTCTTTTGGTTTTCCTTCCAGGTGGTGCGCATTTGGGACTGAGTGACTGTGTGGCTGAGTTACCAGGACCTCACCCTGATCACCTGAGGCTGATCAGGTGCGGCTCGTCAGGACTCACAGCTGTGGTGCATCTACACGGATTGGAACATGGTGGCATTTAAGTCTGGAGTACACAGTGTGTATTTGCCAGAGACTCGACCTTGTGACCAGACGGGTGAGATCGTCATCTCGAGAGCCATCTCATCATCAGTGGATGCAGAGAACGTCCAGGTTTGATGCATGGTCTGTGAAAGAGGAGGGGGTGAGGTCTCACACTCGTCAGCACACTTCCTGAGGTACGTCAGGTTTTGTGACTAACATTTGTACAGTCAGTAAATGTGGTGTCCCTCACACCTTATTATATTGAGCTGTTATGTTAGTCGTTTTAATCAGCTTCCACTGCAGTGGAGTTTGTGAACAGGGTGTTCCATGCCTGCAGGGTGGGAAGCTGATTAGTAATTAAGCCAGGAAGTGTTTGCTGTTTGTACACCTTTGAGCGGTCTCTCTGTGTGTGGAGTGTGGACTCACATGATGATTTCTTCATTCACAGACTCGATTTGTCGCGGCCACCTGGGGGGTGTCGGCGGGGTCCTTGGGTCCGAACTGGTTCTGGCTCCGGACCGTTAGTGCTGCTGGGAGCGCACCGTAATCCACCACGCCAGACCGCGCACTCTTTTGTTATATTTATCACATCACTGTTATGTTTATTAAACTCTGTTATCCTTTGTACCGTGCTCTGCTTATTTTATACTGGGTCCTTCAAACGCTGGTCGGTTCTCCGGGCTGCGTCCGACACATAACAGATTTCACTGATTAACATCACTTTGAGCAGGTGGAATGAGTTCATCAGTGAAATCAAATGCTGGAGTCAGTGGCTGCAAAGAAAACCTGCACCCTCTCGGCCCTTTCTGGAATAGTTTGGACACCACTGGTGTAAATGTAAACTAACATACAGTAACTTTAATCTGAGCCTCAGAGAGCTGATCAGACACTTTAACACCGTGAGTGTAAATGTAAACTAATACACAGTTACTTTAATCTGAACCTCAGAGAGCTGATCAGGAACTTTAACATCGTGAGTGTAAATGTGTAAATGTAAACTAATACACACACACACACACACACACACACACACACACACACACACACACACACACACACACACACACACACACACACACACACACACACACACACACACACACACACACTCATCTTCAACTGCTTGGTCCAATTAAGGGTCGCGAGGGGCTGGAGCCTATCCCAGCAGTCATAGAGCGTGAGGTGGGGTTTGTGGCCACAAACAGACAAACAAACACATACACACCGGTGAGGGTGGTTATGTTTAGGGTGGGGGGAAGGTGTACGGTTAGGTTATGGTTATAGTTAGGGTTGGGGGTAGGAGTAGGGCTAGTAATAGTGAGTTAAAAAAAACCCAGTCACGAAATTAGTCAAGAAGACTAAAAAAACCCCAAAACAAAACAAAACAAAACAAAAAAACATTAGACTGGGCTGGCTCAGACACAAGGCACAATGACTCACTGCCCCACCTCCTGCTGACAGGAGATGGACACGTTGACAGCAACTAGGCGAATCAAACAAAACAGAAGGAATGTTATTTTCAAAACTGATTTTTGAATAATTGAAATGCAAGCACACCCCCCACATTCTCAAATACACCCACAGCAGTCTTGTATAAAGTACCTCGAAGTGATACTTCAGTGAAAGTAGAAGTATCTTACCATAAAATTACTTTGGCAAAAGTTACAGTCTCCTTTAAAAATATTACTTGAGTAAAAGTCTTAAAGTATTTGACATTTACTGCACCTAAGTATGAAAAGTTGAGTGGAGAGTGAAACAGCGACATGAAAAGAAAGCTAGTGTGGTGTCGGCATAAACCAGGAGGGGGCCTCAGCCCCTATAAAAGGCTGGATCCACCTCTGGCGGAGGAGTTGGCATTGGTGACGGGATGAGTGAGCAACAGGTGGATGTATATAGTATGAAGTCAAAGGAATTATCTGTAGACTTCTGAGACAGGATTGTCTCGAGGCACAAATCTGGGGAAACATTACTGCTGCTTTGAAGGTCCCAATGAGCACAGTGGCCTCCATCATTTGTAAATAGAAGACGTTCAGCTCCATCAGGACTCTTCCTAGAGCTGGCTGCCTGTCTAAACTGAGCAATCGGGGGAGAAGGGCCTTAGTCAGGAAGATGACCAAGAACCTGATGGTCACTCTGTCACAGCTCCAGCATTCCTCTGTGGAGAGAGGAGAACCTTCCAGAAGGACAACCATCTCTGCAGAAATCCACCAATCAGGTCTGTATGGTAGAGTGGCCAGACAGAAGCCACTCCTTAGTAAAAGGTACATGGTAGCCCATCTGGAGTTTGCCAAAAGACACCTGAAGGACTCTCAGACCATGAGAAACAAAATTCTCTGGTCTTATCAGACAAAGATTGAACTATTTGTTATGAATGCAAGGCGTCATGTTTCGAGGAAACCAGGCACCATCCTTACAATGAAGCATGGTGATGGGAGCATCATTCTGTGGGGATGTTTTTCAGCAGCACGAACTGGGAGACACATCCTGGATGAAAACCTGCTCCAGAGCGCTCTTGACCTTAGACTGGGGTGACAGTTCATCTTTCAACAGGACAATGACCCTAAACACACAGCCAAGATATCTAAGGAGTGGCTTCAGGACAACTCTGTGAATGTCCTTGAGTGGCCCAGCCAGAGACAAGACATCTCTGGAGAGATCTGAAAATGTCTGTCCACTTATGCTCCCCAACAAACCTGATGGAGCTTGAGAGGTGCTCCAAAGAGGAATGGACAAAACTGCCCAAAGATAGGTGCACCAAGCTTGTGGCATCATATTCAAGAAGACTTGAGGCTGTAATTGCTGCCAAAAGGTGCATCAACAAAGTATTGAGCAAAGGGTGTGAATACTTTTTGTTTTTTTCATGTTGCCATTATGGAGTTGCCACTGTCGCTGAAGTCAGCAGTGTGTCAGTGAGTTCTGCAGGGTAGAGTGAACAACTGGATTCCGCTTTCTGCTCCAAGAAGAAAAATTTGTCTCACTTTAAGTAAAATATCAAATAATGCAGATCTATTTTGGTGTCATATAAAACAAATCATGACTGTTTTCCATTCTGCAAGGAATACTATTTTAATTCATTGTAAGATTCAATGCATCATTCTTGCCAACGTGCATGAAGGAATGATACAGCAGGTGCTTCCTTCCTGCTGCTGTCAGACTCCGCAACCTGCACTTTTCCAAGTAGTCCACTCAAATCATTAATATCATTATAGTAACAATTTTTCAGCCATTTGCAATAATACTGTATGATCATAATAAAATATGACGCATATGATGTAATTTCTCTACTTTCGGGCACAGAAACATGGCATTTTCTCTGAATTTTTGGGCAAATTACACACAAACAAAATGAAAACGCAAAGAAGGAAAGACAAAGTAACGATGCGGTGGAAAGTGGACATGAGCTCAAACGGGTTGTGTGTGCAGAAGAGAGAACGGAGCTACTCTGGTTAGCTGTGTAGGCTAACATTTACCAATATGACCTTTGCCTCGTCCTCCCTTCTCCACTGGGAACCGAAAAAAAAACCTGCACTTTTCGTGACTGCTTCGGTGATTGCAGCCGAAAAAAAAACAGTACACCATTTTCCCGTGTGACGTTATGCTGTGTATATATTGCACAACAGGAGCCATAAGTGGTAAAATCCAGTGATATCACACAGGGTTCAAACGAGACTGCGCTGCCCTGTTATTTTTCTTTTATCTTATTGTGCATATTTACACTGTTGTTCTGTGACTGCCCCTGTGCTGCTGTAGCATTGTAAATTTCTCCATTGTGAGGCTATTAAAGAATTATCTTATCTTATATTAGTGCTGGGGCACAGTTTAATTATGATGAACAAACAAAGATACAACAACAACAACAACAAAAAAGATCTTCATTAACTACAAATTTCCACTGGAAGTAAAGAAAAGATAACAACAATCGTAAATGTCCTTGCAAAATTAACTATGGATGGATGCATCAACAAAATTCTCTTTGCTGACATAGCACCTTGAGCGCTGTAAGATGAACGATGGTGTTCATTGAAAGTGTGGAGGAGGCTTTTGAATGACAGAATGAATGCATGAATACTCACAGTGCCGCTATTCCCCAGTGGCTTCCAGACTTCTTCCCAGCTTCAATAAACAGTGACAGGCCAATGAGGTTGATGGTGGGAGCAATGGCTAATGGACCAATATATTTCACAATAAGTCCCATCAGTCCAGAAAATCCCAGGACAGCCTGGACCAGACAGCAAACCATGATTGCTTCCTGGATCTGTGGATGCACAAGGCATTAAATTAATGACATGGACATCACCACTGTTCTCAATTGCTGACACACCCACTGTTAATGTGTGTGATTACAACTCCTCTATCATCTGCATTTCCTGTTCATTGTTGGTGCCCAGGCCATACACTCCCAATACGTTTTAGTCTGAGTTCAACAGATCTGCCGCCGCGTGACTGTTTGCAGCTGGTGAGATGAAGAAGTACATTGCTGGGAAAGAAGCATGCATATTCTTTGTTTATATAATGGCTGAGTGGATCCTTGTCATTTGATTGGTGCTTTGTATGTCACATGACATGGATTATTCGTCCCATTTGTGTTGCGTTGCATTTAGAGTGCAATTTGGTTCCATACGTTTGGTACCATTGCACTCTGCACATACACACACACACACACACACACACACACACACACACACACACACACACACACACACACAAACAAAACAAAGCCAGTGCGCTGTAAGCCATCTGGAGGCTGTTAGCAAGACATTAGATTGAAAAGCTGGACTAATTTCTGACATGATTTTTTTTTCTTTTTTTTTTTTTTTTGCTGCACTGAGGAAGTACATGGTCTTTTTTTTTTTTTTTGGTGCACTGAGGAAGTACACGGTCTTTTTTTTTTTTGGTAGTGCACGTGTGCACAAGCGCTTTCCTGGTCGTGTGAGCAACAATGGTTTGATTGAGCTAACTGCCGGTGCTAGTTCTTGTAACACACACACAAAAGCCACTCCGCTGTAAGCCATCTGGGTGCATGAAGAGCTGTTCAGATGAAAAACTGAAAAGCTGACGTGATTTTTGGCTGGACTGAGGAACTACACAAAGTCTTTTTTTTTACGGAAGTACAAAGTCATTGCACAACATCACTGGATATATGTCACAATTTGGAATCCTATTTAAAGATCATGTTGGACTTTAGCAGCAGTGGAACACAAAATGTAAGTCCCTTTTCTGTTATTTATAAATTAATAAAATGGCAAGGATCTATTTTAGCCATTATATAAAACAAATAATGCATGTTTTTACATTTTTTTCAATGGAACGAATATGTAATTCATTGAAAGCTGGAACATACATATCTTTCATCAGCCTAACTGTAGACACATTTATGATGTTGGGAAAGTGTAGGTACACAGACCCACAACAGGGGGCGCAAATGAACGGACAATGGAGGAAGTCAAATAACAACACTTTACTGTTGTGAATGGGCACAACAAATACAACAGATTACAACAATAGACAGAAAGCCAAATCACAAAAGGTGTCGTGTGGGCAGGCTCGAAGATAGAAGACGTCTGTCCAAAGTAGAACCGGAACCACACGATTTCCTCCGCCACCAGACCCCGGGAATACTGGAGCCACCAAGTCCCGAACTCCCAGGTGGCCACTGCCTCCGCATGTCGGACCTGGTACTGCTGGCGAGGAACAAAAAAACAATTAAATGTGGGCGCGTTTGCACCCAGCAATCCACACGGCAGGAAAACTACCTCCACCTCTCCTTGGAAAAAGAGTCTGCTATACAATGCACAAAGTCACAAAAGGTTACTGTCGAAAGATCCTACAGTCAGCTGAGAACGTTACCTTCCAGGTAGAGCGATATCTCGGCAAAGAGGTGGAGACGTCGTCCTGCTGATGTACCCCTGCTGATCAGGTGATTGGTAACAGCTGTTGCAGGTGATGCGTGACAGCTGTCACCCTGGCTGCTCCTGTGAGGCGGCTGCGCCCTCTGGTGCCTGGAGCCCGCACTCCAGACAGGGCGCCATCTGGTGGTGGGCCAGCAGTACCTCCTCTTCTGGCGGCCCACACAACATATGAAGCCAAAACGAATATTCACCTACCTTTTGACTGAAAGCCCATAGCTGTTAAAATGCTAAAAATGTCATTATAACAATTTACAGAAGAGTGTGCGTGAAAATGGTTAAAAGATAAAGGCAACTCCACAATCTGTCTGCAGTTCATCATTCTCTGCTGCTTTGTATGACGCCGAAAGGCAGAAACTCTTCTGAAGTACATTTCTAAATAACATACATTTTGATACCTTTATTGGCACTGGAAAAGATAATTTGCACAAAGGTCTGCTGTCAAGCTGGAGATTTATAGTATACAAATAATGAATGTTTATGAGTTCAATGGTACGAATATTTCATGAGTGAAAGCTGGAACATACCATTCAATGAGGTGAAGCTGAGTTGAATGGTTTGTTCCAGCTTTCACCGAATTAAATATTTGTTCCATTAAAAGAATGTAAAAACATTCATTATTTGTTTTATATAACAGCTAAAATAGATCCTTGTCGTTTGATATTTTCTTAATTTATAAATAACAGAAAAAGGACTTACATTTTGGCATTTTGGTGTTCCACTGCTGCTAAAGTCCAAATTGTGACTTGTAGTCCAGTGATGCTGTGCACTGACTTCAGACTTCCATTAAAAAAAAGACTTTGTGTAGTTCCTCAGTCCAGCCAAAAATCACATCAGCGTTTCATGTGAACAGCTCTTCATGCATCCAGACGGCTTACAGCAGAGTGGATTTTGTGTGTGTGTGTGTGTGTGTGTGTGTATGTGTGTGTGTTACAAGAATTAGCAGCGTCGGTTAGCTCATTCAAATCGTCGTCTCAGTAGAGTCGTTGTCTGCGCTTGTGCGAGCATGGACTACCAAAAACAAAAAGGCTGTGTATATCCTCAGTGCAGTGCAGAAAGAAATCACATCAGAAATTAGTCCAGCTTTTCATTCTTCCTGCCAACAGCCTCCAGACAGCACAGTGGATTTGCTTTGTGTGCGTGTGCGCACGTGCATTGTGTGTGTGTGCGTGCGCACGTGCACACGCATGTGTGTGTGGTGCGTGCATGTGTGTGCACAAGCATGTGTGTGTGTGCCTGTGTGCACGCACGTGTGCAGAGTGCAATGGTACCAAACATATCTAACCAAATTTGCACTCTAAATGGAACCAAACTGCACTCTAAATGCAATGCAACACAAATGAGACAAATAATCCATGTCATGTGACATACAAAGCACCAATCGAATGACAAGGATCCACTCAGCCATTACATAATAACAAAATATTTCACAAGCTTGATAAAAGTTAGTTTTGATGAAGTCAAACAGTTGGCTGAATCGAACTTCATCTTAAACCATTTGACGCCGCGTGTGTAGAGGGTGCTGTTAATGTCACCATTCTGATAGGCTAGTCATTTTAGCATCTTATTTGTGTAACTGCTCTCAGTGTGTTCTGTGCAATAATGCTGTCTTTTTGGCTGCTCCTGTATGTACAGGGTCGCCATAGCTGATCCAGCACAGAGCTGCACTGGAATTTGGCAAGTTTTATACCGCATGCCTTTCCTCAAGTACACCCTGCTCTTCTGAAGACGTCTCCCATCCAAATATTAACCAAGACCCACTCTGCTTAGCTTCTTAGATCTGACAGGATAAGGCACAGAGAGCAGACTGGCTTCATGTCCTGTATAACAATATTACTTATTGAGGTAACATAACTGTGTCCTGGTCAATAATGTTCAAATCTTGTTCCTCTCAAAATATGGGGTATCACGTATCTGCTATTTTTCCTCTATATAGCACCTTTTAGGGTCCCTTCACACATAGTTTGAAAAAGTACAAATCAGGGAGAATCGTAGCAAAACAGCTCGTATGAGCGAACCATGAAAACATTGAGCCGACATCGGGAGGGACACGTGGTCGGATAGGTGTGAATGATCCCGCTACGGGAACACAGTGCAAGCAGCTGGAGTATATGTAACCACATCGCACAGCTGCTGTAAAAAAAAAAAAAAAACATGCCTCCCACGGGATTTGAACCTGCAATTTACAAAAGCTGTGATTGCAGGCCAGAAACTTTACCACTGCACTACCATCACTGTCCAATAAAAGGTGCCAAAAAATGCCTGAAATCAACAAGGAGATAAATGTATTTAAAAAAAAATAAAACCACACACCATAAAAACAGCACCGCATTTTATTGAATCCCTCTTATTGAGTGAACAATACAAGTATGAACCGTCTGTTCCTCTGTAGATGACCCATGGTCACATCACCCGCTCTATGTTATGATCTGACGGTCCGTTTCACCTGGGGCAGCCTGTCAATGTGCATGCCGTGCACTTGCTCGCTGCAGCCCATCACAACAGTGATATGCTTTTATGTGTGTCCACATGAGGACAGCAAGCAGACACATGTGTCACAGTGGACAGTTGTAAGTTCATGTCCATCCAAACACGGTACATGTTTCCCAGCTGTGACATCCAGAACCAGAGATCTCAAGAGCTGCGGTTGTCGGCGGCAACGCTCCGTCAGTTCAGCGCACACACCAACGTATCACTGTGTTTCTGTGTGTCACTACTATTTAGTTATTCCCCCCCACCCCCATCTGCAACACATCTGCCACATGTGTTGCGGATGGGGGGGGGGGGGCGCAACACACAAGCAATTCACACACACAGCACATGTGTTGTGGGGGGAGCCAACACTCTTGCATGCCACATGTGCGTTGCTGTTTTGCAAAGCAAAGCTACACTCAGGGCACTTAGACAAATTTCACTGCCAGCTCGAAAGAGATCGTCTGCTGACTGTTTTTGTGCAAACAGCTCGAATGGCCACACATTTTCTAGGTGCCACGCGAGCGGTGTTAGATGTTCATGTGTCATCTGGAATTTGGCCAACACCTGCCATGACAGGGATCGAATGGGCTCTCATAGGGCACACACTGTCTTTCTGACTGTGATGGTCCCCACCGTCCTGTAGCGGGGCGGGCCCATAATCAGGGGCACCTGGGCCCGGTGTCCCTGTCTCTTATTTAAGTGGGCCCAACTAATTCATTTTGGTTCGGTTTTGTAGTCAGCGCGTTTAATTTTTGTAAATTTATTTGGTTAAAGTTTGTTTTTAGGCCTGTTTTTTGTGTTGGGGCTTTGCCGCACGCTGATTACATGATTAGAATCCGGTGCGCACCTGCTGATTGCACATTCATTTGTTTGTTTGTGGAGACACACGAGAGGTTTGAAGTTAAATTGTGTGTTTTTTGATCCGAGGTGAAGGTAAGTGCTGTCTCGTGTTGTATGGTGTTTCAGAGTCCTTCGTTAGGCTTTAGTGGCTTTTCTCATAAGGAGATTTGCCTGCTATTATTTTGTGAGGGCAGCGGTGAACGTGGCTACAAGATTCGGCTTGGGAGCGCGTCCGTGGTGTTCTGGGGGTTGTCAGCTTGCTGGTCGCTGCTCAGACCCATCAGGTTTTAACGCATAAATACCCACCATATGAGACCGCAAGAAGACTAGGTTAAGCAGGTAGATTTGGGGTTAAGTAGTTCAGGGCGAGGGACTCCGAGGGATGCGCTGGCCCTCGGCCTCAGTTATGCGAGATTGGCAGTTTGCATTCAGTTCGGTTCACATTACTTTTATTTTTTTTGTAACCATGACTTCTGTTTCGCATTTTTTCTCCACTCCTTCTGAAAGTTTTTTGGAAAATTGTCAAAAGAAACATTTATTGCAGATAGCTAAACACTATGGCATTACAGTGGGAAATAATACACGCAAAGATGATGTTAGAGATATAATCACTGCTGCGCTTTTTAAGAAAGGCGTCCTGAGAGGGGGAGAGCAACAGTCAGGTTTGTATGTTAATTCTAAACCCGAGCTGTCTGTTTCGTTTGATGGACTGAGTTTTGAGCAGCATAAGGAATTAATGTTGCTGCAAAGTGAACAAGAGAAAAGCAGAAAAGATGCTGAACTTCAATTGGAACAAATGAGACTGAGAACTGAAGCTGAAAAGGAGGTTCAATTGGAACGTGTCAGACAAGAGACTGAAAAAATGAGATTGGAACTGGAACACTATAAATTGAATTTGATTTGGGATGGTAAGGTTATAGGTGAGGTGAGTGAAGAATCATTTTCCTCTGCTGTTTGTAGGCCTGCTCCTAACGCGTTTGACGTGGGTGCTAGTCTGCACCTAATGCCAAAGTTTAATGAAAAAGATCCAGATACTTTTTTTGTTCTGTTTGAGCGCATTGCAGATGTTAAAAGTTGGGCGGATTGTGATAGAGCTTTGTTGTTGCAGTCCGTGTTTACTGGTCATGCCCAGGAGGCTTACTCTGCATTGAGCGTTGCAGAGTGTCTGGATTATGCCAAAATAAAGGCTGCGGTTCTAAAATCCTACGAATTAGTCCCAGAAGCTTATCGCCAAAAATTCAGGAATTTTGAGAAAAATGAACGTCAAACTCACGTGGAATTCGTTAGAGATTTAACCTGTCAATTTAATCGTTGGTGTTCTGCTTTGAATGTTGACACTTTTGAGGGTTTGTTAGAGTTGACGATCCTGGAGCAGTTTAAGAACTGTATTCCTCAGCATGTAGCTACTTGTGTTACTGAACAGAAACCCAGCACCGCGCTGAAGGCAGCTGAGCTGGCAGATGATTTTGTCCTAACTCACAAGGGGGCTGTGGGTGAAATTTTTCCATCTAGGACCAAGCCTATAGTCAGTGAAAGTCGCTCCTACTCGCAGACCTTTGCGCAGGGTCGCTCTGCTTCATTCAGAGGGCACTCTAGCAGGTGTAATTACTGTCAGGCAACGGGCCACTGGAAGTCTCAGTGTCCTGTGCTCAAGTCTAAAAGCAGGCGTAAAATGTACGTCCCTTCAGCTCCTGCTCTGTCAGCTTCAAACAATAAGTCCAGGGAAAAGTTTGATAAAGCTTTTGCTCCTTTTATCCATGATGCATATGTGTCCATTGTGGGGAGCGAGCAGCGCGTTCATATTAAGATGCTGCGTGACACAGGGGCTAAACACTCATTTGTAGTAGCTTCTGTGCTTCCATTCTCCTCTGCTACAGAAACGGCTGACTCTGTCCTTATGCATGGGATGTAGCTGGGTGTGGTCTCCGTGCCAAGGCACACAATTATGTTAGAATGTGGGTTTATTAATGGTCTGGTGATTGTAGGCGTGCGCCCCGCTCTGCCACTTCCTGGGGTTTCATTGATTTTAGGCAATGATTTGGTTGGTAGTGCGGTGTGGCCGAGGTCTCCTTTGCCCGTGGTTACCCCTGAGCCACGTGCATCGTCTCCGCTTGAAGAGCAGTGTCTAGAGGTGTTTCCGGCTTGTGTCATGACGCGCGCTCAATTCCGTGCATCTGAGTTGGATGTGCTTGAGAGCTCAGTCTTGTTGCCCGAGGTCCCCGCATCTGTCTCTGTGAAGGAATGGAGTCAGCATCAAAAGTCTGATCCAACTCTTTCAGTTTTGTTTGAAAATGTTCTTCCAGGTGACAAGGTACAGAGTGCTGCTCATGGGTACTTCATGCAGGAGGGTCTGTTGGTGCGCAAGTGGGTCCCATGTTATGGTGACTTCATTGGTTAGCCCATTTTTCAGAATGTTGTTTCTGAAATGTTTCGTGACGATGTGCTCAGAGTTGCCCATGATGACTCTGGTCACTTAGGTGTGAAGAAAACGTGTGATAGAGTGCTGCGTTATTTTTTCTGGCCTAGGTTAAAATGTGATGTGTCAAAATACATTAAAACTTGTCACGTTTGTCAGTTAACTGCAAAGCCAAATCAAATACTTAAGCCTGCACCCCTGTGTCCCATTCCAGCCATAAGCAAGCCTTTTGATCACATTATCATAGATTGTGTGGGTCCACTTCCTCCCTCAAAAATCTGGCTCCTCCTATTTGTTAACAGTGATGTGCCAAGCAACACGATATCCTGCGGCATATCCATTACGTAAAATTACAGCTCGTTCAGTCATTAAAGCTTTGTCTAATTTTATGTCAATTTTTGGCATTCCACGTGTTGTACAGTCTGACCAGGGCACAAATTTTATGTCTCGTGTCTTTCCCAAGTTTTGAAACAGTTGAAGGTAAAACACAATGTTGCATCTGTCTATCAGCATCTGTCTATCATGCGCAAAGCCAGGGGGCGCTAGAGAGGTTTCACCAGACTTTGAAGTCCTTGTTAAGAGCTTACTGTACAGAATTGAGGGGTGACTGGGAGGAAGGGTTGCCATCGCTTATGTTGTCAGCTCGGGAGGTGGTGCAAGAGACCACTGGATTCAGTCCAAATGATTTGGTGTTTGGACATGCAGTGTGGGGTCCAATGGCCATACTAAAGGATGGTTTGGTGGTGGACTCTGATCCCCCTAAAAATGTGATTGACTATGTCAATGGTTTTTGCCATCGTTTGTATGTGGCTGTAGAAAAAGCACAGGAAAACCTGAAGGATGCACAGGGGAGAATGAAGAAAGTATTTGATCGGAAAACTGAACGTCGAGAGTTCAGCCCAGGGGATTTGGTCTTGGCCTTGACCCCTTTAACTAATTCACCATTCCAGGCTAGGTTTTCTGGCCCTTATGTTGTTGAGAGCAGGGATTTGGATAATTACATGATCGCTACACCTAATCGCAAAAAGGCGTCACGATTATGTCATGTTAATCTACTTAAGCCATACTATTCTACGGTGATGGGGTTCCGCAGAGTAGTGTTGCTTCTGCGGCTCTCACTGTCCACTCCTTTTCCTCGGGTCAGCAGGCTCCTGCCCAGGAGGAGGTGGATGTGAAGTGGCCTGATGACTCTATGTTGTGTGGTCGACTTAAGAACTCTGAGACCTTGAGTAAGTTGCAGTCGCTGTTCAGTCACTTGTATCCGGAGCAATGTGCTGAACTGACAGAAGTGATCGACTCCTATCCAGAGCTGTTCAGAGATACACCTTCACAAACACACCTGATAGAGCATGACATAGATGTTGGCGAGAGCATTCCAATCAAACAGCGGTTCTATAGGTGTGCTCCTCAGAAACGTAAGGAAATGGAGGCTGAGGTCCAGTATATGCTGGATAACGGCATAGCTGTCCCCTCATCCTCCAGTTGGGCCTCTCCGAGCCTGTTGGCGGATAAGTCAAAAAAATCGCCACGTTTTTGTACGGACTATCGAAAAGTAAATAAAGTGACAAAACCAGATTCGTATCCATTACCACGAATGGAAGATTGCACTGACCAAATTGGGTCTGCTAAATTTGTGAGCAAATTTGATTTACTAAAGGGATATTGGCAGGTTGGGTTGTCTGCCCGTGCAAAAGAGATTTCTGCTTTTGTTACTCCATTTGGTTTATTTGAATACACTGTGATGAGTTTTGGCCTGCGAAATGCACCAGCAATGTTTCAAAGGTTAATGAACATGGTAACATCTGGTCTTGAAGGTTGTGCGGTCTATCTTGATGACGTAGTAGTGTTTAGTGACACTTGGAATGACCATGTCCAGCGTAACCGTGCCTTATTTGATCGCCTTTCCTCTGCGCGCCTGACAGTCAATCTGGCGAAGAGTGAGTTCGCTCGTGCAACTGTTACTTATTTGGGGCGTGTAGTGGGGCAGGGGGAAGTGCGGCCAGTTGATGCAAAGGTAGAAGCAATTTTGGATTATCTGCTTCCGACTACTAAAAAGGAGTTGATGCATTTCTTGGGGTTGGTTGGCTATTATAGAAGTTTTTGTCCAAATTTTTCAACAGTTGTTACTCTGCTTACAAATTTGTTGAAAAGTACTGTTGGTTTTCAGTGGTCTACCGCTTGTCAGACCACTTTCAAGAATGTCAAGTTGCTGTTATGTGTTGACCCAGTTCTTGTGGATCGGCCATTCAAAATTCATGTAGATGCTAGTCAAGTTGGAGCTGGTGCTGTTTTGCTCCAAGAGCACGATGGAGTTGACAAACCAATTTGTTACTTTTCTAAAAAGTTTAATTCGTATCAATTAAATTATTCGACAATTGAGAAGGAAACTCTCGCACTTATCTTGGCTCTTCAACATTTTGAGATTTATGTGACTTGCGGTGATGGTCCTTTGATCATTTATACAGACCATAATCCACTCACGTTCTTAAACACTCTGAAAAGTCCAAATCAACGTCTAATTCGATGGGCGCTGTTTCTACAGGCGTTCAGTTTAGACATTCGTCATATTAAAGGTTCTGATAACTTGTTGGCTGATGCTTTGTTACGTGCGTCAGTTTAAAAAAGGAAAAAGCAAAGTTGCCTTAACTTTTGTGCCTTTCTCTCTTCTGCCTCTCCCCAGTTTCAGGCGCTGGAACTCTGGAGGTGCAGCAGAGGACATGTGTGCTAAGCTTGTGACTTTACCAGTTGGTGTCATCTTTAGCCTTGTATAGCAAAGTCTAATTTGATTCCTTGTAAATGGCAGAATTTCTCTTGACAATGGAAAATAGAAACATTTTAAAGTAGTTTGTAAAGGGAAAAAATATGGCTGAATATAGGTAAGCTGTAAATAATATTGTTTTGGTGTGAAGAAGAAAAAAAAAAAAAAATAATATATATATATATATATATAATCATGTAGTACTACTAAAACAGAAAAAAAGAATAGAATTGTGCTGTTTTGCAATTGTTTTGGAAAGTCCTTAGGTGGACTTCCCTTTTTGAAGGGGGGTGGGTGTGACGGTCCCCGCCGTCCTGTAGCGGGGCGGGCCCATAATCAGGGGCACCTGTGCCTGGTGTCCCTGTCTCTTATTTAAGTGGACCCAACTAATTCATTTTGGTTCTTTCCCTCTCTCTCTCTAGGACGTCTCGCTGCGACGACCGGTAACAGAGCGCCTTTTTGCACAGCTGCACATTTTTTGCACCTTTTAACTTATTGACTTAAACTATTGTAAATAAATACTTATATTTTCCTAATCCTCTCATTTGTGTCTCCTCCTTGTCACTGTCCTCTGAGCCACAGGCACGTGACACTGACGCTGGTGTGTGCAAATAGTTGCAACAACAGGTGTACGAGGTGTTGGAGACAGCTCCGATTTTACACGCATTGCATACGATTCCTGCTTTGTTTGATTCCAGCCTGTCCTGGGTCTTCCTCCTCCAGGTTTGACATGCCTGGAAGACCTCCTTAGGGAGATGACCAGGGAGCATCCTCACTGAACAACCTCAGCTGGCTCCTTTTGATGCAAAGAAGTAGCAGCTCCACTTCTTTGAGCTTCTCACCCTGTCCATGAATGTAAGCCCAGATACACTAAAAAAATGACTCATTGGATGAACTCAAAACATTATGTGCAGGATTTCCATCTAATAAATATATGTAGTCCCAACTCAAATAAAGCGCATCCATGCAAGATACTCAATCACTCACTCTTCTTCAACTCCTTAATCCAATTAAGGGTCGCGGGAGGGTGCAGCCTATCCCAGCAGTCATAGAGCATGAAGCGGGGTACACCCTGGACAGAACACCAGTCTGTCACAGGGCCACAAACAGACAAATAAACACATTCACACCCACTCGCACAGCTACGGACAATTTAAAGAGTCCAATCCACCTAACCCGCATGTCTTTGGATATGGGAGGAAACCGGAATACCCGTAGGAAACCCATGCAAACATGGGGAGAACATGCAAACTCCACACAGAAAGGCCACAGGTGGGAATTGAACCCATGACCTTTTCGCTGTGAGGCAACAATGCTAACCACTAAGCCACCGTGCTGCCCCCCATGCAAGATAATTTAATTTCATTTTGTCTGGACTACATATCTAATTTCTGCTGCTTGTATCCACAATCTTATTATTTCAGACATTACCCAAAACTCATAACCATAGGTAAGGATAAGAAAGTAAATTGACCGGTAAATTGAGAGGCTGACCTGCCAGCTCAGCTCCTTCTTTATCACGAAGGTCTGGTACAATGTCCAAAAAATATCAGACGTCGCCCAATTCATCTATCGATTTCCCGCTCCAATCTACCCCTACTCGTGAACAATACCCTGAGAATTTTAAACTTCTCCACTTGGGGCAGTAACTCTCCCCTGACCCAGATGGGACAATCCATCGTTATCTGACAGATATCTGACAGATCCATGCCTTTGTCTCTAGGATTACTGTAATGTTCTATTCTCTGGCTTACCACCATCCAGTATTAGAGGTCACCAGTTTGTTCAAAATGTTACTGCCAGAAGTTGTTGTTGAAATGTTGACCATTTTACCCCAATGTTGGCCTCCCTTCAGTGGCTTCCTGTCCCTGCAAGGTTAGATTTTAAGGTTTTGTTGCTAACATACTTTATGGAGTAGTGCCCCCTATCTGGCTGACCCTAAAAAATCTTACGTACTGGACCATGTTCTGGATTCTCAGGAGGCAGGATATTATGAGTTCCTAAGGTTAAAAGGAAGTCAGCCGGCTATAAAGGTTTCTCTTACCATGCACCTGGTATGTGGAACAATCTGCATGCTGAGATAAAACTGATTCTGATTCTCTCGATTCATTCAAGTCCAGATTAAAGACCCATCTGTTTTCCATTTTGTATGCCTAACGTAGAACCAGAACCATTTTTTCCTCTCCTTCTAAATTATGTCACTTACAATGGCGCAGGTCACAGCCTCATTACAGCTAAATTTCGGGTATGTTAGTGAAGGTAAGGGCTGGCTGCCAGTGACCACATTACAATCCTGAATGTGTGTTTTGTGTGCTGTTAGTTTCCGGGTGCTCTTTTTTTCTCTGTTTGAGGTGTTTTCATCTGGATTAAAGTTTGATGCTGCTTACTGGACCCCTGTTAGAAAATACATCTGAGGTACGCCAACTTTGTCATCCTGAAGGATGACATGGACAATTACAATGATCTATAATTAAACTTTTGTTTTATTCCTGTTTTGAATGTTTGATGTATTGTTGTTGTACTTAATTTGATCTCTGTCATTGGTAGAATGGCCAAAGCTGTAGGTCACCCCTCTGAGTCTGGTCTGATTGAGGTTTGTTCCTCAAATATGTCAGTGGGAGTTTTTCCTTACCACTGTTGCCTACGTGCTTGCTCAAGAGGTTGGGAAGGTTAGACCTTACCTTTGTGAAGCTCCTAACTTATGTTGTGATGTGGCGCTATATAAATACACGAGTGTTGACCATGGGGATCCACAGACTCTAGATTGGGTAGTGTTTATAAAATAGGTAGCTGACATTTTTTCATTTATTTATTTCATTTATATATCGTGCCAAATCACAACAAAGTTGCATCAAGGCGCTTCACACAAGTAAGGTCTAACCTTACCAACCCCCAGACCAAGCACATAGGTGACAGTGGTAATTAACTCCCTCTGATGATTTGAGGAAGAAACCTCAAGCAGACCAGACTCAAAGGGGTGACCCTCTGCTTGGGCCATGCTACCAACACAATTGATAAAACAATTTACAAAACAAATACACAGGAAAGTTTGCCAGTCCGCAAGATGGGAGGATTGCAGAAGAAGACACCACACCCATCTCTGGACCAAAGAGAGAGGTAACACAGAATCAAGCATCAGAAAGACATCAAATACAGTATAATTTGTCAGCATTAAGCAACAAGAAAAACAGAAGAATTACTAAGGTGATTGCCAGCCACTAGCCCAAAGCTCAACAAGAAGACCCAGACTTCAGACAAAGTTGAGGTTGTGGCCCGCTCCATTTCCTAATAAAATGAATTTAAAAGAATACAAAGCATAGTAACACACTACGCCAGTATAGTAGCCATACGAAAGGGAAAATAAGTGCGTCTTAAGGCTGGACTTGAATGTCTCTACAGAATCTGACTGTTTTATTGATGCAGGGAGATCATTCCACAGAACCGTGGCACAAAAAGAGAAAGCTCTGTGACCTGCAGACTTTTTATTCACCCTATGGACACAAAGTAGTCCTGCACCTTGAGAACACAGAGCCCGTGCCAGTACGTAGGGTTTAATTAGGTCAACTATGTAGGGAGGTGTCAGTCTGTGAACAAATTTATAGATTAGTAGAGGAACCTTAAAATCTGATCTTACAGGAACAGGAAGCCAGAGAAGAGATGCCAAAATGGGTGTAATGTGGTCAAGCTTTCTGCTTCCTGTCATAAGTCTGGCAGCAGCATTTTGAATCAATTGCAGACCCCTAATGCTGGACTGCAGTAAACCAGAAAATACAACATTTCAGTAGTCCAATCTAGTAGAAACAAACACATGAATCAGGGTCTCAGCATCAGCCATAGACAGGATGGGACGAATCTTCACTATATTTTGCAGGTGTAAAAAAGCAGTCCTTGTAATATTTCTAATGTGGAGGTCAAAGGACAACATAAGATCAAAAATTACCCCAAGGTTCCTCACTTTGTCAGTGTGATGTATGACACACAAACCTATGTTAAGCGTTAGCTGGTCAAATGGATGCCGATGTCTTACTGGACCAAGAACCATCATTTCAGTCTTATCAGAGTTTACAAGTACGAAATTGCCAGACATCCAGCTTTTCACTGATGCAAGGCAATCTTATAAGTATTTTATGTGGATGAAATTACCAGCAGTTATTGGCATGTATAACAGTATCATCAGTATAGCAATGGTAATCCCAAAACGCCGCTATATGTGCCCAAGGGAGGCTATTTTTGAAGGGTGGTAATAAATAATGCAAAGTTTCTATAATGAATTGGAATGGTATGTGAGTACAGAAAGTGTTTACAGCCTTAGACCTCAACAGTTTTTAGGACAAGAATTACATAAATTAATTACATAATTTTCAATGTTAATTTACTGTCTTAATGTATTTATAAATTGTATAGGTTCTTGCTATCATATACACACTATTAATTATTGTTATTATCATCATCATCATCAGTATTATTACAATTATTATTACTTCTATTTTCTCATTTGATTTTTAAATGGACCACAATGGAAAAAAGGGTTTTCATTTTGTTGTGTCATGTATTTTAACCTATATACAATTATATTATGTATTACATTGAACTTACAAAATAAAACCATGCACGCACATGTGCACATGCACTTACATCACCTTTCCTTCTAACAACACTCAATAAGCATTTGGGAACTGAGGACACTAATTGTTGAAGCTTTGTAGGTGGAATTCTTTCCCATTCTTGCTTGATGTATAACTTCAGTTGTTCAACAGTCCAGGGTCTCCATTGTTGTATTTTGCGCTTCATAATGCGCCACACATTTTCAAAGGGCGACAGGTCTGGACTGCAGGCAGGCCAGTCCAGTACCCGCACTCTATTACTCCGAAGCCACGCTGTTGTAACACGTGCAGAATGTGGCTTGGCATTGTCTTGCTGAAATAAGCAGGGACGTCCCTGAAAAAGACGTTGCTTGGATGGCGGCATGTGTTGCTCCAAAACCTGGATGTACCTTTCAGTATTGATGGTGCCATCACAGATTTATAAGTTGCCCATGCCATGGGCACTAACACACCCCCATACCATCACAACAAGCTGGTAACAATCTGGATGGTACTTTACCTCTTTTGTCCGGAGGAAACGACATCCATGATTTCCAAAAACAGTTTGAAATGTGGACTCATCAGACCACAGCACACTTTTCCACTTTGCGTCTGTCCATTTCAAATGAGCTTAAATTCTGGCTTTTTTTCCCCATTTGGCTGATTTGTACAGCATTCGCGCTCATTCGTGCTCTAGTGTGACAGGGCCCTTACTGACTGTGCCTGAAGTGACTGGCCACTTTCTACATATGATGAAGGGCACTTCTCAGGCATCATGGGCCTATGCAAAGCAAAATCAAAATCAATTATTCAAGATTTTGAATGTTTTATATACTGTATGAGCCACAACCCGAACCAACGTAAATTAAAGTTTTACATGGTGACAATTTTATATTTACTATTTTATGTTATATTTCATGTCATTTGATGTTATGCATAAGTCATAATAAGTAAATGGGAATGAATAAATGGAAACATGCTACCTTGTGTGAATAATGGCTGCCAAAGCTATAATTATGCATCAAGTGTGTGATGTATCATGTCTGTATGGACCAAAATATTAGATGAATGTTTCCTGCAGCTTTTTGAATTCATACCATGAAGAATTAAGGCAGCTGTAAAGGCAAAAGGGGTGCTATTGAAATGGTCATTGAGTGTCTCTCTTCTTCACCTGAAATTGTTTTGTGTGTGTGTGTGTGTGTGTGTGTGTGTGTGTGTGTGTGTGTGTGTGTGTGTGTGTGTGTGTGTGTGTGTGTGTGTGTGTGTGTGTGTGTGTGTGTGTGTGTGTGTGTGTGTGTGTGTGTGTGTGTGTGTGTGTGTGTGTGTAAAAGTAATTCCTATATAGACCTCAAGGCCCCTTGGTGCTTATCTCCAGATGAGATGACAATAAAATTCATGAATTTAATTTGATTTAAAAAATACCTCTCTCATTCGTGACATCCAGATCTCATCAGGACTTTCCATTAGCAGTGACGTGGTCTCATTCTTCCATTCTGTGGACGCTGTTACAGGTGCATTTGGAGTTGGGCACTGCCACTTGGGGAGAGCAAGAATGGCTAGGGCAGGAGTGAGGAAACTGAAGGTTCCACCTTGAAGGATTGGCAACCTGTAAATGGTGACACAATTAATGTTCTGGGACTGGTGGATTGAACAATATCCAAGAGGTTCTTGAAAAGGTTGAGTCATGAGCTCAGAAGAAGACTAAAGCAGGTGAACGGTGCAATAACTTTCCCAAAGAGCAGCCAGAATATCTGCATCAGTCTTTGAAAATTAATTAGAGTTAATTGTATGCAAGTAGGAGACTGGAAAAACCATTTAATAATAAGATTATTGCAAATTATCTACATATAACAAACTCAAGAATACTCATGTGAATGCCATTGAAATAATCAATCAATAGAACCAACCAACCAACTGAAGTCTAATGAAGTGAAATATCTAAATTTTTATTGGTTTGTTTTTCATGCACATATCACCAGTGTGATCCATCTGTCCATTTTAAAAACCCAATTATTCTGGTTAAGGTTACCAGAAAGAACTTTGATGATTCTGTAATATATACTATTGTCACTTTACTGTTGTTCTTGAAATTGTATGGTTTAAAGCTGCAGTGTTTTTCATATATTTTGATACTATAAATAAGTTTAATACTATTGCATACTGAAGGTTTGCACTAAATCGTGGTGACGTGATACTAATAACCATTATTATTTGTACATAACTACAGTGAGGAAAATAAGTATTTGATCCACTATTGATTTTGCAAGTTTTCCCACCTATAAAGAATGGAGAGGTCTGTAATTTTTATCGTAGGTACACTTCAACTGTGAACAACAGAATCTAAAATGAATAAATAAATAAATAATTAAAACTACATTGTATGATTTTTTTTAAATAATTATTTGCATTTTATTGCATGAAATAAGTATTTGATACAATAGAAAAACAGACCTTAATATTTGGTACAGAAACAATTATTGGCAATTACAGTTCTTGACCAAGTTTGCACACTTGCAGCAGGGATTTTGGTCCACTCCTCCATACAGATTGACTCCAGAGCTTTCAGGTTTCGAGTTTCAGCTCCCTCCAAAGATTTTCTACTGAGTTCAGGTCTGGAGACTGGCCAGGCCACTCCAGGACCTGGAAATGCTTCTTACGGAGCCCCTCCTTCGTTGCCCTGGCTGTGTGTTTAGGGTCATTGTCATGCTGGAAGACCCAGCCACGAACCACCTTCAGTGCTCTTACTGAGGGAAGGAGATTGTTTGCCAAAATCTCACGATACATGACTCCATCCTCCCTTCAATACATTGCAGTCGTCCTCTCCCCTTTGCAGAAAAGCACTCCCAAAAATGATGTTTTCACCCCCATGCTTCACAGTTGGGATGGTTTTCTTGGGGTTGTTCTCATCCAATAAACATGGTGTGTAGAGTTTATACCAAAAAGCTCTATTCTGGTCTCATCTGGCCACATGACCTTCTCCCATGCCTCCTCTGGATCATCCAGATGGTCACTGGTGAACTTCAAATGGACCTGGACATGTCCTGGCTTGAGCAGGGGGACCTTGCTGCCCTGCAGGATTTTAAACAATGATGGCATAGTGTGTTACTAATGTAATCTTTGTGACTGTGGTCCCAGCTCTCTTCAGGTCATTGACCAGGTCCTCCCATGTAGTTCTGGTCTTTCTCAGAATCTTCTTTACCCCACGAGGTGAGATCATGCATGGAGCTCCAAAATGAGGAAGATTACAGCCATCTTATGTTTCCTCCATTTTCTAATAATTACACCAGCAGTTGTTGCCTTCTCACCAAGCTGCTTGCCTGTTGTTCTGTCGTCCATCCCAGCCTTGTGCAGGTCTACAGTTTTGTCCCTGGTGTCCTTAGACAACTTTTTGGTTTTGGCCATGGTGGATAGGTTGGAGTGTGATTGAGTGTGTGGACAGGTGTCTTTTATACAGGTAATGAGTTCAAACAGGTGAAATTAATACAGGTAAAGAGTGCAGAATAGGAGGGTTTCTTAAAGAAAAAGTAACAGGTCTGTGACAGTCAGAATTCTTGCTGGTTGGTAGGTGATCAAATACTTATTTCATGCAATAAAATGCAAATTAATTATTTAAAAATCATACAATGTGATTTTCTGAATTTTTTTTTTGATTCTGTCTCTCACAGTTGAAGTGTACCTCCGATAAAAATTACAGACCTCTGTATTCTTTGTAGGTTTGTAGGTGGGACAACTTGCAAAATCGATGGTGGATCAAATACTTATTTGCCTCACTGTATACACACACATATGTATATGTGTGTGTGTGTGTGTGTGTGTGTGTGTGTGTGTGTGTGTGTGTGTGTGTGTGTGTGTGTGTGTGTGTGTGTGTGTGTGTGTGTGTGTGTGTGTGTGTGTGTGTGTGTATGTATGTATAAAAATCTCCCTCATGTCACGAGAGCCAGCTCTTTATGAGACGAGAGCCCGGCTCATGTCTTCATGAGAGGAGCGCATCAGGTAATTCATGTAAAACATTAAAAGGACAACAGTAATCCATTTCATTACTTTCTGCTGTACATCTAGACAGAGGCTAACGCCCCTGAAAGCCTATCAATGACCTGCTTCACTAAAGTCATATCAATATTATTAAAATCAGTAGACATTTTATTTTTTTGCATTTTTTAAAACAATAATAAATATTTCTTTCCCATCCACCGCATTAAAAATCATTGAGCTGGGATTTCTTTCTTGCAGCATATCCAGAACTTCCCCAAATGTCCCAGGTTCAGGAATATTTTCTGCTAGATCAGCTCCAAAATTTACAAAAAAAAAAGAAGAAAAATTAATTGAAGCCATTTGCCACCTCATCCTTATTATAATTTTCATTATCGTTTTGGATAAAATAATTAGGATATTTTCTTTGTCTAGAGCTCTTTCTTATAGTACTGATTAGTATACCCCAGAGTGACTGCCACAGCAAAAACACAAAGCAATAATAAAAATCAAATTTGTTTTCTGTGATTTTGGGCCCCAAATGCATTGCTCTGGACACAGTTTCCAATGCAAAAATCCCCTCAAATCCACTGTAATTCCTTTGTGTCATTAGTATGTACCGTATTTTCTGGAGTATAAGTCAGTGCTAAATCTTGCAGGAAGGTGAGTTTTCTTCTCAGGTCCATTTGCGTTTCTCACTCAGCCACATGTGTAGAATGGATGGTGGGTTCATGGCAGTTGTCTTTGACCTCAGTGTTGTATGGCTGGGGGGCCTGGCTGCCTTTTTGTTTCTGTCTTTTGTTTTTCCTTCCAGGTGGCTTGCATTTAGGACTGAGTGGCTGTGTTGCTGAGGTTATCAGGACCTCACCCTGATCACCTGCGGCTCGTCAGGACTCACAGCTGAGGTGCATCTATATGGATTGGAACATGGTGGCATTTAAGACTGGAGTATACAGTGTGTATTTGCCAGAGACTCGACCTTGTGACCAGACGGGTGAGATCGTCGTCTCGGGAGCCATCTCATCATCAGTGGATGCAGAGAACGTCCAGGGTTTGATGCACGGTCTGTGAAAGAGGAGGGGGTGAGGTCTCACGCTCGTCAGCACACTTCCTGAGGTACGTTAGATTTTGTGACTAACATTTATACAGTCAGTAAATGTGGTGTCCCTCACACCTTTATTATATTGAGCTGTATGTTAGTCATGTATCGGCTTCCACTGCAGTGGAGTTTTGTGAACTGGATGTTCCATGCCTGCAGGTTGGGAAGCTGATTAGTAATCAAGCCAGGAAGTGTTTGCTGTTTGTACACCTTTGAGTGTTCTCTCTGTGTGTAGAGTGTGGACTCACATAATGGTTCCTTCTTTCACAGACTCGGTTTGTTGCGGCCACCTGGGGGGTGTCGGCGGGGTCCTTGGGTCCGAACAGCTTCTGGCTCCGGACCGTTAGCGCTGCTGGGAGCGCACCACGCCAGACCGCACTTTCTGTTATTTTTGTATCACTGTTATGTATTAAATTCAGCTAGCCTTTGTACCGTGCTCTGCTTATTTCATACTGGGTCCTTCAAACGCTGGTCGGTTCTCCGAGCTGCGTCCGACACATAACACTCAGAGCCTGGTCACCTTGGAGTTGGAAACTGATGACGACAAGAGGAGGTGCCAGGTTCTTGTTGGCTCTGGCTCTCCGGAGATCCACTGATTTTGGTAATTTCTGTTAGTACCTTGTCATGCCTGCACATGTACCAACCTTTTCCCAGTGCTTTTGGACATCCTGTCAAGATAGGGTTTAATGTACACAGTGTTGCACCAAATTGTGTACATGATGAACTTTCCTCCTTCCGCCAGATCTTTAAATTACTCTGGGTTGGCAAGAGATCAGACACAGTGTGTAGTAGGAAGGTCACCTTGCCTTGGTCAATGGTCCAGAGCTCCTTACAGCACAGTGGCCGATCTAGTGCTTGATCCCCCTGCATCCAATGGCTCTGAGAAACAAACTTTCACCTGCTGGTCTTCTGGTGCATCCCAGACCTTCTGCACCACAAACTTTCATCTGTCTTCAGCAATGGCCTTGCTCCACCTCTGTGGATCACTCCAGTGATCTCTTGATCTTTCCAGTATGCTTCTGTGTCCATTGCAGCTTCTTGTGGTTTCCACTTCCTACCACATCTGACAGACTTGTTGGCATGTCAGAATTTCCCATCTTTGGACCGGAGCAGTGTGCTGACTGCTCTTGCCTTGGTGGCTTTGAATTCTTCAACCATTGATGAACTGGTAAGCGGAGCTCGTACAGATTCGCAGCGCTAAGGGCCCCTTCACACATCGTGTGTGGTTTGGTCGACGCCTGATCGATTACGGCGAAACAGCACAAAACATTTCAAAATTAGCGCACCACAAAACATTGCCCCGACGGGCAGGCATGCATAAACCCGGTGCGAGAGTTCGTGCATGCGCTATTGTCTCCCCGCTTATGGGGAAGAAATAAAAAATAAAACCAGCCAGTACCTGTGGAACCACATCATGCCACTTATGTGGACTAAATCTAAAAATAAAAACCAGCTGGTACATGTGGAACCACGTTGTGCCGCTTATGTGGAATAAATAAAAGAATAGAAATGAGCCAGTACCTATAGAACCACATCACGCTGCTTATGTGGAATAAATAAAAGAATAAAACCAGTCGGTACCTGTGGGGCCACATTGCGGCACTTATGTGGAATATACAATAAAAAAAGAAAAACACATGCCACCCACTGGACGCGAACCCACACCTTCCAAAAGCTTTGATTCGAAGTCAGAAACTTTACCACTGAGTTACAGAACTGTCTTTTGAAAGCTGTGGGAACCTGCCTTATATCAGGAAGGACATGGAAATATTACAAAAAAAATTAAAATCACACACCTGATAAAAACACCGCATTTATTACGCGAGCAATACAAATATGATCTGTCTGTTCCTCTGGTGATGACCCATGGTGACAGACATACAATCATGAAATGACATGAATCAGAAGCAGTATGCTCTGATCATGTCCACATTTACTGGTCCGTCCATTTGGCCGTGCGTGTGTTCTGCCCGACATGTGTCTTGTGGATGGTGCGCCGCAGCAGAGACACCACATCATGTGGAACAGAACTCACGCGGGTGACGTGATGGTCAGATCGCCCGCTGCATATTCTGATTTGACGTTCTGTTTCAACCTAGCAGGCTGTGTATGCTCTGTGGACATGCTCGCTCGCTGCAGCTTGTCACTACAGTGACATATGATTTTATTTATGTCCACGTAAGTACAGCAATCGGACACACGTGCCTCACAGTCCAAACAGAGTAGATATTGTCCAGCTGGAATGTCCAGAATGACAGATCACCACAGCTGCTTCTGTCGGAAGCCACACCTCCTATCAGTTCTCAGCACACACACCAAAGCTACACTCGTGGGGAACTTAGAGAAATTTCCCTGCTAGTACAAAAGTGATTGTCCGCAGTCTGTTGTTGTGCCAAGAGTGCGACTGGCCACACATTTTCTAAGTGCCATGCGAACGGTGTTAGGTGTTCGTGCATGTCACCTGGAATTTGGCCGGCACCTGCCACGAGAGGGTGTGATGGGTTCGCACAGTCTTTCAGGAACTTGTGTGCACAAATAGTTGTAGCAACAAGTGTACGAGGCGTTGGAGGCAGGGACAACATCACATGGTTTGCACACGATTCCTGCATTATGCACACTAAGTGTGCACTTTGTCCAAACTTTGCACTATGTGTGATGGGGCCCTTAAGGCCACACTTAACGAACGGCAATGAAGCCCAAACAAAACAAGAAATCTGGACTTTCGTTGACTTTCATAGGCATTGATTAACCTTTGCGCTTCGTTCTTGCAGCTGGCACTTCGTCAGGATTTTTAAACTGTTGAAAAATTTCAGTGAATGCCAACAAAAACCTCAATTCATCTGTATTTTGTTTTGCTGTCGTTTTTGACGTTTTTTAATCGTTTGTTTAGTTTTATAATGTTAGCATTTAGTTTGACTTCATTCAACCAGCTGAATGTTTTCACACAGTACAGAAAAACTTGTAAAACTTGTGCCAATGCGGTGACACTCATGTGTGTTGCTTGGTAACTCCACAGTCGTGGCGGCACTTAGCCAAATTCCACAGCCAGCTCGAAAGTGGTCACTTGCTCACTATTTTTCTGCTGACAGCGTGAATGGCACCACATTTTCTAAGTGTTCAGCAAGGAATTTGACCGACACCTGTCACGAGAGGGAGTGAATGGACTCTCTCAGGGCATTCTCTGTCTTTCGGCCCCTGGTGTGTGCAAATAGTTGTCGCGTCAGGTGTACGAGGTGGTAGAGGTGGCTTTGATTTTTCACGACTGGCATGCAATTTTTACTTCATGCGCTAGTCAGCTTCAATCATGTTATGTGTGAAGGGGCCTTTAATAATGTTTATTTCTGATATCATTAATTAGCAGAGGCCTTTAAATAAATTTGTAATACATTGTAATCCTTGGGTTTCACTTGAACCATCAACCTGCAGTTGTAGTCGGACATTAACATAAACTCATCATCGACATGAATGTCATGGTAATTTTGGGCTTTTAATGATGTCCTTGAGTTGTTCTTTTGCCAGGATAAAATTATTGTACAACAAACATCATTAATGACTTAAATCAAAAAAGAAGAATTCGGTGTGGCGGTTCCGCCCATCAGCCTGTTTGGCTGTGTTTTTGAGTTGTGTATTATTGTGGGGTATATTCATCTGTCACGGTTTTCTGTTCTCTTGTGTCGGTGTGTCTCCTCATCATTTAAGTGTCCCCTGTTCTGCGTTGTCTGTGTATGGGTGTGAATCTGTGTGTGTGTGTGTGTGTGTGTGTGTGAGAGAGAGAGATCTGGCAGCCCTCAAGGCCATTTTCTCCCAAACTCGATTGTTTAACTGTTGTCATAGCAGTTACACCCCTGGGAAGAAGTACAGGTTTTTAAATGAAGTGTGGGACTTGACTGAAGCTAACGACTGGGTATTCAACCTCTTCCCAGAACTCTATAATAGAATAATGAATAATAGTGAATAATCTTTTTGAGGCAGGTAGGTTTCCAGACTGGAGGCACACCTGCCAACCAGACCCGCATTGCCAAAATTGGATGACGATTGCTTTGACTCTGAGGGCTGTTAGGGATAGAATCCTTGAGACTGATGAGGACAACGAAGTCAGGACCCCGCAGTGCCGCTGAGGTGTTTTATCAGATTAGGGAGTTCTATTTGGTTTATTATATTGATAGGACTGACCCTGTAGAGCAAAACAGCACCCTGGATTCTGTAGTTAATCTCACATGTGCCGAACCTGACATCTCGACTGCCTACTCCAACTTCTGTCACATTCCATTCACAAGTCCCTGTTTGTCCAATGACGCATAGGTCCATATATTGACAATGCAATAGACTTTTTTGTATTTTACCTTTCTCCCTATTTACTTTTTGAAAACTGTCTGTTACCTCCCTGTTAAAGACTGATGCTGTTTTTGGAATGAGCTCCTGTGCTATTTTGTTTAAATAAACAGTTCTGGACTCCAACATCTGGTTTGTGTCTCTACACTGGGGTCACACACGAGTAGTCAGCATTACAAATCAGCCTCAAACACATAGCCTGAAGCTGATGTACTCCTCTACAATACCACATTATACATCTTGTTTTCTTACTGCCATAGCAACCATAGCTGTATGCTTTTGTTGGTATGGTGAAGTCGGGTTATCAGCATTATTTCAATGCTCATGATTTTATTTGCTTCTAATAGCAATGCTCTGTTCAGCCTGTGGTAAAAGATTTTTAAACTATTTGTTTGCACAAATATACAATACAATAGAAAAAAATATTAGACAGTTTTTAAGGCTTTCAAAAAGCAAAGACGCTGCAAAAATAATGAATCACTGGTAAAAACAAAACAAAAGCATTAAATAATTCCACATCAACAGTGCTAAATATTAAAGACTGAATAGATTCCTCATGTGACTACCAATTACCTTTTAAAATAGTGGGTGAACTATTCCATACACTCTTAGAAATGAAACATACAATCTTAGCCATAAAATGTTGAATTTAATTGATAAAGTTAAGGTAACTTTTTCCACATAACATTGTTAATTAAGTGCAAAACAACACTGTCGTTGACATTAATTAAATCAAATAAAACATTATTACTTAAATCCCAATATTGTGTTGCAATGTTGTGTCGAAGAAGAGATACGTTGTGATCTCTGGAACAGAAAGGGTGATGACCTGGGCTGTAGTAAGTAAGTAAGTGTGCTTGTTCCTATTATTTTAAGAACAAGGGTGATGTACAGTGTTGCAGTAACTATAGAAGCATTAAGCTGATCAGCTACAACATGAAGTTATGGGAAAGAGTAGTACAAGCTAGGCTTAGAAAACAAGTACAGATCTGTAAGCAAAAATAGGGTTGCATGATGAGAAAGAGCACTACGGATGCGATGTTTGCTCTGAGAGTGCTGATGAAGAAGTATAGAGAAGGCCAGAAGGAGTTACATTGTGTGTTTGTGGATTTAGAGAAAGCTTATGACAGAGTGCCAAGAGAAGACTTGTGGTATTCTATGAGGAAGTCTGGAGTGGCAGAGAAGTATGTGAGGGTAGTGCAGGACATGTACGAGGATAGTGTGACACTGGTGAGATGCACAGTAGGAATGACAGATTCATTCAAGGAGGAAATGGGACTACATCAAGGATCAGCTCTGAGTGCTTTCTTGTTCCCAATGGTGATGGACAGGTTAACAATTGAGATCAGAAAAAAGTCTCCATGGACTATAATGTTTGCAGAGGACATTGTGATCTGTAGTGAGAGTAGTGAACAGATTGAGTCTAGCCTGGCCTTTCCATTTCCTCAGAGTTTGTGCATTCCTACATTAGTTTTCAGAGCTCTCACACTCAGTAGTTTGTGTGCTGCTATTTTTCCTGCAGCTTTGTCTGAGCTCCAAGCTCAGCATCTTTGTCTGTCCTTTTTTCCAGCTTTCAGCTCATCAAGTATTTTGGGATTCTGCTAAGATATTGACTATGCATCATAGACCTGACCTTGAACTTGATTTTGCTTCTGGAACTGTACTGGGTTCGTGTGCTCAGCAAACCTCTCACCTGTGTGTCCTCTCCAGATTACACATCGACAGCTTGCAGGCAGCCACCTGGCTCTCGGATTGCATCATCCACTCCTTGCTCTGGTTCCAACTCCATCTGAACTGTGGCTCCCTGATTCCACCTCTGTGCGGGCCCTGCCTCCGCTCTCCAGGCTGCTGACTTGTCCATATCCTCCACGCACTACACATTCCATTGTCAATAAATCCATTTTCTGATTTCTTCCACTCTCGTTTCTGCTCCCAGCACTTGGGTCCTCTGTTCCACTCCGGTCTTAACGTAACAGGAGTTTCTGGTCACGTCATGAACCCAGTGGGGGCAGACCAGATGCAACAGACGCTTTCCATTCAGGGGGAGTACCTCGGCAAACTCCAGCATGCCATTGATTCCATCGCGGATCAGGTGAGCTCCCTAACCAATCAGGTTAAACACTCCAACACTCGGCTCCCAGATCTTTCCACACAAGTCAGTCAGCTGTCTTTCATACACACACCAGCACCACCTCCCTCTGCTCCAGCTCAGTTAATCACAGCTTCGTTTCCCGCTGCGGCAGCTGCAGTGGCTCCGAAACCATTTATATGCCATCCAGAACCATTCTCCGGTTGTGTTGAACTTGCGCCTTGTTTCTGATGCAGTGTTTTTTTTGTTGTCAGCCAGCGTTCCAGTCATTATGTCTCTGATGAAAGTAAGATCGTGTACGTTGTCAATTTGCAAGGTAGCGGGGGCGCCGGGAAGCAAGTCAATGGTGCAGTCATAAGGATGGTGAGGAGAAAGTGAGAGTGCACAATCCTTGCTGAAGACCTCACCAAGGTTGTGATACTCAGGGGAAACTAAGGACAGATCAGGTGGTGAATGGACTACCTCCTTGACAGCAACCCTGGGAGGAACCAAGGGACCGAGGAACCCCTTGAGACAGGGTTCACTCCACTGAGTGATAACACCAGTCAACCAGTCGATACCGGGATTGTGTTTTGAAACCCAAGGATGGCCTAAAACCACAGGAGATGAAGAAGGAATAACAAAAAACTGAATGGATTCTCTGTGATTACCTGACACCACTAACGTGATGCAGGTTCCATCTCGACACAGGTGCCTTCTTAGGTTTCATCATTTCACATAACCAAATCAAACCCAACCCCGCTAAGGTCAAAGCAGTTACGGACTGGCCAGTTCCGTCCTCAGTCAAACAATTACAGCAGTTCTTAGGATTTTCCAATTTCTATCGATGATTTATCCACGGTTTAAGTCAGGTTGCAGCCCCCCTCACCGCACTCACTTTAACAAAGACAACCTTTCAGTGGACTCCTCAGGCCAACTCAGAGATCAGACAGTGACAACCGGATCCACCAGTGCACTTTCTTCTCTCGATGCCTCTCCCCCGCTGAGAGGAACTATGATGTGGGTAACTGGGAACTCCTGGCAGTTAAAGAAGCACTTGCAGAGTGGAGACGTTGGCTGGAGGGGGCCACAGTCCCGTTCACTGTGTGGACTGACCACCGCAGTTTGGAATACATTCAGTCCGCCAAACGTCTGAATGCCCGTCAAGTCAGGTGGTCGCTGTTCTTTGGGAGATTCAACTTCACCATCTCATACCAACCAGGCAGCAAGAATGGCAAACCAGACGCACTTTCCTGACAATTCTCTCTGGCAAAGGAACCACAGTCCACTCCAGAGACCATCCTTCCCCGATCCATGATTGTGGGGGCGCTGACCTGGGATGTCGAGCGAGCCGTCCTCACCCGCCATCCTGATCCTGGTGGAGGGCCGCATGGTCAGCTTTTCCTGCCGCCCAAGACACGATCCCAAGTTCTGCAGTTCTGCCATTCATCCAAGCTGTCCTGCCACCCTGGTGTTTATCTTGGAAATCCTCCATCGCCACTTTTGGTGGCCCACTGTCTAGGCAGACATGAGGGAATTTGTTCAGGCCTGTTCTATCTGTGCCAGGGGCAAGATGTCTCACCAGCCTCCCACCGGGCTGCTACAGCCACTATCAACACCAGGCCGTGTGTGGTCACACATCGGTCTGGACTTTGTTACAGGACTTCCTCCATCCCAGGGTAACACAGTTGTCCTCACAGTTGTGGATCGGTTTTCCAAGGCAGCCCACATTGTAGCCCTGCCGAAGATTCCATCAGCCCAGGAGACCGCCGACCATGTGGTTGCATGGCATCCCCCAGGATATTGTTTCAGACCAAGGTCCCCAATTCACTTTGCAAGTTTGGCATAGTTTTTGTTCCGTACTCGGGGCCTCGGTCAGTCTATCATCTGGGTTCCATCCACAGACCAACAGGCAGGCAGAACGGGCAAACCAAGACCTAGAATCCACCCTTAGATGTGTCTTAGCCTCACACCCCATGAATGAGAGTCACCATCTCCCCTGGGTGTAGTATGCACATAACTCTCAAGTCTCCTCGGCCACCGGACTCTCCCCTTTTGAAGCTTCCCTCGGCTACCAACCTCCTTTGTTTCCTTCCCAGGAAGCCAAAATCACTGTTCTGTCCATCCAACTCCACCTCAGGAGGTGCATCGGGTGTGGAAGACCACCCGTTTGGCCTGCTGTGGACTAAGACCTGGACTCGGAGCCATGACGACCAGCACCGGGCCCCCGCCCCCGACTATCAGCCTGGGCAGGAGGTGTGGCTTTCATCAAGGGACATCCCTCTTCAGACTGACACTCCCAAGTTGGCGCCCAGATACATTGGGCTGTTTGTTGTTGACAGGGTGGTCAACCCTTCCGCTGTCTGGCTCGGGCTACCCCGTTCTCTGTGGATCCACTCGGTCTTTCATGTTTCTTGGTTGAAGCGGGTTCACACCAGCCCTTTATGCCCTCCGGTTCCTCCACCTCCTCCTGCCCAGCATGGATCGTGAGGAAAATATTGGACATTTGTCGTCGGGGACGGGGTTTCCAGTATCTGGTGTACTGGGAGGGCTATGGACCAGAAGAACGCTCCTGGGTCAAACGGGGCCTCATCCTGGACCCTTTCCTCATCCGGGACTTCTACCGGGAACATCCTAATAGTCCTGGTAGGTCGTCTAGGGGCTCCCATTGAGGGGGGGAGTATTGTTGTGGGCTGCCTGTTCCTGCTGCTTCTGTCTCTCTCCTCTGCACAGGTGGTGCACCACAAGGTGATCGACACACCTGCCACTCATCTCATCAGTCTCTGCATATAAATCCTGGCTCTTCACTTCATCATCCCCAGAAACTCAGCGTATCTTTCATGGTAATCTGGCCTTTATGTTTCCTCAGAGTTTGTTCATTCCTATGCAGTTATTTTTCCGAGCTCCCACGCTCAGTAGTTTGCGTGCTGCTATTTTTCCTGCAGCTTTGTCTGAGCTTTCAAGCTCAGCATCTTTGTCTGTCCTTTTTTCAACTCGCTCAAGTATTTTGGGATTCTGCTAAGATACTGACTGTGCATCATAGACCTGACCTTGAACTTGATTTTGCTTCTGGAATTGTACTGGGTTCGTATGCTCAGCAAACCACTCACCAGTGTGTCCTCTTCAGATTACACATCGACAGCTTGCAGGTGGCCACCTGGCTCTCGGATTGTATCATCCACTCCTCGATCTAGTTCCATCTCCATCCGGACTGTTGCTCCCTGGTTCCACCACTGTGTGGGCCCTGTCTCCACTCTCCAGACTGCTGACTCGTCCATATCCTCCACGCACTACACATTCCATTGTCAATAAATCCATTTTCTGATTCCCTCCACTCTCGTTTCTGCTCCCAGCATTTGGGTTCTCCGTTCCACTCCGGTCCTAACCGTATCATCTGTAAGAAGTAAAGGGGTCAAAAAGATAAATAGGTAAAACTATGTTCACTGTTGAATAAATATAGTGGAATGGGGTCATGCAAAAGCATGCAGATGTACAGTACCTTTCGGTACAGAGATGATCAATCTGTAATTTGTGGGAGTGGGGGTGGGTAGGGTAAATGGGGGGAGTCTCTGGCATTATTTATAAGTCTAGCTGCACATGCAAAGAAGCTGTTGTTGTGTCTTGAGGTTTTAATTCTGATGGACCTCAGCCGTCTGCCAGAGGGGAGGGTGACAAAACGTTTGAGTTCTGGGTGAGAAGGATCGGCCACAATCATCCTCACTCGCCTCAGGGCCCTGGAGGTGTACAGGTCCTGGTAGGGATGGCAGATTGCAGTTGATCACCTTCCCTGCTGTGTGGATGGGATGCTGCAGTCTGCTCCTGTCCTTAGCAGTGGCAGCAGCGTACCAGACAGTGATGGAGGAGGAGATGATGGACTCAATGATGGTAGTGTAGAACTTCACCATCATTGTTTTTGGCAGGTTGAACTTCCTCAGCTGCTGCAGAAAGTACATCCTCTTGTTCTGCTCTCTTGATGAGAGAGCTGACATTCAGCTCCCACTTGAGGTCCAAGGTGATGGTATTTGTTTAATGTGCATTTCATATTCTTTAAAATGTAATCAGCAATGTACTGAATGAACTAAAATGTTCATTCAATAACTATTTCTAAATAGTGAAAGGTACACCGTAAAAATCCAGCTTGGGCTTTGACAGAATTGATCATAAATACGTTTTAGCTGAAATGCATTATCATGTATTAATTACATATTCTTGGATAATAGGCTAAAGTGTGTATCTTTTTTTACAGTCAAGTAGAAAAAAATTCTAGTCCATATTGACTGAACATTATCAGTAAATGTCAATTATGACATTACAGCTAATATACGCTTTATTGAAAATATTTCACTCATAAATAACACAACTTAGTGAGAGACACGCTCGATATAATTAATAAATATGACTCAAACCATTGCTATGATTGTATCTTTAAATAATATAACTGTACATTTGTTTTTTAATTGAACATTATCACTAGGTAATGTTCATGTACAGCTAATATATGTTGTAGAAAAAAATCACACTCACAACATTACCTGTACATCTACATAATTGTTATTATTATCATCATTATCATCTGACCCTGGTTGTCGGCCGGGCTTTGGAAGGGAAAGCTGAGAGCTGGAAGGGGATGCAAATCCGCTGATATGTAAGCGATGATGGTGCACAATGATGGGACGCAAAGTGTGGATTTTCCCCTAAGGTGTTCCAGGATGAATGAAATTCCTCCTCGGAGGGGCACGGAGCCCGCAGACTGATATGCACCCGGCTGAGGGGTGAGCCCCTCTGTGTCCCTGAAGGGTCGGCGGGGGTTGAAAGAAATTCACATTTTGCAAGTTGTGCATTAACATTTTGTGAGATATTTTTTCAGTATTCACGTTTTGCAATTTGCGGTTTATTCAGTCCATTGTTGGTATCCAGACATTTGTTGCTGTAACTGTAGATGTATGTACAGTGAGGAAAATAATTATTTGAACACCCTAAAATTTTGCAAGTTCTCCCACTTAGAAATCATGGAGGGGTCTGAAATTTTCATCTTAGGTGCATGTCCACTGTGAGAGACATAATCTAAAAAAAAAATCCAGAAATCACAATGTATGATATTTTTTAATAATTTATTTGTATGTTACTGCTGCAAATAAGTATTTGAACACCTGTGAAAATCAATGTTAATATTTGGTACAGTAGCCTTTGTTTGCAATTACAGAGGTCAAACATTTCCTGTAGTTTTCACCAGGTTTGCCCACACTGCAGCAGGGATTTTGGTCCAGTCCTCCATACAGACCTTCTCTAGATCTTTCAGGTTTGGAGTTTCAGCTGCCTCCAAAGATTTTCTATTGAGTTCAGGTCTGGAGACTGGCCAGGCCACTCCAGGACCTTGAAATGCTTCTTACGGAGCCCCTCCTTAGTTGCCCTGGCTGTGTGTGTGGGGTCATTGTCATGCTGGAAGACCCAGCCATAACCCATCTTCCATGCTCTTACTGAGGGAAGGAGGTTGTTTGCCAAAATCTTGCAGTAAATGACTCCATCCATCCTCCCTTAAATACAGTGCAGTCGTCCTGTCCCCTTTGCAGAAGAGCACCCCCAGAGTATGATGTTTCTACCCCCATGCTTCACGGTTGGGATGGTTTTCTTGGGGTTGTTCTCATCCTCTAAACATGGTAAGTAGAGTTGATTCCAAAAAGCTCTATTCTGGTCTCATCTGACCACATGATCTTCTCCCATGCCTCCTCTGGATCATCCAGATGGTCACTGGTGAACTTCAAATGGGCCTGGACATGTGCTGACATGAGCAGGGGGACCTTGCTGCCCTGCAGGATTTTAAACCATGGCAGCATCATGTGTTACTAATGTAATCTTTGTGACTGTGGTCCCAGCTCTCTTCAGGTCATTGACCAGGTCCTCCTGTGTAGTTCTGAGCTTTCTCAGAATCATCCTGACCCCACAAAATGAGATCTTGCATGGAATCCCAGACAGAGGGAGACTGACAGACATCTTGTGTTTCTTCCACTTTCTAATAAATAATCATAACAGTTGTTGTCTTCTACCAAGCTGCTTGCCTGTTGTCCTGTAGTCCATTCCAGCCTTGTGCAGGTCCACAGTTTTGTCCCTGGTGTCCTTAGACAGCTCTTTGGTCTTAGCTATGGTGGACAGGTTGGAGTGTGATTGACAGTGTGTGAACAGGTGTCTTTTATACAGGTAATAAGTTCAAACAGGTACAATTAATACAGGTAAAGAGTGCAGAATAAGAGGGCTTCTTAAAGAAAAACAAACAGGTCTGTGAGAAACAGAATTCTTGCTGGTTGGTAGGGGTTCAAATATTTATTTGCAGCAGTAACATACAAATAAATTATAAAAAAAAAATCATACATTGTGATTTCCAGATTTTTTTAGATTATGTGTCTCACAGTGGACATACACCTAAGATGAAAATTTCAGACCCCTCCATGATTTCTAAGTGGGAGAACTTGCAAAATCGCAGGGTGTTCAAATACTTATTTTTCTCACTGTATGTGTAATAGTGTATGTAGCTTCATGTATGTATGTATGTATGTATGTAGCTCGTATGTAGCTTTATGTGGTGTCATAAGCATAAAATTGCATTAACTGAGAAAATATAATATAGATTGTCCATTATCTGGTAGTGAGATGTTTGCAGAAAGATGGTCAAGTTTGTTATTTTCATAATGGGGTTTAGCTTAGCTAAGCAAAAGTAAGACATGTAATCATGTGATACAGTATCGGTATTCTGACACTCCAAAAAAGCAAAAAATGTCTTTTTGGAGATTGACCTTGGAATTATGCAATGACCTTGACCTCTAATCATAAAACTAACCCCATAATTCCACTCCCTATCAATCAATCAACTTCAACTTTTTTTTTATATAGCGCCAAATCACAACAAACAGTTGCCCCAAGGCGCTTTATATTGTAAGGCAAGGCCATACAACAATCATGAAAAACCCCAACGGTCAAAACGACCCCCTGTGAGCAAGCACTTGGCAACAGTGGGAAGGAAAAACTCCCTCTTAACAGGAAGTTATATTTGAAAACATATAAATGGTTACTTTGGTTGCTGAAATAGGTAAAGTATTGACTGGAAAAATGAGGAGATTCAAATTTGATGAAATCGAGCGGCATTTCAAAGAACTTTACGTTGCCAACTTAAAAGATCTGAAATCTGTTAAACAGCAGTCGTTCATATCAATATAAAGGCAATAATCTCTTCTATCACAGTGATTCATTAAAAGCTCAATATTATCAATCTGGTGTGTCAAGAAAGGTTGAATCACCTCTGCCAACAAGCTGAAAAGAGTGCTGAAATCAAGACGAAAAGGCCGGGCACTTTCCATGCTGAATACAGAGAGACTGGGACTTTTCATTTTAATCATAAGGGGAAATTCCAGTATGACGTAATGTTGTACTAACACTGTATGATTGAACCGTTATGAAGTCACAGAATGTGTTCAAAAAGAATGCATTGAAATGTACTGAAAATGATTGAACTGAATGTGATCAGTGATTTTTTTTGATTAATGGTTTTGTGATTAGTTATTGATGGCGAATTATGTATAATGATTGTCCTGAGAAAAGTTCAAATGATTAATGTGGAAGAATGTACAGTAGTGTTCAGAATAATAGTAGTGCTATGTGACTAAAAAGATTAATCCAGGTTTTGAGTACGAGGTCTATTAGATAATAAACCGACCCTTTTATTGTTTTTTTTTAACTATATGGATTTGAATGACGTGCGATTACACCAATCATGCTTGAACCCTCGTGCGCATGCGTGAGTTTTTTCACGCGTGTCGGTGACGTCATTTCCCTGTGGGCAGGCCTTGAGTGAGATGTGGTCCTGCCCTCTTGGCTGAATTCCTTTGTTTCACACGCTGCTTGAGACGGCGCGCGTTGCTTTATCAACATTTTTTCTGGACCTGTGAGGAATATCCGAGTGGACACTATTCGAGGAATTAAGCTGGTTTTTGGTGAAAAGTTTAACGGCTGATGAGAGATTATGGGGTGTTTCTGTCGGTGTAAGGACTTCCCACGGAGCGGGACGTCATTCAGCGCTTCCAGGCGCCGTCGTCGGCCTGTTTCGACCTGAAAACATCCTAATTTAAGGCTTAATTCACCCAGGACGTCGTGAGAGAACAGAGAAGATTCAGAAGAGGCCGGCATGAGGACTTTATGCAGACATTCCACTGTTTAAGGACATTTTTTAATGAAAGACGTGCGCGCAAATTCACTGAGTCGTTTCCGTGACGACTCGGCAAATTTGTGTGCGCCGCGACAGGAAAAACACCTCCGTGTTGAAAACCATTTGTAAAATTCAGGCGGCTTTTGATGGCTTTCAACAAGTGAGTAACTGAGAAATTGTTTAACAGCTTGGGCATGTTCCAACTTGCCCGTTAAGGTTTCCAACGGAGGTGTTTTTCCTGTCGCGACCCCCCCGCGGTCGGGTCCGGCCCGACATGCGACTCTGCCCGCATGTTCTTTCATTACAAAATGTCCGTTAACAATGGAATGTCCGAATAAACTCCTCATGCCGACTTCTTCTGAAAGTTCTCTGTTCTCTGACGACTTACTGGGTCAACAGAGCCTGAAATGTGGAAGTTTTCAACTTGAAACGGCGAGACGCTGCCGCCTCGAAGCGCAGATCGCCGTCAGGCGCCGTGGGCCATCCTTACGGCGACACTACCAGACCAAAATCTCTCATCAGCCGTTAAAATTTTTACCGAAAACCAGCTGAATTTATCGAATGGTGTCCACTCAGTTGTGCCTTACAGTTTTGAAAAAATTTTGATCAAACAAAGCAGCAGTCTGAGCCATTCCTAAACAATGAAAAAATCGACGAGAGGGTGGGCCACTCCTCACTCAAAGACTGCCTGTTGGGTATTTTCTCCTCCAAACATTTTTAAAACCTTTAACAAGACAAACAGAGTCAAGAAACACCAGTGAGACAGAAAGTCAAATTTTACGCGCGGAGTGCAGTCAGGCTGTACACCAAGGCTACACTAAAGTCTGGCCTGCGCTTCGCTCTTTTTATTAGTGAATCCCTCATCACATAAACAAAAACTTGTCCTAAGGGTGGGGGAATGACGCAAGACAAGTTTCTTCCCGTAACATAAACACACACGTCAATAAGTGCAGCTGTAAGCATAAAACAGTTTCTTTCTTTTACTCTTATCGTCGAAGGTCAGCACATCTCGTTCGTCTGTTGCAGTTATCAGCTGTTCTGCATCTGCCTGGAACACTAAGCATCACATCATAATCAGTCAAAATTCAACCTTCAGTTCTTTTACTCCCAGTCGTTAGCGGCTACGAAAACAAGTTGTATAATAATAATAATAAGTACATCCAGCTCCTCATTCCCAGTTCAGATTGACCCCAGCATGCTAAAACAAGGTTGAATAACACGTACATTCTCGGGTTTAAGTGCAAACAGCACAACACCGTTCTCATCAGAAAGAAGACAAAAGGTACAAATGTTTAACAGTGATAACATATATATATATATATAAAATCCTTAACATTTCCCACCTGTTTATCACCTGTTAAACATACAGTAGGCATCACCCAGCTTAGTTAGTTAGTTTATTAACTTAGTTTATTCTGTCCACGTTTTTATTAATTGAACACCACCAACAGATGGAAGATTCGAATCCAGCTGCTATTTGATCAACCAGTTTATACTCGTCAGGCACTCCTCTGGGGACTCCTATTGCGTCAATATATGTTGGATTTCCTACTCCTTTCCACTCTCTTTTTACTCTATGTCTGGCTATGCCTTTTGTGCCAATCTTCAGGAATAAGAGAGGCTGCATATGTCGTAACGTCTTCAGGGGTCATGGGTATGGCTTCAACTGGTAACAATAATGATATTAATGCACAATAACCTGACACATTTCGTGGCAGTCTGTCAAAGATTCTGTTATCACCACACCACCACCATACATGTGGAGTAGTTTCCTGTACAACAAAAATAGAAGAAGCTGCTGCTGCCTCTTTTGCTGCTCTGTCAGCAAAATCATTTCCTTTTGAAATACTGTCAGAGCCTTTGGTGTGAGCCGCACATTTGCATATAGCAATTTGTTTAGGCAATTTCACAGCTTTCAGTAGTGCAGTTAGGAGAGTGGCATGAGTCACTGGCTTTCCAGATGATGTCACCATTCCACGCTCTTCCCACAGTTTTGCAAACACATGCACTGCTCTGGGACAGCACGGCTCCTATGCCTGAGTTAGAGGCATCCACTTCGAATAAAAACTGGCGGCTAGGATCGGGCTGCACCAGAAGTGGTGCAGTCGAAAACCGGCGCTTCAACTCCTTAAACGCGGCCTCGCATCGATCCGACCAGGTGAAGGGGACCTTAGAGGAGGTCAGGGCTGTCAGGGGACTAACCACCTGACTGTAGCCTTTGATGAACCTCCTGTAGAAATTTGCAAAGCCGAGGAACTGTTCCAGCTTCCTACGGCTTGTTGGTTGGGGCCAATCTCTCACCGCCGCAACCTTGGCCGGATCAGGGGCGATGGAGTTGGAGGAGATTATGAACCCCAGGAAGGACAAAGAAGTGCGGTGGAACTCGCACTTCTCACCCTTCACAAACAGCCGGTTATCCAACAACCGCTGTAGGACCTGACATACATGCTTAACATGAGTCTCAGGATCCGGGGAGAAGATGAGGATATCGTCCAGGTATACAAAGACGAATCGTGGCAGGAAGTCCCGCAAGACGTCATTTACCAAAGCTTGGAACGTTGCGGGGACGTTAGTGAGACCGAACGGCATGACCAGGTACTCAAAGTGACCTAACAGGGTGTTAAATGCCGTCTTCCATTCATCTCCTTTCCGGATCTGAACCAGGTGATAAGCATTCCTAAGATCCAGTTTCGTAAAGATTTTGGCTCCATGCAGGGGCGTGAACGCTGAATCCAACAGGGGTAACGGTATCGGTTGCGAACCGTAATTTCGTTCAGTCCCCTGTAATCAATGCATGGACGGAGTCCGCTGTCCTTCTTACCCACAAAAAAGAAACCAGCACCCATCGGGGAGGTGGAGTTCCGGATCAGCCCGGAAGCCAACGAGTCCCGGATGTAGGTCTCCATTGATTTGCGCTCTGGACGTAAGAGGTTGTACAGCCTGCTGGACGGGTACTCAACGCCCGGGATCAAATCAATGGCACAATCGTATGGCCGGTGCGGGGGAAGAGAGAGTGCCAGATCTTTACTGAAGACGTCAGCAAGATCGTGGTACTCCTCAGGCACTGCCGTCAGATTGAGGGGGACTTTAACCTCCTCGTTAGCAGTCAAACCGGGGGAACCGAGGATCCTAAACACTCCCGGTGGCAGGTTTCGCTCCACTGAGCCACAACCCCAGATGGCCAATCAATCCGGGGATTGTGTTTAATCATCCATGGAAAGCCCAAAATCACGCGGGAGGTAGAAGGAGTTACATAGAACTCAATCTCCTCCCGATGATTCCCAGACACCACCAGAGTTACTGGTTGTGTCTTGTGTGTGATCAGAGGAAGAAGGGTGCCATCTAGTGCTCGCACCTTCAACGGTGAAGGAAGTGCCACCAGAGGAAGCCCCACTTCCCTAGCCCATCTGCTGTCCAGCAGATTCCCTTCTGACCCCGTGTCCACCAGTGCTGGGGCTTGAAGGGTTAAATCCCCACACAGGATTGTTACTGGGAGACGTGCCGATATGCGTGTTTTTCCCACGTGAATGTTATGGCCCACCCTTAGCCCAGTCTCTAAAGGTGGGTGTTTTCGTTTTGGCCATTTGGGGCAGTTTTTCTGAATGTGCTCTTTTGAGCCACAGAGAAAACACTCCCCGCGGGCCAGCCTCCTCAATCTATCATCTGATTTAATCTTGGCCCTGCTCGTTTCCCTAGCAATGTCAGCAGGGGGAGCTGTTGCCACACGGAGCGCTGAGGCTCTGGAGCGTGGGGAGGGCGGAACCTTTTCGGACCCGGAAGGGGGAGGGACGGCGCCTGCCCGGCCACGTCTTTCGTTTCGCACCCGACGGTGTTCTTCTAACCGGTTGTCTAATCGTATAACCAGGTCGATAAGCCCGGCTAAATCCCGCGGCTCATCCTTAGCCACCAGATGCTCCTTTAGGACCAGAGACAGTCCATTTACGAAGGCGGCGTGGAGCGCAACAGCATTCCAGCCGGCTCTCGCAGCCGCGATGCGGAAGTCGACTGCATACTCGACTGCACTCGGATGCCCCTGTCTCATAGTCAGCAGCACTGTTGAAGCGGTCTCGCCTCTATGTGGGTGATCGAACACCAGTCTGAACTCCCTCACAAACTCAGTATACATCGTTAGGAGCCGTGAATTCTGCTCCCAAAGCGCCGTAGCCCAGGCGCGTGCCTCACCTCGAAGCAAATTAATCACATAAGCCACCCGGCTTGAGTCCGACGCGTACATGACGGGACGCTGTGCAAAGACGAGCGAACACTGCATTAAGAAGTCTGCGCACGTCTCTACACAACCTGCATACGGTTCCGGGGGACTTATGTATGCTTCAGGGGACGGTGGGGGGGTTCGTTGGACGACCAGTGGAATGTCTGTATTTGGCACCAGGACAGCAGGAGGAGCTGCAGCTGCGCCCTGTGTGCACGCTTCCACCTCCGTGGTGAGAGCCTCCATCCTACGGTTGAGTATTGTGCTCTGCTCGGTCACTAAGTCCAACCGAGCAGTGAAGGCGGTTAAGATGTGCTGCAACTCACCTAACAGGCCTCCTGCTGGCGCCTGTGCACCCTGCTCTTCCATTGGTTGTTCAACAGATGGTTGACGCCCCTCGGAATCCATAACGTTGGCCGAGTTATCCTGTTGGGAAAGTGTAGGGACATGGACCCACAACAGGGGGCGTAAATGAACGGACAATGGATGAGCCAAAAAACAACAATTTACTGTTGGGAAAGTGCACAACGAAATACAGATAATCACAGAATTTGTATTCAAGCAATGTACAAAGGTGACGTGTGGGCAGGCTCGAGGATAGAAGACGTCTGTCCAGTGAAAAGCCAGGTCCCACATGATTTCCACTGCCAGCGGATCTGAAGCACACCGGAGCCGCCAAGTCCTGAGTCCCCAGGTGGCCACCGTCTCCAGCTGTCAGACCTGGTACTGCTGGCAGGAGGCAGAAACAGTTAATGGTAGGTGTGTGTGTACACACCCAGTAAACAATCAGCAAGCACAGTTCTTTAGGTGGGAAAAACACCTCCACCTCAAACACAGTAACACAGTTCGTGCAGAGCCTGAGAGCTACTTCTCTTTGTTTGATGTGCGGAGTGAAGTCCGTCACTCGTCACGCTTCCCAAACTCAGCGTCCAGCTGCACTTCAGGCAGGGCGCCCTCTGGTGGTCGGCCAGCAGTACCTCCTCTTCAGCGGCCCACACAACACTACAAACTCAAAACTATTATGTTCAAACTGCTTTTTTAGCAATCCTGTGAATCATTAACTAGTATTTAGTTGTATAACCACAGTTTTTCAGGATTTCTTCACATCTGCGAGGCATTAATTTTGTTGGTTTGGAACCAAGATTTTGTTCATTTACTAGTGTGCTTGGTGTCATTGTCTTGTTGAAACACCCATTTCAAGGGCATGTCCTCTTCAGCATAAGGCAACATGACCTCTTCAAGTATTTTGACATATCCAAACTGATCCATGATACTTGGTATGCGATATATAGGCCCAACACCATAGTAGGAGAAACATGCCCATATCATGATGCTTGCACCACCATGCTTCACTGTCTTCACTGTGAACTGTGGCTTGAATTCAGAGTTTGGGGGTCGTCTCACAAAGTGTCTGCGGCCCTTGGACCCAAAAAGAACAATTTTACTCTCACCAGTCCACAAAATATTCCTCTATTTCTCTTTAGACCAGTTGATGTGTTATTTGGCAAATTGTAACCTCTTCTGCACGTCTTTTATTTAACAGAGGGACTTTGCAGGGAATTCTTGCAAATAAATTAGCTTCACACAGGCGTCTTCTAACTGTCACAGCACTTACAGGTAACTCCAGACTGTCTTTGATCATCCTGGAGCTGATCAGTGAGTGAGCCTTTGCCATTCTGGTTATTCTTCTATCCATTTTGATGGTTGTTTTCCGTTTTCTTCCACGTGTCTCTGGTTTTTTTTGTCCATTTTAAAGCATTGGAGATCATTGTAGATGAACAGCCTATAATTTTTTGCACCTGCGAATAGGGTTTCCCCTCTCCAATCAACTTTTTAATCAAACTACGCTGTTCTTCTGAACAATGTCTTGAACGTCCCATTTTCCTCAGGCTTTCAAAGAGAAAAGCATGTTCAACAAGTGCTGGCTTCATCCTTAAATAGGGGACACCTGTTTCACACCTGTTTGTTCCACAAACTTGATGAGCTCACTGACTGAATGCAACAGTACTATTATTGTGAACACCCCCTTTTCTACTTTTTTTTTTACTAATAGCCCAATTTCATAGCTTTAAGAGTATGCATATCATGAATGCTTGGTCTTGTTGGATTTGTGAGAATCTACTGGTACCTTGTTTCCCATGTAACAATAAGAAATATACTCAAAACCTGGATTAATCTTTTTAGTCACATAGCACTACTATTATTCTGAACACTACTGTACTTGGTTAAGAGAGTTTAGGGAAGTTAGTAACACACGGGGGGGACAGCCCGCTGAGCTTGTGAAATAAGGATGAAGTAATTCTGGATGAAGTCATTGACTATGTTTACATGCAGCCAATAACCCTTTCATAACCGGAATAATAGCAATAACCTGGTTGCGCACGGCCATGTAAACACCCGCAAAAACAGAATATGCTCATATTCCGGTTTTTAAAAACCCGAATATGACCCCTGGGTTACTCCTTTTCTAACCCAAATATCAGGTCATATAAACGTGCATCGGAACATTATTTTGTGTTCTGCGCATGTCCTAACCGCAAGGAATCTTGGTCTTTTGAGTATGGCAACTGCTTGTATGCGGTGTGAAAGACATGAATATAATGTCTTTTATTGACGGTAGAAAGTACCGAGATAGCGACATTTACAAGAAGGTGACCAAAAAGTTACGCGAAGCAGGATTTGCACGAACGCCAGACCAAATCAAGCACTGGTGGAAGACGTGCCTTGCTGTTTAGATGGGGATATTCCAAATGATACCAATGACCATGTGTATAGGAGTAAGTCTGTCTGCTTAAGCATGTAAACGGGTTATTCCTAATGATTCAGAAACCGGAATATTGACCTTATCCTGAATATTAACGGCATGTAAACGTAGCCACTCTCATGTGAGCTGAACTTGTCCAAACATGTCCAACATCAGCAGATGAGGACATCATATCAACTATAAAAGCAGACAAATGGAGCAGAGCTTGGTTATTCCTCTCCTCTCCTCCTCTGGATCTAGTTGTTGCAGGATCGACCACTCCGAGCTACTGAACCCAGGATATTATCAGCTGAAGAAGAGAGAGTTTTTGGAGCACTTTTCAACATATGAGAAAGACTTCAGACAACACCCTGGCGATGCTAAGAAGCTAAAAGACGTTCAGGCTACGGAGGATAACCAGCAACCTCTCATCCAGGGTGGGATACTCGGATTGAAGACTTTCTCAGCTCCACCACCTAACCACTATTGAGATCCCTGTGGATTACAAATACTTTGGACAAAATTGGATGCAATCAGAAGAGGATCACGATTCAGCAACAAAGGATAAGCCCACATGGCCAGTGGACTTTCCTCTCTCTCCCAATTGGACTTTACAATTAATTGAGACCTGACCCAGTGAAGTGAGTGATCAGTTTTAGATTTCATAATCAGGAATTTATATAGTTATCATTGAATCATTATTCTAATCAATGTTAATGTGATTTTTCCTTATTTCAGTTGATCTAATCAAAAGTGATTAAGTGAAAAAATATTTTAACTGCTTAAGAGCACTTGCTAATTCTGCAGTAAAAACTTAACCTATAGTTAAAGTGTTGGTTGTGGACAGTGGATTATTGAATCTTCTCAGGGTGTAAAAAGTAAGGTGACTATGTGTTTAACATCAAATAGTTCTGAAGGGTTGGTCTAGTTTAACGAAATTAACGCATCCCTGGGATCCGCTGTGTGGATCACTAAAATCTAAATCTAGCAACTTCCAAGAGCCCATATCCATTAGAGGAGAGCTGATGTTAACGGGCGTGGTCGGCTTGTATCCTGGCCCCAGGGTTATTCGGCCGAGGAGCGAGTCCAGCTTCAGCAGGATGGACGTCCGGATGGAGGCAGTAAGCAGCTAGACGAATCTCCTCGCCACCAGCTTAAACAGCTGCTTGGTATAATACCAGTGGGGGATTGAGGGTTGGACCCTTGTGACGGAGAGCTGGTCCAAATGCCTCCTGCAACAGGGGGTATCTCAGCTCGGATCTGACAGGTAGTAATACATACTACAAAAAAATTGCAGAATCTTGACCTTGACCTTTGTCAATGACCTTGACCTCTGATCATAAAATGAAGTCCATTATAAACTCCCCATATCAGAAAACACCTGAAATGATGCCTTATTTACTGAAATAGGCAAAATATTGACTAATATATGAGGAATTTCAGATTTCCCGTTCACCAGGATTTGGCCCTAAAAGCGTTTGCCTATAAAATTCAAAAAGTGTTGATTAGAAGAATATAAGGAAAAGTTCCACCAAACAGAAATGGTTTACAGAGGTCCAGGGCATCCCTGATGATGCCTCATGCTCAGTTTTTCTAACCACATGCTCGGATTTGAAAATTGCTTTGTCAAAGCTGGCCATTTTTATTATATATTTTAATGTAACGGATTCTCAGAGTGCTTTGACATCAAATTTTGAATTGACCAAAAATGGGGTAAAATTTGGTCTGATGAAAAAACAAAATTTACCATGCCTAATCAATCTATTTGAAGGGTAATTGGTGAAAATTTCATCAAAATCCGAGTCGGGCCATCGGGACACCCCCGCCTGATTTTCTCAGCTTTCATTAAGAAATCTAATCTTGAACCTAGTCTACTGGAAAAACTATAGGCCGATATCTAACCTATCATTCTGTTTTAAAATTCTGGAAAAAGTGGTTTCACAGCAGCTCGTGGATCATCTTATGAAGAATAATCTCTTTGAGCCACTGCATCTCTTTGAGCCATGCATCATTCCATGGAGACAGCTCTCACTGAAGTGGTAAATGATCTTCTGCTTGCAATGGACTCAGACACCACTACGGTTTTGGTGACGTTACATCTTATTGCTGCATTTGATACAGTGGATCTTTGTATTCTACATGATAGGCTGTAGAATCATTTTGAGATTACTGGGAATGTCCATGCATGGTTGACATCTTAACTAAGCAGTCACTCTCATTGTGTTCTGTACAGCACTACGTCTAACCTTGGTGACATTAAATATAGAGTTCCACAGGGGTCCATCTTAGGCCCCCTGCTTTTCTCTCTTTATATAGCACCCCTTGGGCATATACTGCAATGTTATGGGATTACTTTTCACTGCTATGTGGATGATACTCAGTTGTACATGCTACTGGTAATCTCATACACATAAAGACATTACAACATAGGCATCAAACTGATTCCAGACAGGGCCCAGGGGGTGCAGGTTTACTTTGTAACCACCAACTCCACAGACATGTGCCAAAGTTACTTGATTGAATTAAGTGGTCCAACTGTCAGAATCCCCACACGCTCAATTTCCATTTGAAAGTCTTTTGAAAGTGCAGATTTCAACCTATATACCAGTTTTAAAATTTTGTTGATAGACCCAGTAAAACCTGAATAATGATTAATAATTTTCTCCAGGCTTTTACTTGAATATTATGGAAATGTGTGGAGCATCACTTTGAGCGATTGCTTCTTCCAGCACACATGTGAAAGTGAGGTTTCCTCCTGCTTTTCTCCTCTCTGCCCAGAGCAATTACAAGGGGGAAAAAACATGACTTTCCCTTCATCATTTTAATGGAAAATTCATGGCCTAAGCCAAAGTAAAATAATCTCAGGTGCACGTATTTGAATGTGGAGGTGCTGCCTTCGATGTGCATGTGACCGTCTACCTTTCTTGTCACGTCTGGTCAGGGAAAAAACAAACGTCCTTCCCTTTATTATTGGTGGAAAACGCATGATGTCTACCAATGAAAACCACCGACCCCACATGGATTGATCAACATCACCACCCCCACGTGGGTGGGAATGTTGATCAGATTGAGAAGAAAAAAAAAGCCTCCAAAGATGAAACTGTGGACCAACACTGCCTCCAGGTGGACAACAGGTGGAATGGCAAAGTGTCAAAGGCCTGTCATGTCCAACACAGGACAGAGATCTTGGACAGGAATTGTTTTTCTGAGTGGCACAAATACTTTTTGTGGCATCTTATTGTTTTGTAAATAGATGTACAAAAACCTGAAGCATTTCCTGCATTTGAATGTAAATAGTTTTATATATATATCTTTGTTGTTTACTACATTTGTACGTATGTTTTTGAAATTTACCATTCATATTTGCATTATATTTTTTATAAAAATGGTTTGCTAAACATGTTTGCGGTTTCCACAGTAAAAAAAGAAAACAAGCTTTTTTTCTATTTGGATTTTATGTTTTTGTGTTAGGTTCAGAGGTGTCAAGTAACGAAGTACAAATACTTCGTTACTGTACTTAAGTACACTTTTTAGGTATCTATACTTTACTCCATTACTTATTTTTCTGCCTACTTCCGACTTCTACTTATTACATTTTCACACAAGTATCTGTACTTTCTATTCCTTACATTTTTAAAACAAACAGCCTCGTTACTCTTGGCTTCAGCGCCGGTGGATGTGCGCTGACGCCGGAAGCTCGAGGTGCCAGCGCACATCCACCGGCGCGGCTTTACCGAGGTGCCAGCGCAGATTTATCTGACCATGGGTCCGAAGAAGGCACTGACGGCGGAGGAGGGAGACGATATCAAGAAGTCCCTGGACTTTTTGTCTGAGGAAATCTCTGTTGTTAAAATGCAGCAGAAATCCATTATGGAGCTGGTGGAAGAAGTGAAGGCTCTCCGGAACCAGAATGCCGAGAAAGACCGGCGTCTGGTGCACCTGGAGAACCATGTTGCAGAGTTGGAACAGTACACAAGGATGAACGATGTTATTATTACAGGAATTCATATTAAACCTCGATCCTACGCACGGGCGGTGTCAGAAGACAGCGGAGGGGAGGCCAGTGAGCAGGAGGCCAGCTCAGTGGAACAACAGGTGGCTGACTTCCTGCAATCTAAAGGTATTCAAATGGACTGTAATAACATTGAAGCGTGCCACCCCCTGCCCAGGAGAGAGGATGGAGACAAGCGAGCAGTTATAATGAGGTTTGTCAACAGAAAACATAAAATGGCATTGTTAAAACAGGGACAGAAACTCAAAGGAACAAACGTATTCATCAATGAACATCTGACCAAAAGAAACGCAGACATCACCAGGAAAGCTCGTCTCTTAAAAAAGCAGGGAAAAATTCAACAGACATGGACATCCAACTGCAAAACATTCATCAAACTGAATGGAACACCAGAACAAGCGAAGGTTATGGTAATCAGGAACATCAAGGAACTGGACAAATATGACCAATAAGGTATGAGGACACAAACACATCACAACACCATGACACAGACCAGAGGAACCTATTCATCTACTACATCATCTACATCTGGAGACAAGAAGGATATAACTCACAGGATTGCTGATCATGGAAAACTAGAACTGAGAACATTTAAATACACAGACCACAATGTACTGGACTTGGAGCACGATATAGACCCGGACAATAATTTATTCTCAAATATTAATGACAGTGGTTGCTATTATACAGATGAACAGTTTAATCGGATCATTAAAACGGATAACAAATTATCAGTAATCCATTTCAACAGCAGAAGTCTGTATGCAAACTTTAACATTAAAGAATATTTAAGTCAATTTTTTAAAAAAATTAACATAATTGCTATATCAGAAACATGGATCAATGAAGATAAAGGAATGGATTTTGAACCAGTCGAAGCAGTTTGCAGATTGAAGCAATGCTTCAACCTATTGTTTCGTTTATTCTTTCTTTCTTTCGCTTAATTTTCCCCCGCTAAAACCCTAAAGAGCATACTTCTGTGAGTATTATTTACCTTTTCTATGTTAAACCGACCTGTTATGGTCTTCTGAAACAGTTGATAGATGTATTTTATAACTTAAAAATGGGAGCGACGCTAACACGTTAGCATGTCTATGGCATTTTCAATGTTAAAAGTTAGCATGAAGCAGTTCCAGCTGTCTTCACGTTCGGGTGCATTTGTTTTCAAATTGTAATATTTCTTAAATTTATTTTTGTTTATATATTAATAATCTAATGATAATTATTATATACAATTTCAGAGAAAGAGAGAAAAAGAACCTGAATAGAAACACAACAGAAAATAAAATATAAAAGCAACTAACAATGAACATACATACATACATACAGAAATAAATAAGTGTTTCCTGTGAACACCTAGTGACTCTTACACCTCCATTTCATCCCTGTTTTATTTAAGTTTAATGACAGTTTGTTTCGGTCAAACCATATTGTCAATGTGTTAATTTCTTCAGTGATTTCCTCCAGAACTATCTGCCAAACTAGAAAACTGCTGCATTCTAGTAAGAGCAGAATACTACTGGAATGAATCTGAATAAGGAAAGTTTTTTTTTTTTCTCACTAAATGGATGCTGCACTCACTGCAGTTTATTGTCTGGAATAGTCTTAGATTGCATTTCAGAGCTTCTAGAATTGAAACATTTTCGTGCAGGTGGTGTTGGGGGGTAATTTTGGGTCTTGGGCCACATGTAGAACGAATCAGTTTTTAAATTAAGCTTTCAATTCATATAGTGGCATCTACTTTTTTTTTTTTTTTTTTTTTTTTTAAAGGTTACTTTATACTTTTATACTTTAAGTAGGTTTTGGAGCACATACTTTTTCACTTTTACTTGAGTAAAGAGGTCAAGTTGATACTTCAGCTTTTACCAGAGTGTTTTTAAACTGCAGTATCTATACTTCTACTTAAGTAACAAATGTGTATACTTTTGACACCACTGGTTAGGTTAGCTTCACTATGTTAATACAGTATGTCCGAATGAAAGAAAAACTGTAAAGTCACACAAGTGAAGTTGTGCTGAGGAAAAAAAGACACCAAAGAAGGCAACATAAACAGTTTCTTTAAGATAAGTTATAAACATAAAACTGAGTAATGACCCCATGTCTTTCTCACAGCACTCCACCAACTCCTATAGGAGACACCTCTTTACAACTTTTCCGCCCCTCATCCCCCCATTGACATCCACCACAGATTCTGTCACATCTTCAGTGCCTCAGACTGGACTACAAATCACAGTTAGCCAGGTGATGAGAGAGCTGGAGAGACTAAACCAGGGGAAAACTGCTGGACCAAAGGGTATCAGCCCTTGGGTGCTGAAGGTGTGTTCTGGCCAGCTCTGTGGAGTACTCCAGCATCTCTTCAACCTGAACCTTCACCTTCAGAAAATTCCAGTGCTGTGGAAAACATCCTTCCTGGTCTCAGTGCCTAAGTGACTCCTTATGAGAGAGACTGGTCCTGTCACACCTCAGATCACTGGTGTTCTCAACACAAGATCCCCTGCAGTTTGCAAATCAGCCCCATCTAGGTGTGGATGATACCGTAATATATCTGCCTCATAAGGCTTACTCTGCCCTAGACAACCCCGACACCACAGTCCGCGTCATGTTCTTTGATTTCTCCAGTGCCTTTAACACCATCCAGCCTATTTTGCTGAAGGTAAAACTGGAGAAAATGCAGGTTGATGCTGCCCTGGTCACATGGCTCACTGACTATCTGACGGGCAGACCACAGCTCATGAGGCTTCAGAGTTGTGTGTCTGAGCATCTTATTAGTTACATCGGGGACCCCCAAGGAACTGTGCTAGCCCCCTTCCTTTTCACCACACTACACTAATACACTGCAGACTTTAAATACTGCACTGAGTCATGTCATCTATAGAAATTTTCTAATGATATGGCCGTAGTTGGGTGTGTGGAAAAATGGTTGGGAGGATGAGTATAAGGACCTGGTTGACCAGTTTGTGAGGTGGTGTGGGGAGAACCACCTGCATCTCAATGTGGCAAAGATGGAGATGGATTTCAGGAAGAGCAAACCTCTTCCTTTTTCCCCGTCTGCATCAGTGGGACTGATGTGGAAATAGTCCCATCATAAGTATCTGGGTATCTACCTGAACAATAAATTGCAGTGGTCTACAAACACAAGAAGGGCCTGAGCCAGCTTTGCATCATAAGGAGGCCCAGATCCTTTAGTGTATGTAACAGGATGCTCCAGATGTTCCATCAGTCTGTTGTTACGATCATCATCTACTTTGCTGTGGTCTGCTGGGGCACAGGCGTCAAAGCAAAGGATGGCAACAGACTGAATAAACTGGTCAAAAAGGCAGGGTCTGTTTTTGGCTCCAAGCTTGCCAACCTGGAGGTAGAGTGATTGAGGACAGAATGCTGGCTAAACTGCTGGCAAGTAAGGACAATGCCCCCCCCACACACACACAAAACACTGGACAATCTTAAGAGCAGCTTTTGCAACAGACTCAATACAACCACGTTGTCTCAGGGAACAAACAATACAGGAGATTGTTCCTGCCCAGTGCCATCAGACTCTTTAATACATTTGCCTCTCCTAGACCCGTTGTTATATGTCGGACGCAGCCCGGAGAACCGACCAGCGTTTGAAGGACCCAGTATAAAATAAGCAGAGCACGGTACAAAGGATAACAGAGTTTAATAAACATAACAGTGATGTGAAAAAATCTAAAAGTGCACGGTCTGGCGTGGTGGATTGCGGTGCGCTCCCAGCAGCGCTAACGGTCCGGAGCCAGAACCAATTCGGACCCAAGGACCCCGCCGACACCCCCCAGGTGGCCGCGACAAACCGAGTCTGTGAAAGAAGGAATCATTATGTGAGTCCACACTCAACACACAGAGAGACCACACCAAACAGCAAACACTTCCTGGCTTAATTGCAAATCAGCTTCCCACCCTGCAGGCACAGAACACCCTGTTCACAAAACTCCACTGCAGTGGAAGCTGATTTAAATGACCAACATACAGCTCAATATAATAAGGTGTGAGGGACACCACATTTACTGACTGTATAAATGTTAGTCACAAAATCTAACGTACCTCAGGAAGTGTGCTGACGAGCATGAGACCTCACCCTCTCCTCTTTCACAGACCATGCATCAAACCTGGACGTTCTCTGCATCCACTGATGATGAGATGGCTCACGAGACGACGATCTCACCCGTCTGGTCACAAGGTCGAGTCTCTGGCAAATACACACTGTGTACTCCAGTCTTAAATGCCACCATGTTCCAATCCATTGTAGATGCACCACAGCTGTGAGTCCTGACGAGCCGCAGGTGATCAGCCTCAGGTGATCAGGGTGAGGTCCTGATAAACTCAGCTACACAGCCACTCAGTCCCAAATGCAAGCCACCTGGAAGGAAAAACAAAAGACAGAAACAAAAAGGCAGCCAGGCCCCCCCAGCCATACAACAGTACCCCACCCTCACGGGAAGCCTCCCAGCGACCACACAAACCTGGCCCAGGAGAAACACCCCCCTCCAGGGACCATGGCTGGAAACCGTATCCGCATTCATCTTCCAACAGAATCTTCATCTAACAGAACGGTTGATGTCTTCTCCTCTGGCTGCATCTTTGCCCTTGTTTCTATCAGTCAATTAGCATAGGTGTGGCCAGGAGTTCTTGAACCTGTGCGGTCAGCCTTTGTCCAACCATGTTCACAGTCTGATTAGTCATAAAACAAAAAAGACAAACACAAACAACCAAAACACCCCCCCCCCTCCCCAGGGGACCGTCCCATCAAACCCCGGGAAGAGGAGAAAAGAAAAACACAACCCAAACTTAAGCTTACGAATAAAAATGCTAACACCCCGCCCCCCCTCCCCAGAGGACCGTTCCATCAAACCCTGGGAAGGGGAGAAAAGAAAAACCCAAACTTAAGCTAGCAAATAAAAACACTAACACCCCCCCCCCAACGACATGTAGGGACCAACACCCCCCAGAGGACATCCCGCCAGCTCCAGGAGTAATAACCACAGCCGAGGTCCCTCTGGGATCCAATGTCACCCACGGGGACTCCCAGCGCCTCCCAGAGGACCGTTCCATCAACCCCAGGAGACGCCTCCCCTCATGACCAACGGACCCAGCCCCGGCCGTCTATGGCTAGATGGACCCACAGCCCTATCCCCCCCAGAGGACACCACAGTCAAACCCTGAGGGCGGAAACTGGGGGGAAAAACAAAAGGAGAAAAAAAAACATACAAACAAAACAACCCCAACCCCACCCCCTTGGCGCAGTGGAAACTGGAAGCACGTCCAGTGTCACCAACCGTGACTACACCCCAGAAGCCAACCGGGAGGAGTGGAACAGCGGTTATGGCAGACGGCACAAAACGGCGCCACTCCTCCGACTTCCAAACCAGCCACCAGCTGCAGGTATATCCCACTGCCCCAAACCTCAGCCACGCCGATGGCAGACGGCTCAAAGGCACGCTGAAGCCGGAGGTGGAACAGGGAATCAACAAACAAACCCCCCCCCCCCCAGGTGCAGAGGTTACCTGGGAAACGCCCAGCATAACCAAACTGCACCACTCCAGCAACGCCGACACTACGGCTCACACGGCTGGAGCCAGAGGAGAAGAGAGGGAACAAAAAGAAAATACCCCAAACCCCCCCCTCCCCTCCCGGGTGCAGAGGTTACCTGGGAAACGCCCAGCATAACCAAACTGCACCACTCCAGCAACGCCGACTCTACGGCTCACCCGGCTGGAGTCAGAGGAGAAGAGAGGGCATAACAAAAAACAAAACAAAAAAAAGGAAAAAAGAAAAAACAACCCAATTACCCCCCATCACCCCCCCAGGGGACAGTCCCATCAAACCCTGGGGAGGTGAAACTAAAAGAAATAAAAAGAAAGACTAACAGACTAACATAAAGTTGCTTGGGTCCTTTTTTGTTGCTCCAAACAGGCTGCAGGGTCACAACCCCAGACACTAATAGTGGAAAACAAAATATAAAATCCCACACAAAAACCAACTCAAAAAACACCCACACAAAATGAACTAACACAAAACAAATAAGTGATTTATACCGTCAAGCTCAAACAAATGGAACACACCTGTTCCAACTTAAGAGCTTGACGGTAATGTGACTCAGTCACCAACAGAGGGAGCCAGAGTGCTAAAAATGAAAAAAACCCTTTGGTGACAGAGAAAACAAACGAGCTGCTTTTCTGTGCGCAGCTGTGTGCAACACACAACCAAAAATGTGATTCAACTAAATAACACCGGAGCTGACACAACAGACGCAGTAGCTATCATTACCCGGGGAAACGGGGCTACGACTGTAACACAGGAAGCACCGCGACCCGTGCCACAGAGCTCCGCCGTGCGTGTTCACCCATTACAGACCCACTCCTGCAGCTCCCGTTTAAACCTCTTATCCGGTCGAAGTGTGACGCGAAGCCGTCGCCAGTCACACTCCACCACGACCCACGGATAAGGCACAAACACAGGAAACACGGCTGCATGAGCGCTCAAATCAGTATTCAGTAATGGGTTCTCCAACGCGCACCATCCGGGCGGAGAGCACCCGCAACTGATCCGGATCACTTCTGAACGTCTGCTGCCGCCTTCCCGGCGCGTTACTGTCTCTGCTACCGCTGGGTCCGTGATGTTTGGCCAGAGACTACTGTTATATGTCGGACGCAGCCCGGAGAACCGACCAGCGTTTGAAGGACCCAGTATAAAATAAGCAGAGCACGGTACAAAGGATAACAGAGTTTAATAAACATAACAGTGATGTGAAAAAATATAAAAGTGCGCGGTCTGGTGTGGTGGATTTGCGGTGCGCTCCCAGCAGCGCTAACGGTCCGGAGCCAGAACCAATTCGGACCCAAGGACCCCGCCGACACCCCCCAGGTGGCCGCGACAAACCGAGTCTGTGAAAGAAGGAATCATTATGTGAGTCCACACTCAACACACAGAGAGACCACTCAAAGGTGTACAAACAGCAAACACTTCCTGGCTTAATTGCAAATCAGCTTCCCACCCTGCAGGCATAGAACACCCTGTTCACAAAACTCCACTGCAGTGGAAGCTGATTTAAACAACCAACATACAGCTCAATATAATAAGGTGTGAGGGACACCACATTTACTGACTGTATAAATGTTAGTCACAAAATCTAACGTACCTCAGGAAGTGTGCTGACGAGCGTGAGACCTCACCCCCTCCTCTTTCACAGACCATGCATCAAACCTGGACGTTCTCTGCATCCACTGATGATGAGATGGCTCCCGAGACGACGATCTCACCCGTCTGGTCACAAGGTCGAGTCTCTGGCAAATACACACTGTGTACTCCAGTCTTAAATGCCACCATGTTCCAATCCATTGTAGATGCACCACAGCTGTGAGTCCTGACGAGCCGCAGGTGATCAGGGTGAGGTCCTGATAAACTCAGCTACACAGCCACTCAGTCCCAAATGCAAGCCACCTAGAGAAAAACAAAAGACAGAAACAAAAAGGCAGCCAGGCCCCCCAGCCATACAACACCCGTGGTCTCTGAACTAGACTAAAAAGCCTATATTATTTACTATTTATTTGTTGCACCCGACATAACAAAGCATGCCTTATAACACCACTGCTCCTTAATTAACACACACTCTTAAACTGTGACATCAGATCCAGTGCACTCTTGTGTTTCTACCTCAGTTTTTCTTATTGTTTTTTATTTTTCACTTTTTGAGGTACCTGGCTGCTATGAAAACTGAAATTTCCCTTCGGAGATTAATAAAGTTATCTATATACCAATGTTGCTACATTGAAAGTCACAAAAATAAAGCTTTTCATGTTTTAGTCACCTGCTGTGTGGGTTGGGTGAAGGGGAAAAGGAGTTCCACTGTGGATGTGATTGCATCTGACAAATTTACCTGGAAACCAAGCAAAATGCAGAGGTACCAAGGAGGCCTGTCATTCAGTGAGTAAAGTAAATCTCTTTCTGCAGCCTCTTTCTGAGCCTCCGTGTTTGGATTCCCAGTGTGAACTACCAACTGTGGCTCTTCATCACTCTCATTACCCTTGTAAAGAAACACAGCACAAAATAAACAGTCCATTGGTTCATCACAGTCATAAGTAAGTCAACCAAAATCACTTAAATATTCTGTGTTCTCATAAAACATTTTGTAAAATACGAACTTCAATAGCTTTTTTAACTAGTCCAGGAGGACTAGTTTCCACAAGGAAATTTTGCCCCAATCCGCACCACTTAAGGTGGCCAAAAAATATTTACGGTCCACTCTCAGTGTACCATGGCCTATACAGAAATGTATGCTAACCATTACAGAGTGGCAGCTATAGCCAGGTAGGGGTCAATGAAGGACTACATAGGGGTCAAAATTTAAAAATGCGCCAATTATATTGAAAGGTATATCGCATTATTTGTCTAATCATAAAGATTTCAAAAAGATATAGTTTGAACTATCTATGACAGAGTTCTGGAGTTAGGGGGCAAAAACAGCAAAAATGACAAAGGTCAATTTTAGCTTGTACAGGGGTAAAAAGTTCAAGTTGCTCCAATTTTGGTGAAAAGGTGTGCAAATTATTGGTTATGTAATGGCATATGCATATGATGATTACTGAACAAAGGAAAAAAGTAAAAACGTCACAAATCATCGAGAAAAGGTGCACAAATGAGCTTTTGACTTTTCCCATCAACAAAAACCGAAGCTATCATTGATCTTGACACTTTAAACGAAACACACCTGGAGCCACTGCTGGAGCAGTGTGTGTTTGCATTCTGCTGTGTGTTCCATGACTCTGCGCTGGGACAGAGCTCTGTAGCGCTTGAGTCCTGGAGAAGCTGCAAAGAGAAGCGTGTGATCAGATCCGCTGTGGAGATCTGTGCGCATGTCGGTGGATCCACCTGCTCTGGTTGCTCATCCAGAACATCGCCTTCATAATCAGAATCCTCACTGTCTGGTTTGGACTCTGACAATGCGCTGCATGCTCCATCTTGCTCCAATTAAAAAAAGCTGAAGCGCTTGCTCAACATTCATAAGACACCTCATTTTTACCAAACAAAAACACCACCACACTAACCACACACGCTAAATACTCCACCAAAATAATACACACTGCAAACACGCCAAATATTTCTCAGATCTCTCAAATACCAAAACTCTAATCGTTGTTTATACACGCAAAATGCACACGTACTCAGCGTTTTGTCGTTGCATTCAATGTAAGCGTTCTGTCGTGTGTAGCCCATGCCGCACTCCTGCCTACTTTTTTTTTTTGGCGCTGTAGAAATGCGCTCCATTCTCAAAACGGTAAAGTAAACAGCACTTAGGTTTCCAGATGTACAGCAGGGCCCACTGCTTCCTTGTCAGTGCTGGGAACATCAGATCGCAAAGTTCAGAGTCCTTCTGTGTCCCCCCCCCCCCCCCCCCCAAAAAAGTAGAAAATATTGCCATTTAAAGTCACAAGCAAACTTAAAACTTCCTGTCTCTTGTTTCAGCATTGAGAGCAAGACAGAGATAGAGAGAGATAGAGAGAAGGGAGAGAGACAGAGAGAGAGAGAGAGAGAGAGAGAGTGCTGTCTTTTCAAAACCCTGGTGTTTCTGATCACCGTGTGCTGTGGCTGACTGATAAAGCAGTCAGTCACATGCACCCGTGCACGTTTGACTACCAGTTCTCATCATGCACGGACAGTCACTGTACGTGGATCAGACACACACACATGCACGTGCTTCACCTTCTCTCCAGCTGATTCACTCTGGATAAATGCATTCAGTGTTTGGATGTGTTGTACTGCACATGCACATACAAAAGGACTGTCTCATACATGATTTAGCCACTGAAACATTGTTCAGAAAATAATGCAGCCATTTGCGCTCACACTGGGTTTTCTGTTTTTATATGTCAAACCTCTATGGATCAAAGCTGTTCACACTGTCAGAATTTGGTATGTGTTCTGTTTTATTGTACTTTTGTTTTATTTTGTGAGCTGTCAATTCTTTGGTTGTTTCTTTCTGCTTGGGTTTTCTCTGTCTCTCTCTCTTGGTGGTGGGCATTTCCCTCTGTCTAACCACACCCTGGTTCTGGTCTCTTTCCCTCACACCTGTTCTTGATTTGCAGCTCATAACCTGGGTGTATTTAAGACTCAATGTGCTCTGGTCCTTTGCCAAATCGATGCACCTTGTGCCTTCCTTCCAGCTCTTTCTTGTATCTTTGCCTTGCTTCATTTTGCCTCATCGTGTTTTTGACCACCTGCTTGTCTTTCTTGACCACGCCTCTAGCCTGATGATTATTGTACTTTTGCTCCTGTCTGACTGCCTTACCGTGTACCGACCCCAGCTAACGAACCCAGTAAAAGATTTAAGCCTACAGAGCTGTGAGTTTGTGTCCTGTATTTGTGTCCTGCCAGTTGTCATCACTAATCCTGATAGATCAATCTGGCCAACAATGGACGCAGCAGACACGAACGCTTACCAGCTGGTGGTACACCACCATAGCAAGCATTTAGCTCAGCAGGACGACCAGCTTGCAGCCCTCATCTTTGGGGTTAGTGAGGTGGCTAAATGCCAGGACACATTTATGTCCTCCGTGAGCACTCAGATGGAGCAGCTCCCAGCTACAGTAAAGCATCAGGCTACTACAGATACAGCTCCCGTTACCGCCTCACCTACGGGACTGTCAGCAGATCCACCGGTTTCTGTAGCAGCTCCGAGTTTCTGCAATCTGCTCTCTTGGCCTGAACATTTTTCTGGAGAGTCCGGGAACGTGAAGCCGTTCATCACTCAGTGCGAGTTACATTTTGAACTGATGGCAGTCCTGTTTCTGTCTGACAGAGCAAAAATTGCTTTTGTGATCTCTCACCTGTCTGGTCGAGCCACAGCGTGGGCCACCACTGAATGGAGCTGTAATTCGGCCACTTGTTCCTCTCTTTCAGCAGTCACCAGCGCATTGCAGCAGGTTTTCCAACATACTTCCCCAGGGCGTGAGGCGGCACTCTATCTGATGAGGCTGAAACAAGGCAGCCACAGGATGGCTGACTACGCTATAGACTTCCGCATCCTGGCGGCAAAAAGTGAGCGGAACCCGGCATGACACGGCGCGACATATTCATCCAGGGGCTGGCCGACCACGTTCAGGATCAGTTAATCGTAATCGACTTGCCTGAAGATTTGGATGAACTCATTGCGCTATCCATCCGGATCAACCAACGGCTGTCTGACCAACTGCGCTGGGAGACTAATCTCCACACTCAGTGCTCGTCCACGCCACCCATTTGCCCCACCACTCTCAATCATGCTGGCTCCAGCTCACCTCACCTTAGTCTGGAGGAGCCCATGCAGTTAGGGAGGACCCGTCTGACTGTAGAAGAACAAGAGTGATGCCGAGTGGAGGGGCTCTGCTATTTCTGTGGACAGTCAGGTCATTTGGTCATCAATTGTTCAGTAAAGGGTGCCCCTATGCGGCCAAGAGCGGTATTGTGGGTGAGTCAAAATTCTATTTCTTCAGCCTCCACACAGAACGAGGTATCTGTTAAATTGATTTCAGAGTATACCTCAGTATCTATTCCTGAGTTCATTTATTCTGACTCTGATGCTAATATGTTGCTGTCTTCTCTTGCCAGGTCCATCCACCTTAAATTATATAAGCTCTCGTGCCCTTTAGCGGTGCATGCGGTGGATGGCCATGGGCTGGGTCAAATTACTCATCAATCCCAATCAGTTTGCATGATCATTTCAGAAAATCATTCAGAATCCATTAGTTTTCAAATTTTTGACAATATGACTCACCTGGTAATATTGGGGCATCCCTGGTTACAATGCCATAAGCCGAGTTTAGACTAAACCAAGGGGAAAATCGAAAACAGCCAGTTTCAACTCCATGTAATTCTAATCCTGATCTTGCTGTGTTCCAGCCTGTTATCATGATGTTGCCGCTGTCTTCAGCAAAACAAAGCTAAGTCCCTGCCTCCTCACCGTGAGTAGGATTGTGCAATTGAGCTTCTCCTGGGGGCAACTCCCCCATGGGCAAAAATTATTTTCTCTTTCAGCACCAGCGCATGCCGCGATGAACGAATATATTCAAGAATCACTCGAGGCAGACTTGATCCATTCATTGTCATCACCTGTGGAAGCAGGGTTTTTCTTTGTCAAGAAAAAGGACAAGTCCCTCCGTCCCTGCATAGATTATCAGGGGCTTAATCAAATCAAATCAATTTTATTTATATAGCGCCAAATCACAACAAACAGTTGCCCCAAGGCGCTTTATATTGTAAGGCAAGGCCATATAATAATTACGGAAAAACCCCAATTGTCAAAACGACCCCCTGTGAGCAAGCACTTGGCGACAGTGGGAAGGAAAAACTCCCTTTTAACAGGAAGAAACCTCCAGCAGAACCAGGCTCAGGGAGGGGCAGTCCTCTGCTGGGACTGGTTGGGGCTGAGGGAGAGAACCAGGAAAAAGACATGCTGTGGAGGGGAGCAGAAATCAATCACTAATGATTAAATGCAGAGTGGTGCATACAGAGCAAAAAGAGAAAGAAACACTCAGTGCATCATGGGAACCCCACAGCAGTCTAAGTCTATAGCAGCATAAATAAGGGATGGTTCAGGGTCACCTGATCCAGCCCTAACTATAAGCTTTAGCAAAAAGGAAAGTTTTAAGCCTAATCTTAAAAGTAGAGAGGGTGTCTGTCTCCCTGTGTTGTGTGGGCCGCTGAAGAGGAGGTACTGCTGGCCCACCACCACAAGATGGCGCCCTGCTTGAAGTGCGGGCTTCAAGCACAAGAGGGCGTCGGCTTTGCTGGAGGTGACAGCTGTCAACAATCAACACAAGCTGTCACCCATCATCACCACTACAAAGACCGGACTGCAACTCCACCTCCTCGCCGAGAAATCAACTACCATTCAGGTAATTTCTCTGCTGCCTGACACTGTTTAACCTGAACTTCTATTTGCAGCCGTTTTCCTGGAGTGTTTCCTTATCTGGAGGATTGGCGTTTGGTGTGAAAGCGACGGCTTCGCCTCACACCCCAACTCAGATAAGTGGTTGACCAGGAGCTGCACGAGTGTGTGTAATTGGAGGTGGAGGTTTTCCCTCCTTTACTTAAGACAGACTGTGGATTACTGAGCGTGCAAACTCACACTCATCTGGACTGTCTTTGTTCTCTGCCAGCAGTACTGGGTCTGACTGCTGAAGACAGCGGCCACCTGGGGCGCAGGGCTTGGCGGCTCCGGTGTTCTTCAGCTCTGTTGGTGGTGGAAGCTGTGTGGGGATCCAGCTCTTCTCTCTCCAGGCGTCTTCTATCGTCGAGCCTGCCCACACGTCACCTGGTGTATGATTGACAGTCACCATATTGTTATTGTCTGTACGTTGTTGTGCGATTCACAACATTAAATTGTTACTTTTTGGCTTATCCATTGTCCGTTCATTAACGCCCCCTGTTGTGGGTCCGTGTCACGTCACTTTCACAACAGGATTTCTCGGCAGCGTCATGGATCCCGAGGGGCGTCAACCATCGCTTGAACAGCCAATGGGAGAGCGAGGTGCACAGGCAGGAGGCGTGTTGGGTGATCTGCAGCACATCTTAACCGCCTTCGCCGCTCGGTTGGACTTAGTTACCGAGCAGAGCAGTGTTCTCAATCGCAGGATAGAGGCTCTCACCGCCCAGGTGGAAGCGCGTGCTGCAGCACCTCCTCCTGCTGATCGTGTGCCAGAAACAGACATTCCGCTGGTCGTTCAACGACCCCCCCCACCTTCCCCTGAAGCATACATAAGCCCTCCGGAGCCGTACGGAGGCTGTGTGGAGACGTGCGTGGACTTCTTGATGCAGTGATCGCTCGTCTTTTCGCAGCGTCCCGTCATGTACGCGGCAGACACCAGCCGGGTGGCTTACGTTATAAATTTGCTTCGAGGAGAGGCACGCGCCTGGGCTACGGTGCTTTGGGAGCAGAATTCACGGCTCCTAACAGTTTATACTGAGTTTGTGAGGGAGTTCAGACAGGTGTTCGATCACCCTCATAGAGGCGAGACCGCTTCAAGCGTGCTGCTGTCGATACGGCAGGGGCGTCGGAGCGCAGCTAAGTATGCAGTCGACTTCCGCATCGCAGCAGCGCGAGCCGGCTGGAATGCTGTTGCGCTCCGCGCCGCCTTTGTAATCGGACTGTCTCTGGTTCTTAAGGAGCACCTGGTGGCGAAGGACGAGCCGCGGGATTTAGACGGGCTTATCGACCTGGTTATACGGTTAGACAACCGATTAACAGAACACCGACGGGAGCAAGACGAAGGGCGTGATCAGGCACAAGCCATCCCTCTTCCTCCCTGGTCTGAAAGGGAGCCGACTTCCCCACGCTCCACTGCCAGGGCTCTCCACGTGACAACAGCTCCCCTGACGTTGCTGACGTTGCTATGGAAATGAGCAGGGCCAAAAAACGATCAGATCAGAGACAAAGGAGGCTGATCCGTGGAGAGTGTTTTCTCTGCAGCTCTACTGAGCACACACAGAGAGAATGCCCCAAACGATCAAAACAGCAGCACTCGTCCTTAGAGAGTGGGCTAAGGGTGGGTCACAATATCCACGCGGGGAGACCCCGTAAATCTGCACGAATCCCAGTCACGATCCTGAGTGAGAATTTAACCCTTCACGCCCCAGCACTGGTGGACACGGGGTCGGAGGGAAATCTGCTGGATAGCAGATGGGCAAAGGAGGTAGGGCTCCCTCTAGTGGCATTACCGTCACCATTGTCGGTGCGGGCACTAGATGGCACCCTTCTTCCACTAATCACACACCAGACTCAGCCAGTGACATTGGTGGTGTCTGGGAATCACAGGGAGGAGATTGTGTTTTATGTAACACCTTCTACCTCCCGAGTGATTTTGGGTTTTCCATGGGTGTTAAAACACAATCCCCGGATTGATTGGACGTCTGGGGTTGTGGTTCAGTGGATTCGAAACCTGCCACCGGGAGTGTTTAGGATCCTCGGTTCCACCCGGTGTGACAGCTAAGGAGGAGGTTTTAGTCCCCCCCAATCTGGCGGCGGTGCCAGCCAAGTACCACGACCTTGCTGACGTCTTCAGCAAGGATCTGGCACTCACGCTGCCCCCGCACCGTCCGTACGATTGTGCCATTGATTTGATACCGGGCGCTGAGTACCCGTCCAGCAGGCTGTACAACCTCTCACGTCCGGAACGCCAATCAATGGAGACCTACATCCGGGACTCGTTAGCTGCCGGGTTGATCCGGAACTCCACCTCCCCGATGGGTGCTGGTTTCTTTTTTGTGGGCAAGAAGGACGGCGGACTCCGTCCATGCATTGATTACAGAGGGCTGAACGAGATCACGGTTCGCAACCGATACCCGTTACCTCTGTTGGATTCAGTGTTCACGCCCCTGCATGGAGCCCAAATTTTTACAAAATTGGATCTTAGGAATGCTTATCACCTGGTTCGGATCCGGGAGGGAGACGAGTGGAAGACGGCATTTAACACCCCGTTAGGTCACTTTGAGTACCTGGTCATGCCGTTTGGCCTCACCAATGCGCCCGCGACGTTCCAAGCATTGGTTAATGACGTCTTGCGGGACTTCCTGCATCAGTTTGTCTTCGTATATCTAGACGATATACTCATCTTTTCTCCGGATCCTGAGACCCATGTTAAGCATGTACGTCAGGTCCTACAGCGGTTGTTGGAGAACCGGCTGTTTGTGAAGGGCGAGAAGTGTGAGTTCCACCGCACTTCTTTGTCCTTCTTGGGGTTCATAATCTCCTCCAACTCCGTCGCCCCTGATCCGGCCAAGGTTGCGGCGGTGAGAGATTGGCCCCAACCAACGAACTGTAGGAAACTACAACAGTTCCTCGGTTTTGCAAATTTCTACCGGAGGTTCATCAAGGGCTACAGTCAGGTAGTTAGCCCCCTGACAGCCCTGACCTCCACAAAAGTCCCCTTCACCTGGTCGGATCAGTGCGAAGCCGCGTTTAGGGAGTTGAAACGTCGGTTCTCGACTGCACCGGTTCTGGTGCAGCCCGATCCCAAGCGCCAGTTTGTTGTTGAAGTGGATGCCTCTGACTCAGGGATAGGAGCCGTGCTATCCCAGAGCGGGGAGTCCGACAAGGTTCTCCATCCATGTGCCTACTTTTCCCGCAGGTTGACCCCAGCTGAACGGAACTATGACGTCGGCAATCGGGAACTTCTTGCGGTGAAGGAGGCTCTTGAAGAGTGGAGACACCTGTTGGAGGGAGCATCGGTACCATTTACAGTTTTCACGGACCATCGGAACCTGGAGTACATCCGGACCGCGAAGCGCCTGACCCCCAGGCAAGCCCGCTGGTCGCTGTTCTTCGGGCGTTTTGACTTCCGGATCACCTACCGCCCCGGGACAAAGAACCAACGATCTGATGCCCTGTCCCGGGTGCACGAAGAGGAGGTCAAGACCGAGCTGTCAGACCCCCCTGAAACCATCATCCCCAAGTCCACTGTCGTGGCCGCCCTTACCTGGGACGTGGAGAAGACCGTCCGGGAGGCCCTGACACGGAGCCCGGACCCAGGGACCGGTCCGAAGAACAAACTGTACATCCCACCAGAGGCCAGGGCTGCGGTCCTTGACTTCTGTCACGGTTCCAAGCTCTCCTGTCACCCAGGGGTGCGAAGAACCGTGGCAGTGGTCCGGCAGCACTTCTGGTGGGCGTCTATGGAAGCCGACGTCCGGGAGTATGTCCAGGCCTGCACCACCTGCGCCAGGGGCAAAGCTGACCATCACAAGGCCCAAGGCCTCCTCCAGCCTCTGCCAGTGCCTCGTCGCCCCTGGTCTCATATCGGCCTGGACTTTGTCACGGGCCTCCCGCCGTCCCAGGGAAACACCACCATCCTAACGATAGTGGACCGGTTCTTGGCTTGGACCGTGCGCCGGCTCCTGGACATCCGTCGAAAGGGCCGGGGGTTCCAGTATTTGGTGGACTGGGAGGGGTATGGACCCGAAGAACGCTCCTGGGTGAAGAGGAGCTTCATCCTGGACCCGGCCCTCCTGGCCGACTTCTACCGGCGGCACCCGGACAAGCCTGGTCGGGCGCCAGGAGGCGCCCGTTGAGGGGGGGGTCCTGTTGTGTGGGCCGCTGAAGAGGAGGTACTGCTGGCCCACCACCACAAGATGGCACCCTGCTTGAAGTGCGGGCTTCAAGCACGAGAGGGCGTCGGCTTTGCTGGAGGTGACAGCTGTCAACAATCAGCACAAGCTGTCACCCATCATCACCACTACAAAGACCGGACTGCAACTCCACCTCCTCGCCGAGAAATCAACTACCATTCAGGTAATTTCTCTGCTGCCTGACACTGTTTAACCTGAACTTCTATTTGCAGCCGTTTTCCTGGAGTGTTTCCTTATCTGGAGGATTGGCGTTTGGTGTGACAGCGACGGCTTCGCCTCACACCCCAACTCAGATAAGTGGTTGACCAGGAGCTGCACGAGTGTGTGTAATTGGAGGTGGAGGTTTTCCCTCCTTTACTTAAGACAGACTGTGGATTACTGAGCGTGCAAACTCACACTCATCTGGACTGTCTTTGTTCTCTGCCAGCAGTACCGGGTCTGACTGCTGAAGACAGCGGCCACCTGGGGCGCAGGGCTTGGCGGCTCCGGTGTTCTTCAGCTCCGTTGGTGGTGGAAGCTGTGTGGGGATCCAGCTCTTCTCTCTCCAGCCGTCTTCTATCGTCGAGCCTGCCCACACGTCACCTGGTGTATGATTGACAGTCACCATATTGTTATTGTCTGTACGTTGTTGTGCGATTCACAACATTAAATTGTTACTTTTTGGCTTATCCATTGTCCGTTCATTAACGCCCCCTGTTGTGGGTCCGTGTCACGTCACTTTCACAACACCCTGATCCGAATTCGGAGCTGGTTCCACAGGAGAGGAGCCTGAAAGCTGAAGGCTCTGCCTCCCATTCTACTCTTACAAACCCTAGGAACTACAAGTAATCCTGCAGTCTGAGAGCGAAGCGCTCTATTGGGGTGATATGGTACTATGAGGTCCCTAAGATAAGATGGGACCTGATTATTCAAAACCTTATAAGTAAGAAGAAGAATTTTAAATTCTATTCTAGAATTAACAGGAAGCCAATGAAGAGAGGCCAATATGGGTGAGATATGCTCTCTCATTCTAGTCCCTGTCAGTACTCTAGCTGCAGCATTTTGAATTAACTGAAGGCTTTTCAGGGAACTTTTAGGACAACCTGATAATAATGAATTACAATAGTCCAGCCTAGAGGAAATAAATGCATGAATTAGTTTTTCAGCATCACTCTGAGACAAGACCTTTCTAATTTTAGAGATATTGCACAAATGCAAAAAAGCAGTCCTACATATTTGTTTAATATGCGCATTGAATGACATATCCTGATCAAAAATGACTCCAAGATTTCTCACAGTATTACTAGAGGTCAGGGTAATGCCATCCAGAGTAAGGATCTGGTTAGACGCCATGTTTCTAAGATTTGTGGGGCCAAGTACAATAACTTCAGTTTTATCTGAGTTTAAAAGCAGGAAGTTAGAGGTCATCCATGTCTTTATGTCTGTAAGACAATCCTGCAGTTTAGCTAATTGGTGTGTGTCCTCTGGCTTCATGGATAGATAAAGCTGGGTATCATCTGCGTAACAATGAAAATTTAAGCAATGCTGTCTAATAATGCTGCCTAAGGGAAACATGTATAAAGTGAATAAAATTGGTCCTAGTACAAAACCTTGTGGAACTCCATAATTAACCTTAGTCTGTGAAGAAGATTCCCCATTTACATGAACAAATTGTAATCTATTAGATAAATATGATTCAAACCACCGCAGTGCAGTGCCTTTAATACCTATGGCATGCTCTAATCTCTGTAATAAAATTTTATGGTAAACAGTATCAAAAGCAGCAGTGAGGTCTAACAGAACAAGCATAGAGATGAGTCCACTGTCTGAGGCCATAAGAAGATCATTTGTAACCTTCACTAATGCTGTTTCTGTACTATGATGAATTCTAAAACCTGACTGAAACTCTTCAAATAGACCATTCCTCTGCAGATGATCAGTTAGCTGTTTTACAAATACCCTTTCAAGAATTTTTGAGAGAAAAGGAAGGTTGGAGATTGGCCTATAATTAGCTAAGATAGCTGGGTCATGTGATGGCTTTTTAAGTAATGGTTTAATTACTGCCATCTTAAAAGCCTGTGGTACATAGCCAACTAATAAAGATAGATTGATCATATTTAAGATCGAAGCATTAATTAATGGTAGGGCTTCCTTGAGCAGCCTGGTAGGAATGGGGTCTAATAGACATGATGATGGTTTGGAGGAAGTAACTAATGAAAATAACTCAGACAGAACAATCGGAGAGAAAGAGTCTAACCAAATACCGGCATCACTGAAAGCAGCCAAAGATCTTTGGGATGGTTATGAGTAATTTTTTCTCTAATAGTTAAAATTTTATTAGCAAAGAAAGTCATGAAGTCATTACTAGTTAAAGTTAAAGGAATACTCGGCTCAATAGAGCTCTGACTCTGTCAGCCCGGCTACAGTGCTAAAAAGAAACATGGGGTTGTTCTTATTTTCTTCAATTAGTGTTGAGTAGTAAGATGTCCTAGCTTTACGGAGGGCTTTTTTTATAGAGCAACAGACTCTTTCCAGGCTAAGTGAAGATCTTCTAAATTAGTGAGATGCCATTTCCTCTCCAACTTACGGGTTATCTGCTTTAAGCCGCGAGTTTGTGAGTTATACCACGGAGTCAGGCACTTCTGATTTAAGGCTCTCTTTTTCAGAGGAGCTACAGCATCCAAAGTTGTCTTCAATGAGGATGTAAAACTATTGATGAGATACTCTATCTCACTCACAGAGTTTAGGTAGCTACTCTGCACTGTGTTGGTATATGGCATTGGAGAACATAAAGAAGGAATCATATCCTTAAACCTAGTTACAGCGCTTTCTGAAAGACTTCTAGTGTAATGAAACTTATTCCCCACTGCTGGGTAGTCCATCAGAGCAAATGTAAATGTTATTAAGAAATGATCAGACAGAAGGGAGTTTTCAGGGAATACTGTTAAGTCTTCAATTTCCATACCATAAGTCAGAACAAGATCTAAGATATGATTAAAGTGGTGGGTGGACTCATTTACATTTTGAGCAAAGCCAATTGAGTCTAATAATAGATTAAATGCAGTGTTGAGGCTGTCATTCTCAGCATCTGTGTGGATGTTAAAATGATGTAACTATAAATTAACGGTATCCATTGCCACGCATTTCCTCAGCATTTGAGCTTTTGGAGGGGGCTAAGATCTTTACAAAACTCGATCTGCGTAACACGTATCACCTGGTGAGAATCCGCTCTGGGGATGAATGGAAAACAGCATTTAATACTCCTTCCGGTCACTATGAATACCTGGTGATGCCTTTTGGTCTGACAAATGCCCCCGCTGTGTTTCAAAATTTAGTCAACGACATACTACAAAGTACCTGAACAAATGCGTTTTCATTTACCTCAACGACATCTTAATACTTTCTCTCAATAATGAATCCCACAGGCAACGCATACGTGCTGTATTACAAACCCTGCTTTGAAATGATCTTTACGTCAAAGCAGAGCTGTGCGAATTTCATCGCTCCACTGTTTCATTTTTGGGCTTTGTAATTTCCAAGGGCAAGGTCCAGATGGATCCGTGGAAAATAGCGGCAGTACGAAAATAGGCAGTCCCTAGCAATCATAAGGATGTACAGAGGTTTCTGGGCTTTGCGAATTTCTACCGCAAATTTATTAGTAACTTTAGTACGACCTTGGCGCCATTACACAACGTAACCTCCTCACTGTGGCCAGTCAGTTGGACCCTTGAGTGTGACCAAGCTTTGAACCTAAAGCAACGTTTTACCATGGCCCCCGTGCTACTCCTTCCTGACCCCGCGCGGCAGTTCATGGTCGAAGTCGATGCTTCTGATGTAGGAGTCGGGGCAGTACTCTCTCAAATAAAGGCCTCAGATAAGAAATTGCATCCATGTGTTTCCTATCCAAGAAGCTTACCTTTGTGGAACACAATTATAGCATTGGTGATCACAAACTGCTGGCGGTCAATGTGGCCTTGGAAGAGTGGCGCCACTGGTTGGAGGGGACACAAGAACCATTTTTGGTCTGGACAGACCACATAAACCTAGCTTACCTGCACACAGCCAAGCGATTAAACGCCCGGCATCTTCTTCAGCTTATTTAACTTCATCTTATCGTACCACCCAGGATCAAGGAATGGCAAACCTGATGCGTTGTCCAGGCAATGGGAAAATTCCGACACGCCCGAGGGGCCTGATACCATCCTCCCTGACAAATGTTTTGTGTCCGCCATAACTTGGGACATGGAATCTAGAGTTAAATCAGCAGTGGGCGACATACCATGCCCTCCCAGGTGTCCATGGGGTAAATTGTTTGTGCAGACTGCTCTCAGGGGTGATGTTATTCATTGGGGACATGACAGTCGCTTTTCGTGCCACCCAGTATCAAGGTGTACATGATCAAGCAATGATTTTGGTGGCCACGCATGTTGTCTGACATCACTGAATATGTTAATGCCTGCCAAGTCATCCACACACCATCCTGCAGGCACCTTGTTACCGTTACCTCTGCCAGTACATCCGCGGTCACATTACCGTAGACTTTGTTACCGGCCTGTTGCCCTCGAAAGGCAACTCTGTGATTATGACTGTGGTCGATAGACTTTCTAAGATGATTAATTTTGTACCTCTGGTCAAGCTACCTTCTGCTAAAGAAACTGCAGAAGATCTGTTAACTCATGTTTTTAAACTACATGGTTTTCCACAAGACATAGTTTCTGACCGTGGTTCTCAGTTTGTCTCACAGTTTTGGAGGGAATTCTGCCGCTTGCTTTGGGTCACAGCCATTCTCATCTCTGGATATCATCCCCAAGTCAACGGGCAAACTGAACACCTGAACCAAGAGTTGGAGAAGGGACTCTGGATCTTCTCGTCACAGCATCCATCTACCTGGTCATCACAATTAGCATGGATTGACCTGGCACATAACAGTCTACCCACTTCCTCTTCAGGTTTTTCCCCTTTTCATGTAGTGTATGGTCACCAACCTTCCCTGTTTTCGTCCACAGACTTGCACTCCCCTGTACCGTCTGCCCTGAGCCTTATCCTGCAGTGCTGGCAAATCTGGGAGCGGGCTAGGAAGGCTCTACTACATTCGTCTGCAAGGTATAAAAGGGCTGCTGATCGGGGGAGGTCCATGGTGCCTGCGTATTCCGCGGGTCAACAAGTATGGCTGTCCACGCATCACCTGCCTCTTCGTGGAGTGCCCCACAAATTGCCTCCCAGGTTTGTTAGTCCGTTCCCCATGTCCAAAGTTATTAATCCTATGTCTGTCCGTCTTCGTCTCCCAAGGTCCATGAGAGTTCATCCCACATTCCACATTAGCCATCTCAAGCCTGTTAGGTCCAGCCCTTTGCGAAAGTCTGTCGACACAAATTATTACGTTGTGTCGGCCCTCAGCTGCACGGAAATGAGGCTGATCGTGCTCCTGCAAAGCCACCCCCACTGTGAACAAATATACAGCGATCAAGGATCACCTCCTCATAACTTTTGAACTGTCAGACACTGAAAGGGCCAGCAGGCTTTTCTCTCTGCATGGGCTGGAAGACAGCAAGCCCTTCAGAGTTCATGGACAGAATGCTGCAACTCTGGCTGGATTTGTGTGCAGCAACTGCCTCCTTGAGTGTGCGCAGTGCTGGAACAACACCACGATCACGGACCGCCGTGCTCTGGTGGAGGAGGCCGACAAATTCTTCCTGGCCGGCCTGCACCACAGCATGACAGCAGTCCCACTCGCCCCATCACACGCAGCGGCCGAAGCCCCACACCACATATCAGCCCCGCCCGCGGAGGAGCTGCATCTCTCCTCCACATCAGCGCTCACAAATCGGCTTCTGTAAGGTATGAAAACATTCAGTTGGTTGAACAAAGTCAAACTAAATGCTAATGTTACACAAACTAAGCAAACGTAAAGAAACCGTCAAGAAATACAGGAAATGAAATCCGGATAAATTGAGGTTTTCAACGGCATTCATTCAAATTTTTCAACAGTTTAAAAATCCTAACAAAGTGCCAGCTGCAGGAACGATGCTGTGTGAAAGTTAAAGGATGCCAACGAAAGTCCAGATTTCTTGTTTTTTTGCTTCATTGCCCTTCGTTAAGTGCCATGTGACCAGGCCTTTAATAGGATTATTAAATGGAACAGTTTTGACTTTGCTGAATACTTTTACTCCAAGGTAAAGGTCATCATCCACTGGATTCTATGACATATGTTACCCTGTAATGTGATAAATAAGGACGCCAGATGGTGCAAACTATTCTTTGGCAATGTTTTACCATGGTTTACCAAGGTTTTGCCATGGTGGCTGCACGTCAAGGGCAGCCTATATTTAACCTTGATTTACAAAACAAGACAAAACTGTATTTAAATAGAAAATGACCTTTGGTGGGTAGAGTTGGTTGTGCTACAACTAAAGCATTTCTGGACTGAATCTCAGTTACTGTCTACAATATATGCTATGTCCTTTCACAAGACCATACTACCCATGCTGCATAATTTGTGTAATAATCCCTTCAATGACTAGAGCAGAAATTAAAGTTGGTAAGATTTTTGGAGTTTTTGTGGTGTATAGCACTGTGAAGGGCCTTCATTGTACATACATGGGGGTTGGTAAGGTTAGACCAAGGTTAGAAGCAGCTTTTGTTACGATTTGGCGATGTATAAATGAAAATAATTTTTGTTTTAAATTACATACATACAACAACGTTTGTCCTCTACATTAAGGCTAGTATCTCACTGAGGCACAATGGTGGAGATAACTTTCTGAATTGATCCTCCTCTGTGCACATGGCAGCTGACTGTCCACTGAATGACGTCTGGAGTGGTAGTGAAAATACGGCCACATATCTCGAGTAGTGTGCACAAAAACCACATGAGAGCCACTGACATGGCATGCAGCAGACATGCGAAAGTTGAGTGGCATTGGCGTGGTCATTGCAGGCACAAGGATTTGCACACAAATGCCACGCGGCAGTCTCATGCTGGTTGAGCACCACTGGCATGGCTGAGATGACGACATGTTTGCGCACAGAATGCTTAGGATGGTTGTGGATTGTCAATGTGACAGAAGCTGTGAACATTTCCTAGACTTTAGGTAGAAAAAGCACAGTAAATAATAATAAATGTTGTTGTCCTGTCAGCTGCTCCCATTTGGTTGGGGTCACCACAGCGGCTACAGTAAGATACGCATTGGTATTTGGCACACGTTTTACCCCAGATGCCATTCCTGACGCAACTCCAGTTTTCCCTGGAGACACACGCACAGCCCCTAGTGTTCCAAAGAAGCCTCCCATCCAAGTACTAACCAGGACACACATTGCTTAGCTTCTGAAATCTGATGGCATCAGGCTTGCACAGAGCAGACTGGCTGCAATAAAATAATAAAAAAAAAAACAAGAAAGAAAATGTGAAAAAACACTCATGGACATAAAGAATGATGTTCAGGAGCTCGGTCTGTCAACTTCCATGATGTCCTCACAGACAATGAAAATAAAAACAATGAAGCCCTCAGAAAGATTTTCTCACAAAGAGAAAATGCAGTAATTCCATTTCATGCAGCTCCTCGGTGGCCGGACAGGATGTGTCCACCATGCATGCAAGCCAGACTGTGCATTCAGAGCTGGCCCCTAAAACTTAGTTCCATTAGATCATGTGACTCCTCCGTGGCAGAACAGTTTGAGTCCAGCCCACTCACACGTGTGCATGCCAGGTGTGCACCAACCAGGAGCATAATTTGCACTTCTGTGTTCAGATAAATAAAAAGAGCTAAATACAGTAAATCCGGTTCATGCAGCTCATCTGTGGCCGGACAGGATGTGTCCAGCCCACTCACGCGCATGTATGATGGGTGGGTACTGGCCGGCCTGCAGAGCCGGGTGGCTGGAGACTTATGGACTTGTTCAGCCGCTTCCCAAATCCCTGCTCCTCTCTGATCATATAAAAGGGAAAGTGTGTGTCAACCTCTCACAAGCTGTGCACATTCTGAGCCACAGAGACTAAGTGGTGAGGGGTACAAGGCACCTGCCTGATGATTTGGTAAGGGAGTTTATCATGAAAATGTTTTGATCTGTTCAAAAATGTCTTGGTCAAAGGCAAGGAAAGGCATATTTTTCTGATATGCCTTTTTTTCATGGTGGTAAGAAACCAGTCAAACCAGAGGAAGCTTGTGTAGAAATGGGAAGAACATGTGAACTCCACACAGGAAGGACCTGGGCATGGATGGAGTGAAACCACAGAAAGTCTTCCTGCAAGGCAAGACTGCTAACCATTAAGATATCCTGTATGGCAAATGCAGGAAAAGTACAAAGAACTCTAGAAATAGTTTCACGATTTCTTAAATCTACAGTTATTTCATCTTTTTTTTTTCCTGAACAAAAGCATTTTCACCTAAAACAGCAACATATTCAAGAAACGATGTGAAAACAGATTTAGTAATACATATACACCCTCTTCTGATGGAGTGGAGTAATAACATGAGGAAAAGGAATTTCATAACTTAAAAAAAAAATGAAACTCTGTCAGGTTCAGATTAATTTGCACTTTATTGGTCACCTGGGCCAACATAAGACCGCTCTAACTGACACAACATGACAGACCACCTCATTTTAGGAGAGGATTAAACTTTGAAAATCAAGATGTCCACAAATGGTAGAAGGACAATACTAAACTGGACACTTAAAACAGAGAAGTGCAAAAAATCATTAAAAACTACAGCTGACTACCGTTGCTCTTGGGAGCAGCCGTGTAGGACTTTGGGGTGGGGTGGGGGTGCATAACTAGGAAATAGTGATCGCTGAGTACCAGTGGAAAGTAGCATGAACACAAAATGGCAAATGAATTCTTAATCTGAATTTAAGAACCTTTAAATCAACATCTTGGAATTTCACCATCTGGAACTGAATACAGAGAATTTATCTAAAGCCACGCAAATTCAGGAAAAGGAAAGACAAAGGGTGATAGGGTTTGCAATCAAGATTTCCTGATGTAATTGATCTGTAAACTACTTAAACTGCAAAAAAATTAAAAAATTAAAAAATTAAATAACAATAATAATAAAAATAATAATAATAATCATGAATGACATTCACGTTTTGTAAGACCCGCATTGATGTTTTGGGAGATAATTTTTCATTATTCACATTTCGCAATTCACGGTTTGCAGGTAATTCACAATTTGCAGCTGATTCATGTTTTGGGCATTAACAGCCCCATCTAGGTGTGGATGATACCGTAATATATCTGCTGCATAAGGCTTACTCTGTCCTGGACAGACCTGATCACACAGTCCATGTCATGTTCTTTGATTTCTCCAGCACCTTTAACACCATTAAGCCTAGATTGCTGAAGGCAAAACTGCAGAAAATGCAGGTCGATGCACCCCTGTGATCTCACGCACACGCCATTTGTGTTGCTCGGTAACGGCACACTTGTGCTACACTTACAAAATGTGCGGCTATTCGCACAGCCAGCTCGAAAATGGTTGTTGCCTGCTCTCTGCTGTCGTACTGGCTTTGTGAATGGCCCTGCCTTTTCTAAGTGCGTGACATGCAGGTTAGGTGAAGTGGAAACGTGGACCGTGTTTCTCTGTCTATATGTGGACCTGTGACAGACTGGCGTCCTATTCAGGGTGTATCCTGCCTTATGGATGGATGTTACTGTTAGAATGGGCTAAGTAGGGGGTCACCCCTCTGTGTCTGGTCTGCTTGAGGTTTCTTCCTCAAAAATGGCAAAGGGAATTCTTCGCTTATGTGCTTGCTCAAGGGATATTTGCATTTGACCATATCCATGTGAAATGCCTTGAGGTGACTTTGTTATGATCTGGCACTATATAAATAAATTGAATTACTCCTTGCACCACAGTGGCTTAGTGGTTAACAGTGTTGCCTCACAGCAAGAAGGTCATGAGATTGATTCCCACCCGTCACTTTTCTGTGTGGAGTTTGCATGTTGTCTGCGTGGGTTGCCTCTGTGTTTTCAGTCTTGTTCCCACATCCAAAGACAAACAGGTTAAGTGAATTAGAATATTTAATTTGTTCGTAGGTGTCACTGTCACAGATTTAGACTGGTTTGTGAGCAATATTTGAGGGAAATGGTGATATTGTGTATGTGGAAAAAGTTTTAGATCTTTGAGTTCATCTCATACAAAATGGGAGCAAAACCAAAAGTGTTGCGTTTATATTTTTGTTGAGTGTAGTTATCATTGTTCTTATTAATGAACATGATTTTTTTTGGAGTTGCACAGGAGTATAACAGAACCTCCCAAACCAGTTAAAAAAAAAACCCTTCATAAAAAAATGGTATGTTTCTTTTCAGTTTAACATTTAATCAAGAATTAAACCATTGAAACTTTAAGTTTGACCTTTCAGTGTCACCAAAGATCAACTGAGCACAATCAAAATGATGAGTTTAATATGTAGTAACCATAGCATATTCAACCACAACTATATCACCTGTGCATACTGAATTTCCTGGAGTCTGTCGCACTGCAGTACAAGTTGACCCTGTTTAAAAAAAAAGGAATAACCCATGTACAAATCACACTGGACTATACAGTAAGTTGCCCCTTTTTTCTGGATTATCAACTCTTGCATTTGGGATTTTTGTGCATTGTTGTAGTTGATTTATTATTTTAATATTAGGGTTTATTTAGTTAATGCATTGATAAATATTATATGTATAAATATGTATAAATATTCATTGTCATTGTTATTACTACTGATAACAACCAATGTGTGATTTTTTTTAATAACTTGCAAAGGAGTACAAGTAGCCAGGCCCCCCAAACGAGTAAAAAACCTCAACTTACACTCCAGAAAAATACGGTAAGCATTGGGTCAAAGTGGTTATGGTCAGGCTGAATCTGAATCAGGGTAAAACCAATTATGCAGACAGAAAATTTAAAATGGGTAAGTAGCCAAACCCAAGGGGATTTTTTTTTCAGATACCCAAATTCCACAAAAAGTCTAAAACAGTCTTATATGTGAATGTGCACGAATGACGACAAAAATCCACAGAGTGAAAGAAGCTAAATGCCAAAAAAAACAAAATGTCATATAAAAAAAACACAGGGTTCTTCCCCCAATTCCTCAAGAAGACCAAGACAGTCGTAAATGAGAATGCCCGAGTGATGACAAAAATCCACAGAGTGAAAGAAGCTAGATGAAAAAAAAAAAAAAAAAAAAAATGTCATTAAAATAAAGACTCACGGTTCTTGGAGCATACTCACAGAGTTGATCACAATCAGCAAGCAAGAACAAAGGCAAAACAGAGAGGAGCAGTCACAAGCAACAAACAGTGAACCGGCACTGCAGGTGAAATTGGCAAAAGGTGAGTGGCAGACAAGGAGGCGGGATTTAGACTCACGTGGGTGAACTGTGCAGGGAAATAAATTACTGAACAGATAGTTTGCCAGCATATGCTGCTGAGGTAACTTAGTTTGAACTATGCTGAGCTTGCTTTATGGAACCGGATCCACAGTTTTTTCCCATAGTGGTGGGAGACACCGTGCTCCTGTTGGAGTCCCCCGGAATCACGTTGGATCCTATAAATGACCTATGAGATGGTTTTAGTTTTAAATAAATATCTAAATCCTGTTTCTGCTGCATTTCATTATGATTACAAATATTTTTTGACCTTTTAAATTGAATATTTTATGTGCTATTTTTGGTTTATCTGCCTGGCGTTTCATGAGAAATTTAGCTTGCAAATGTTTAGTTTTATCCCCCGAATAGCTGACAAAAAACATGACAATAAGGTTCTAGATATATATAAACAAAAAAACAAAACACAATAAGTTGGCCCAAGAATGTGTCCTCATATTTACTAGTTTTTGGAGGTTAAATTCTACCCTGTCTTTAGGCATTTTAGAGGGAATTATGAAAGTTATAATTTTGTGAGCCTGAAAGTACCTCGCTGTTTTTTATACCCATGTGATAGTTTGAGAAACTGAGAAAAAATAATGACAAGGCAAAGCAATAAAATGACTGTCTTTTTTTCTGTTACAGAAATATTAGGTAACAGCATGTTACATACTAAAATTTCTAAATTTTTACAGTCATGTAAAGCGTGACTTTTTGTTTTGATGTGTTTGCTATTGTATAAAAAGGTTGCAGGAAGCTCAAAAAGTCTAGATTTGGGATTGGATGCAGTAAAGCTCATAAACAACATTAAAAATGTAATTGGACAAAATACACATATCACAATTTGATATAATTTTTTTTCTTATTTTATGTTTTATGTTTTAGACCCTATGTGATTCACTTGTTACCATGTGTCCTTCAGCGTAACAGGACAGGCTTTGTTATGTCCTGTTTGGATAATTAAATATTTCTTTAGTAAGAAGGACTTATTTTCAACAGAAAGAAACCTTTACAGCCCTAGACTTGATAAAGTGGGATCTACCCTGCATGCTGGAATTAGTTCTGCGAAGAACAAGAATAATTATTGCTGTATAATTGTTATACCACTGGAAAATGATGTAACAAGACATAACTTGTTACATACATTATTAAAACTTTTACACAATATGGATAATACCAGGATACATCCATAGCATGATTCTTTTGTTTCATGATTTTTGTTTTGTTTGATGAGGAGAAACATTTTTTAAAACAGTTTCAGATCAAAAAGGGAGTGTGTCAGTGTTATAAGTAAGTTGGAATTGTTTGGTAACAAGACAGTGTTACCGGTGAAGCGGTCTTTTTGCTGTGCGAGCTGCTTACCGTGGTGTAGTAATGTCAGCTGAAATGAGTTTGAGTCGGCTGTGTCCATTGTTGGCCAGTTTGTACTGTCAGGCTGGATGGTCTGGAACTGTAGGACACAAATGTACAACTCAAGCGAACAGCTCTGGTTTTTAGATGGTTTTACTGTAGAAGACAGCGGAGGTCGGTACACGAGAAGGCAGTCCAGGAAAAGCAGCAGTACAAGAAACATCAGGCAATCCGGCGTGGTCAAAGCAACAGGCAGGAGGTCAGGTACACACAAAGAGGCAGGCAGAACTAAGGAATGCAAGAACAGAGCTGGATTGAAGGCACAAGGCACGACAAACTGGCGAGAGACAAACACACTCAGTGAGCTAAAATAACTGCAGGTGGTAATCAGCAAATCAGGAACAGGTGTGCCTGGAAAGCACCAGAACAGGGCGTGGCCAGAGAAAGAGGGAGAAACACCCAGCAAGAGAAGAAGCCAAGCATACCCAATGAAACACAAAAAATAACTAACAGCACAAGAGAACAAACAACCCAGAACACCAAGCAAAACTCAAACTGTGACAGTACCCCACCTCCGGCCCGGGACAGCCCAGGCGCAGCAGGATGAGAGGCATGAAACTCACGGATCAGAGCAGGATCAAGGACGAAGCGGGAGAGAACCCAAGACCGCTCCTCGGGACCATAACCCTCCCAGTCAACCAAATACTGAACCCCACGACCATGGCGATGAGAGTCGAGGAGCCGCCGTACGTCAAAAACAGGGCCCCCATCCACACACTGGGCAGGAGGAGGGGGAACGGCCGGAGGGCACAATGGGCTGGAACGAGCAGGCTTGACATGGCTCACATGAAAGGTAGGATGGATGCGCATAGACGCTGGGAGGTGGAGGCGAACAGAAATCGGATTTATAACTTTGGAAATAGAGAATGACCCACGAACCTGGGAGCCAATTTCCTGGGCAGTCCTCGCAGAGTAAGATGACGGGTTGAGAGCCAAACTTTCTGTCCAGGTTTATACGCAGGTGCGGAGGATCTCCTATGATCAGCTGCCATCTTATAGGCCACAGAGGACTGTAGGAGGGCCCTACGGGCCCGCTCCCAGGTTCGTCGGCAGTGGAGAATGAGTCCTAAGGCAGAGGGAACAGAAGAATCAAGTGCAGTGGACGGAAACAGTGGAGGTTGATGACCATAAATTACATGAAATGGTGAAAAACCAGAGGATTCAGAAGGAAGACTACTGTGTGCCAGCTCTATCCAGGACAGTTGAGCAGACCATGAGGCAGGATGCTGGGAGGCGAGAATCCGGAGTCCTTTTTCCAACTCTTGATTGAGACGCTCTGTCTGCCCGTTGGCCTGGTGATGGTAACCTGAGGTTAAGCCGGCAGAGACCCCGAGGAGACGGCAGAATTCCCTCCAGAAATTAGACAAACTGCAGTCCTCTATCAGACACTATATCCTCTGGAAATCCATGTAACTTGAACACATTTGTGAGCATTATTTCGGCAGTTTCCTTAGCTGAGGGAAGTTTAGGCAGAGGGATGAAGTGAGCCATCTTGGATAATCTATCCACCACGGTTAAAACAGCAGTATTACCTCTAGAAGGCGGCAGACCGGTTACAAAATCCAATGTGATCAGGAACGAGTAGGGACAGGAAGTGGCATTAAAGAGCCTGCGGGCGGACGGTTAGAGGATTTGTGACTTGCACACATAGAGCAAGCATTAACATACTCTGTAATATCTTTCAACATCCCTGGCCACCAAAACCTCTGTTGAATTACATACTCAGTCTTCTTGATTCCCGGATGACAAGAGAACCGACTGTCATGTCCCCACCTAATCACGTCCCCTCTGAGCACAACCGGAACGAAAAGCCTACCCTGGGGACAACCTGGAGGAACCGGAGTATTGCCTAAGGCAGACTGGACCCTGGATTCTATGTCCCACATTAATGTCGACACGAAACAGGATGCTGGCAAGATAGTCCCCGGATCGGCCGGCGTGTTGACCGGGTCACCCTGCCGTGATAACGCGTCTGGCTTGCCATTCTTGGAGCCAGGTCGGAAAGAGATTACAAAGTCAAAACGGCTGAAAAAAATGGGCCACCTGGCCTGGCGTGCATTAAGCCGCTTAGCGGTTCTAAGGTAGGCTAGGTTCTTATGATCGGTAAAGACCAAAAAGGGAATCTGTGCCCCCTCTAACCAGTGGTGCCACTCCTCCAAGGCCACTTTAATAGCCAACAGCTCGCGGTCGCTGATGCAATAATTACGTTCAGCTGCGGTCAACTTCTTCGACAAAAAGGCACATGGATGCAGCCTATTGTCTGAGGCTTTAACCTGCGACAGGACAGCCCCAACTCCAGTATCTGAAGCATCTACCACAACCATGAACTGTCGAGCTGGGTCAGGGAGGAGCAGCACGGGGGCCATTGTGAAGCGATGTTTTAGGACCCTAAGAGCCTCATCGCACCCCGGTGTCCATACGAATGGCAGGAGAGATGACGTGACCTCGTGAAGTGGAGCTGCAACTGTGCTGAAATTATGGATGAACTTTCGGTAGAAACTGGCAAAACCAAGGAACCTTTGGACTTCTTTGCGGGAGGTAGGCACCGGCCACTCCCGCACAGCCGCAACCTTCTCCATCTTAATCTCTCCCTCTGTGATCACGAATCCGAGGAATGATACTGTGGGTTTGTGGAACTCACATTTTTCAGCTTTAACAAAAAGATTGTTTTGCAGCAAAGTTTGCAGTACGGTTCAGACGTGGCGCGTGTGGGATTCCAGATTGGGGGAAAAAATCAGGATATCATCAAGATAAACAAAAACAAATTTATTCAGATACTCGCGCAGAACGTCATTAACCAGATTTTGGAACACCGCCGGGGCATTAGTGAGACCAAAAGGCATGACCAGGTACTCGTAGTGTCCTGAGGGCGTATTAAAAGCAGTCTTCCATTCATCGCCTTGCTTTATACGAACCAAATGATATGCGTTGCGAAGGTCGAGTTTTGTGAAAATCTTTGCTCCTTCTAGGAGCTCAAAAGCAGATGAGATGAGTGGCAGCGGATGACGATGATGGTCTAATTAAGCCTGCAGCCAGAGATTCTTGAATGTACTCATTCATGGCGCTGCGTTCAGGAGCCGACAGAGAATAGAGCTTCCCTCGGGGTGGGCTAGCCCCGGGGAGTAGTTCTATTGCACAATCGTATTCCCGGTGAGGTGGTAATGACTTAGCTTTGCTTTTACTAAACACTGGTGCCAAGTCATGATAGGATGATGGCACCCCCAACAGGTCCGGGTTGGAAGTAGATTGAGCACTAGTAGGTTCAGACAGACATGAATCGTAACAAGCAGGCCCCCAGGAAATAATTTCTCCCCTAGCCCAGTCAAAATTGGACCATGTTTCTGACAATGCTTCAATCTTAAATATGATCAATCTATCTTTATTATGGCTATGTACCACAGGCTTTTAAGGTGGCAGTAATTAAACCATTACTTAAAAAGCCATCACTTGACCCAGCTATCTTAGCTAATTATAGGCCAATCTCCAACCTTCTTTTTCTCTCAAAAAGTCTTGAAAGGGTAGTTGTAAAACAGCTAACTGATCATCTGCAGAGGAATGGTCTATTTGAAGAGTTTCAGTCAGGTTTTAGAATTCATCATAGTACAGAAACAGCATTAGTGAAGGTTACAAATGATCTTCTTATGGCCTCAGACAGTGGACTCATCTCTGTGCTTGTTCTGTTAGACCTCAGTGCTGCTTTTAATACTGTTGACCATAAAATTTTATTACAGAGATTAGAGCATGCCATAGGTATTAAAGGCACTGCGCTGCGGTGGTTTGAATCATATTTATCTAATAGATTACAATTTGTTCATGTAAATGGGGAATCTTCTTCACAGACTAAGGTTAATTATGGAGTTCCACAAGGTTCTGTGCTAGGACCAATTTTATTCACTTTATACATGCTTCCCTTAGGCAGTATTATTAGACGGCATTGCTTAAATTTTCATTGTTACGCAGATGATACCCAGCTTTATCTATCCATGAAGCCAGAGGACACACACCAATTAGCTAAACTGCAAGATTGTCTTACAGACATAAAGACATGGATGACCTCTAATTTCCTGCTTTTAAACTCAGATAAAACTGAAGTTATTGTACTTGGCCTCACAAATCTTAGAAACATGGTGTCTAACCAGATCCTTACTCTGGATGGCATTACCCTGACCTCTAGTAATACTGTGAGAAATCTTGGAGTCATTTTTGATCAGGATATGTCATTCAAAGCGCATATTAAACAAATATGTAGGACTGCTTTTTTGCATTTACGTAATATCTCTAAAATTAGAAAGGTCTTGTCTCAGAGTGATGCTGAAAAACTAATTCATGCATTTATTTCTTCTAGGCTGGACTATTGTAATTCATTATTATCAGGTTGTCCTAAAAGTTCCCTGAAAAGCCTTCAGTTAATTAAAAATGCTGCAGCTAGAGTACTAACGGGGACTAGAAGGAGAGAACATATCTCACCCATATTGGCCTCTCTTCATTGGCTTCCTGTTAATTCTAGAATAGAATTTAAAATTCTTCTTCTTACTTATAAGGTTTTGAATAATCAGGTCCTGTTGTGAAAGTGACGTGACACGGACCCACAACAGGGGGCGTTAATGAACGGACAATGGATAAGCCAAAAAGTAACAATTTAATGTTGTGAATCGCACAACAACGTACAGACAATAACAATATGGTGGACTGTCAATCATACACCAGGTGACGTGTGGGCAGGCTCGACGATAGAAGACGCCTGGAGAGAGAAGAGCTGGATCCCCACACAGCTTCCACCACCAACGGAGCTGAAGAACACCGGAGCCGCCAAGCCCTGCGCCCCAGGTGGCCGCTGTCTTCAGCAGTCAGACCCGGTACTGCTGGCAGAGAACAGAGACAGTCCAGATGAGTGTGAGTTCGCACACTCAGTAATCCCACAGTCTGTATTAAGTAAAGGAGGGAAAACCTCCACCTCCAATCACACACACTCGTGCAGCTCCTGGTCAACCACTTATCTGAGTTGGGGTGTGAGGCGAAGCCGTCGTTGTCACACCAAATGCCAATCCTCCAGATAAGGAAACACTCCAGGAAAACGGCTGCAAATAGAAGTTCAGGTTAAACACACACAGTGTCAGGCAGCAGAGAAATTACCTGAATGGTAGTTGATTTCTTGGCGAGGAGGTGGAGTTGCAGTCCGGTCTTTGTAGTGGTGGTGATGGGTGACAGCTTGTGTTGATTGATGACAGCTGTCACCTCCAGCAAAGCCGACGCCCTCTCGTGCTTGAAGCCCGCACTTCAAGCAGGGCGCCATCTTGTGGTGGTGGGCCAGCAGTACCTCCTCTTCAGCAGCCCACACAACAGGTCCCATCTTATCTTAGGGACCTCATAGTACCATATCACCCCAATAGAGCACTTTGCTCTCAGACTGCAGGCTTACTTGTAGTTCCTAGGGTTTGTAAGAGTAGAATGGGAGGCAGAGCCTTCAGCTTTCAGGCTCCTCTCCTGTGGAACCAGCTCCCAATTCAGATCAGGGAGACAGACACCCTCTCTACTTTTAAGATTAGGCTTAAAACTTTCCTTTTTGCTAAAGCTTATAGTTAGGGCTGGATCAGGTGACCCTGAACCATCCCTTAGTTATGCTGCTATAGACTTAGACTGCTGGGGGGTTCCCATGATGCACTGAGTGTTTCTTTCTCTTTTTGCTCTGTATGCACCACTCTGCATTTAATCATTAGTGATTGATCTCTGCTCCCCTCCACAGCATGTCTTTTTCCTGGTTCTCTCCCTCAGCCCCAACCAGTCCCAGCAGAAGACTGCCCCTCCCTGAGCCTGGTTCTGCTGGAGGTTTCTTCCTGTTAAAAGGGAGTTTTTCCTTCCCACTGTCGCCAAGTGCTTGCTCACAGGGGGTCGTTTTGACCGTTGGGGTTTTTACGTAATTATTGTATGGCCTTGCCTTACAATATAAAGCGCCTTGGGGCAACTGTTTGTTGTGATTTGGCGCTATATAAATAAAATTGATTGATTGATTGATTGATTGACAATAGGTTATCATGTGACCGGAACGCCCACAGTAAAAACAAAGTCCTTTTTCACGGCGTCGCTGCTTCTCAGCGGAGGAGAGACGTGTGCGACCCAATTGTACTGGCTTCTCAGGGCTGCAGTGTGGAGATTCTGAGCAGACACGGCTGTAGGGAGACGAGTGGGCGGGAGGTCTTGCGGCACTTCGAGCAGGAAGCCGGACGGCACGGCGAGGAAGGTCCTGTAGACGTTGGTCAGTCCGTATGGTGAGTGCGATGAGCTGGTCGAGGTCCCCAGGCAATTCAACTGCCACCAACTGGTCCTGAATGTTTTCGGCAAGCCCCTGAAGAAAAACATCATGGAGTGCCGTGGAATTCCAATCACTTTTGGCTGCCAGGATGCGAAAGTCCACTGCATAGTCGGCGACTCGGCGTCCCCCCTGCCTCAGCCTCATGAGGGCACAGGCTGCTTCTCGCCCCGGAGAGGTGTGCTGGAAAATCAATCACAGTGCAGCTGTAAAAGCCGGAAGAGAGGCACAGGTTGCAGATCGGCGACCCCACTCTGCTGTTGCCCACGCCAACGCACGACCGGTTAGGTGAGTGATCACGTAAGCTATCTTCGCCCTGTCGGACGGGAACTTACATGACATGAGCTCAAAAATCAATTCACACTGTGTAATGAAAGGTGTGATGTCACCGGACTCGCCTGAAAAACGTTCAGGAGGTGACAGCAGATTACAGTATTCATGTTCAGGTACGGAGGTCGATGCAGACAATGATGGACCTGAAGGAGGCACACTGGTGCTGGCGGTGGCTGGAACAGTAGAAGCCTGATGATCAAACATAGACAGTAGTTGACCCATCTGGGTGCTCACCGACTCCATGAATGAGTTCTGGCGTTTAGCGAGGTCACTAAACCGGGAAGAGAGTGCGGTGAAGCGGTCTTTTTGCTGTGCGAGCTGCTTACCGTGGTGTAGTAATGCCAGCTGAAATGAGTTTGAGTCGGCTGTGTCCATTGTTGGCCAGTTTGTACTGTCAGGCTGGATGGTCTGGAACTGTAGGACACAAATGTACAACTCAAGCGAACAGCTCTGGTTTTTAGATGGTTTTACTGTAGAAGACAGCGGAGGTCGGTACACGAGAAGGTAATCCAGGAAAAGCAGCAGTACAAGAAACATCAGGCAATCAGGCGTGGTCAAAGCAACAGGCAGGAGGTCAGGTACACACAAAGAGGCAGGCAGAACTAAGGAACGCAAGAACAGAGCTGGATTGAAGGCACAAGGCAAGACAAACTGGCGAGAGACAAACACACTCAGTGAGCTAAAATAACTGCAGGTGGTAATCAGCAAATCAGGGACAGGTGTGCCTGGAAAGCACCAGAACAGGGCGTGGCCAGAGAAAGAGGGAGAAACACCCAGCAAGAGAAGAAGCCAAGCATACCCAATTAAACACAAAAAATAACTAATAGCACAAGAGAACAAACAACCCAGAACACCAAGCAAAACTCAAACCATGACAATTACTGACTCACTGAGCAGGGATTGAATATAATAAAAAGTGTAAAATTACTTTCCGTAACAGGACATGTCCTTGTTGCACATTAACTGAAAATCCTCAGACTATCCTGGCATTCATAAGCTTTTGCTGTGGAAAGAATATCAGCATGGATATCTGGTGAATCCTTTTGCAAATCAAGTGTCCTAGATCCTTTTTCCAGTCTCAGACCTGCAAAAAACACTGAATACATACTGTCTGTCCTGTTACGGCTTTTCATTTTCTGTAAATTATCAATACAATATAGAAATATGTCAATAATGGTCAAATATCATCTTAATTGAAAAGACTGACAGTTTTATACACTCAACAAAAATATAAACGCAACACTTTTGGTTTTGCTCCCCTTTTGTATGAGATGAACTCAAAGATCTAAAACTTTTTCCACATACACAATATCACCATTTCCCTCAAATATTGTTCACAAACCAGTCTAAATCTGTGATAGTGAGCACTTCTCATTTGCTGAGATAATCCATCCCACCTCACAGGTGTGCCATATCAAGATGCTGATTAGACACCATGATTAGTGCACAGGTGTGCCTTAGACTGTCCACAATAAAAGGCCACTCTGAAAGGTGCAGTTTTGTTTTATTGGGCGGGGGGGGATACCAGTCAGTATCTGGTGTGACCACCATTTGCCTCATGCAGTGCAACACATCTCCTTCGCATAGAGTTGATCAGGTTGTCAATTGTGGCCTGTGGAATGTTGGTCCACTCCTCTTCAATGGCTGTGCGAAGTTGCTGGATATTGGCAGGAACTGGTACACGCTGTCGTATACGCCGGTCCAGAGCATCCCAAACATGCTCAATGGGTGACATGTCCGGTGAGTATGCCAGCCATGCAAGAACTGGGACATTTTCAGCTTCCAAGAATTGTATACAGATCCTTGCAACATGGGGCCGTGCATTATCCTGCTGCAACATGAGGTGATGTTCTTGGATGTATGGCACAACAATGGGCCTCAGGATCTCGTCACGGTATCTCTGTGCATTCAAAATGCCATCAATAAAATGCACCTGTGTTCTTCATCCATAACAGATGCCTGCCCATACCATAACCCCACCGCCACCATGGGCCACTCAATCCACAACACTGACATCAGAAAACCGCTCACCCACACGACGCCACACACACTGTCTGCCATCTGCCCTGGACAGTGTGAACCGGGATTCATCCGTGAAGAGAACACCTGTCCAACGTGCCAAACGCCAGCGAATGTGAACATTTGCCCACTCAAGTCGGTTACGACGACGAACTAGAGTCAGGTCAAGACCCCGATGAGGACGACGAGCATGCAGATGAGCTTCCCTGAGACGGTTTCTGACAATTTGTGCAGAAATTCTTTGGTTATGCAAACCGATTGTTTCAGCAGCTGTCCGAGTGGCTGGTCTCAGACAATCTTGGAGGTGAACATGCTGGATGTGGAGGTCCTGGGCTGGTGTGGTTACACGTGGTCTGCGGTTGTGAGGCTGGTTGGATGTACTGCCAAATTCTCTGAAAAGCCTTTGGAGACGGCTTATGGTAGAGAAATGAACATTCAATACACGAGCAACAGCTCTGGTTGACATTCTTGCTGTCAGCATGCCAATTGCACGCTCCCTCAAATCTCACGACATCTGTGGCATTGTGCTGTGTGATAAAACTGCACCTTTCAGAGTGGCCTTTTATTGTGGGCAGTCTAAGGCACACCTGTGCACTAATCATGGTGTCTAATCAGCATCTTGATATGGCACACCTGTGAGGTGGGATGGATGGTGGGATGCCATAGGTATTAAAGGCACTGCGCTGCTGTGGTTTGAATCATATTTGTCTAATAGATTACAATTTGTTCATGTAAATGGGGAATCTTCTTCACAGACTAAAGTTAATTATGGAGTTCCACAAGGTTCTGTGCTAGGACCAATTTTATTTACTTTATACATGCTTCCCTTAGGCAGTATTATTAGACGGTATTGCTTAAATTTTCATTGTTACGCAGATGATACCCAGCTTTATCTATCCATGAAGCCAGAGGACACACACCAATTAGCTAAACTGCAGGATTGTCTTACAGACATAAAGACATGGATGACCTCTAATTTCCTGCTTTTAAACTCAGATAAAACTGAAGTTATTGTACTTGGCCCCACAAATCTTAGAAACATGGTGTCTAACCAGATCCTTACTCTGGATGGCATTACCCTGACCTCTAGTAATACTGTGAGAAATCTTGGAGTCATTTTTGATCAGGATATGTCATTCAAAGCGCATATTAAACAAATATGTAGGACTGCTTTTTTGCATTTACGCAATATCTCTAAAATCAGAAAGGTCTTGTCTCAGAGTGATGCTGAAAAACTAATTCATGCATTTATTTCCTCTAGGCTGGACTATTGTAATTCATTATTATCAGGTTGTCCTAAAAGTTCCCTAAAAAGCCTTCAGTTAATTCAAAATGCTGCAGCTAGAGTACTGACGGGGACTAGAAGGAGAGAGCATATCTCACCCATATTGGCCTCTCTTCATTGGCTTCCTGTTAATTCTAGAATAGAATTTAAAATTCTTCTTCTTACTTATAAGGTTTTGAATAATCAGGTCCCATCTTATCTTAGGGACCTCGTAGTACCATATCACCCCAATAGAGCGCTTCGCTCTCAGACTGCAGGCTTACTTGTAGTTCCTAGGGTTTGTAAGAGTAGAATGGGAGGCAGAGCCTTCAGCTTTCAGGCTCCTCTCCTGTGGAACCAGCTCCCAATTCAGATCAGGGAGACAGACACCCTCTCTACTTTTAAGATTAGGCTTAAAACTTTCCTTTTTGCTAAAGCTTATAGTTAGGGCTGGATCAGGTGACCCTGAACCATCCCTTAGTTATGCTGCTATAGACGTAGACTGCTGGGGGGTTCCCATGATGCACTGTTTCTTTCTCTTTTTGCTCTGTATGCACCACTCTGCATTTAATCATTAGTGATCGATCTCTGCTCCCCTCCACAGCATGTCTTTTTCTTGGTTCTCTCCCTCAGCCCTAACCAGTCCCAGCAGAGGACTGCCCCTCCCTGGGCCTGGTTCTGCTGGAGGTTTCTTCCTGTTAAAAGGGAGTTTTTCCTTCCCACTGTAGCCAAGTGCTTGCTCACAGGGGGTCATTTTGACCGTTGGGGTTTTACATAATTATTGTATGGCCTTGCCTTACAATATAAAGCGCCTTGGGGCAACTGTTTGTTGTGATTTGGCGCTATATAAAAAAATTGATTGATTGATTGATTATCTCAGCAAAGGAGAAGTGCTCACTATCACAGATTTAGACTGGTTTGTGAACAATATTTGAGGGAAATGGTGATATTGTGTATGTGGAAAAAGTTTTAGATCTTTGAGTTCATCTCATACAAAATGGGAGCAAAACCAAAAGTGTTGCGTTTATATTTTTGTTGAGTGTAATTTTTCGGGCACCTAATCAAGCCTATGTTTGTGTGACCTTTTTCAGTGTTTGACGCAGTTTTGAATAATTAGTCCTGTTACTCATTTCTGATTTGAGCTTTATAGTCGGTAGCACGTTAGTTTAGAGGAAATCAATAACACAGAAAATATCTGTCAACTATCTATTAATACGTAGTGGCTAAATAGTGGACATTTTGTTGCTATATTTGCATCTGTATCTATCGGGACTTATGTCCTGTTACAGTTGTATGTAAAAGTTTGGGCACCCCTGATGATTTCCATGATTTTCCTTTATAAATAAACCAACAGAACCCCAACAGAAAAAAAACATCAATATTTAGTAGAGCCTCCTTTTGCAGAAATAGCACCCTCTGAACCATTCTTTACAAAACATCTCAGGTTTATTGGTTTCTGAGCATGGACAGCCCGCTTAAAATCTCACCACAGATTTTCAATGACTATGACTGTTCTCACCATTGTTCGCTTCAGCTTATCTGATGTTTTTCTTGGCCTACCTTAACTAGTACTGTGCCTGCAGTCTTCCTCACAGTGGAAACTGACAGCTGAAATCTCTTAGATAGCTTTTTGTATCCTTCCCCTAAACCATGATGTTGAACAGTCTTTGTTTTCAGGTCATTTGAGAGTTGTTTGGAGGCTCCCATGTTTCCACTCATTAGAAGAGATGCAAAGAGGGGAAACATTTGCAAATGGCTACCTTAAATACCCTTTCTCATGATTGGATTCACCTGTGTAAGGAGGTCAAGGGTCAATGAACTTACCAAACCAATTTTGTGATTCTAATAATTAGTGCTACATGTATTCAAATCAATAAAATGACAAGGGTCCCCAAATTTATGTACCTGTACAATTTTGTTTAAATAATTATTGCATACTTTCTGTAAATACTAGAAACTTCATTTCACTTCTCAAATATCAGTGTGTTCATCTGTTATTTGATATAGTTAAGTGAAATTTCTGATCCAGACAACCAATGATTTATAAAGGAAAATCATGAAAATAATCAAAATAGACAAATGTACAAAAAGAAGTTAAAATGTTATCATAGCATATTTAGCATTTGCACGTCTGCCAAATACAAATTTCATGTCGTAAAAGTTTGAACATTATTTATTGACTGCTTTTGCAACCTTCGTGGCGTGACTCATATACAGTATAGTAAATATGTTTGTTGCATGTCTCTGGGTAGACAATTTCACATAGTTTACTCTAACCCATTTTCACCTTGTAGTCCTTTCTAGTCAATGTTTAACACAAATGACATGCATGTGTCATTCTGAAATGCCTCAACATTTCACATTAACAAGCAGGTTGATCAATGTCGGTTACAGTTCTTGTTATCTACTAAATCTGTTTTGCAGTTGTCAGTTTTAACAAAAACTGTAGAAAATTTGTCTTATTCTGAATGTGTTTTATACCCCCATCACACATAGCCAGAATCACGCACTTATGAATCAGCGCACATCTGAAAGGTGTCGGAATTCAGTTCCAAAATGTTCTCACAGCCATCTGCGGAAGTCGACACAGTTGGTCAAAATCGGCCGGCGGCCCCGAGTGTGATGCACATGTTCAAAACTCTCTGGGCGCCGCTGAGACCATCTAACCATAATTTGATAATAATTGAATTGATAATAATTAGGATTTATCATGTACAGTGAATGTGAACAGCAGCTATCAACCAAAAGCTCAATACAGATATTTGTCCATTCCTTCCCATGGGCGACATAAATAATGTGAACTATTATCTCCATCATCACACAGGCAGCAGCCCCTCTCTGTGGTGCACAGTAATGCGTCATTGCATATGTCGGAGCTGGACGGATCTCACACTGTAATAAATGTTCACCTTCTACCTCTGGAGGAGATATAACATGGAACTTGTACCAGGCTGGTACACCATTAATAAACAGGCATCATACCTCCAAAAGCAGTCCAGTGGTGTGTCACAGTGCTGGCATAGACATGAAGCCAGGCAGTGGTGGGCACAGTTCCGCTAATCCCTAATTATCGAAAATAATGTTTTCATTATCGGATTAGCTTTTCAGATAACTTTGAAAATCGTCATGCTAATTATCTTCCAATACGTTTTGGTATAATAATTTCTAGACTGCTAATGTATTTTTGCAGATCTAGTAAACAAAGCTGAATAGCTACCAACATCTATGAAATCTCAAATCATTAAGTACCTACCTCTTAAATGGTTTATAGCAGATACACAGTTCTTTCCTCTAAACAAAGGAGAACTGTTCTAGAAGAAACTGCTCTATCCTCTGCAGACAAAGAAGACTTAGTCACAAAAAAGAAAAGAAGAAAAAAAAAATACTCATTTCTTTTGACCCCATACTGATACAATGGCAATATCACCTAAGTCATCCAGAGGTATAGACTTTTAACTTATGGTTAGAATTTTAACGAAACTAATTTTGGACAAGTTCTTTAAATTAACGTCATGTCTGAAGTTTTATAAAGTGAAAATATCAGATATATGTTTTAGTTTTAAAGTAATGCACTCATTTTGAAGGTTTTAGGGTGGACATGCTGTGCCCAGGTGCATTATGGGTACCTCAGTACATTCACAACAGAAGAAATGCATTTGAGACGCTCTGATCAGGCTCCACAGGGACAACAGCAATTAAACTCTTTGTATATTTTGCCTAAAACTCTCATGAATATAGTCTCTGGGTTTAGAGACATTGTTACTGTGTTTGTTTTATGTAAAAATGCCAGAAGGAGCTCAGGTTGCTACTCCATTATTTTCAATAGGAATCATTACAATCGATTCCTGTTTGCTATTAGAGTCCTGCTTATGTCAAACACTGTCTGTTGTCTTTGTTCCAGAGTAATATATATAAGTTTTCTGAAATTCAGTTTACTTTTATTAAATTCCGTGCATGGGTGATTCTTAGACTACGGGCACTTATGTCCTTTGATCATATTGTATGAAAAACAGAAAAAAGGGGAAATTTCACACTTTTATAGTTATCTTTACAATGAAAGTGTGTTGAGAAATTTGTTCTAGTAGTCTATGATGACTTTTTCATCTTTTTTCAGCATCATTATATGCAAATATTACTGTTTTGTGCTTGTCCCACACCCAGACTTTTGATCTTCAATGATACAAATGAATGGTAAATAAACGTTTTTTATAATGTTTTAAAATATCTCTGAATAAAATATCAGTAAAATAATCAAAACATAATTGGGGTATTCAATGTCATACAACTGTTGTGATTTTTTTAAACAACATGTAGTTGTCCCACACTATTGCCGTAATTTCCACCACAACACTGTAATGTCCCTAAACAGTTTGTATGAAAGATTGTTTGGGTAGTTTCTATGGAGATAAACAGTGACATCAGAGCACATGTATATAGCGCCAAATCACAACAAACAGTTGCCCCAAGGCGCTTTATATTGTAAGGCAATGGTGTGGTGGAAATTACATTTACAAAGCCAATAGTGCCCGTAGTTAAAGAATCACCCGCATCTTAAATGTAGCAGACACGGATTATCTGGAATTTTGTTATGGCATGTTTTCATGGTCTCTACTGCCATCTACTGGCCAGTAGTATTCATGGCAGTATTTGCCCTAGTACTGAGCATCCAGTAGTTGACAGTGTTCTATTTATTTTGACACCGGTTATATCAGGCAGTTATCTAATTACAACTTGGCTTTTTTTTTTTTTTAATGCCTGTTTTTTACAAATAAAAAATGGCATATTTTACAAAAGCACATTTATCTGTAAACACACAACACACCTCACATTAATATGTTGGTTTACATAGAATGAGTCAACCAATTAGTGTTATCAGAGGCACATTTTACACATAATCCTTTGCCATCTGTCTGTTTGTTACAAATCTACTTAATCTTAGAATTAGTGCATTATTCAACATTAAAAGATATATGTTATATTTGAACTTTGTACAAATGACAGAATTGACATTAATGGAGTTATTTTATCAGCATTAATTTTATTTATAAACCAAACCATGAGTCAGCACTGCTTTACTTTCCAAGACCTCCACCTCACTGCAACACTGTTATTAAAGTTCCCCAGCACTGCCATTGGTTTGGAGGAGCAGTGCACAGTGGGGGACCAGTCACAACAGCCCAGCAAAGATTCAAATGAAACACCTTCTCCTCCCTGTTGGCCGGCGTCCCACTCTCCTACAAGTGACCCGGTATGAGCAGCGGCACTCCACCCCAGAGGATTTTACCGGCTGCATAGGTAATAATCAAGTAACGTTTTTATTAGAATGAACGTTTGATCATCTTTTGTCAGGTTTTTTTTTTCTGCAAAATGAATGTTTGCTCATCTGTTGGTTTGTTTTGTCTTGGACGATTTTTTATGTTGCAGCTTAATGGAAGTATTTTCTCTTTGTGCCTTTAATTTACATCTTTTGCAGTGAATTTATCAGTGTTTCAATGGGTACTTAACATTGATTTTGTTTTAATATTGATCGATTTTTTTTTTAACATGCGTGAGAGGACACACACACCCCTCCCTCCCCCCACGTAATCTCTCCTTTTTTTCTGCGTTTTCTCTTATATTTATTATGTTGTGGATGAATGCAATTTGTACATACATTTCACCATCTTCATGTTGGAATAAAATATGTGCAAAGCTAATAATTTAAGGTGAGGCACATAAGAATTTGTACAAGAATATTAAATGAAGCTTGCCTCACCACCCCCCTTTTTTTTAGTCTTTTCATCACTTATTACATTGTGGAACATAAGGTAAGGCCCATATGTATTTGGGCAAGAAAAAATGAAGCTCAAAGTGTTCCCCTTTTTTTAATTTTTTAATTTGTCTGTGTTATTATTTGTGTGCAACTCAGGTGTATTTCTTATTCATATTTATCTTCTGTACTATGTGATGTGCACAGAATCACCTGAACATGGCAAGTTCTCTTGTTGTTCGTGTAGTGAACCCAGAAGCCCCTCTGCACCATCAGCAGGCAGTCCTGGTAGCATCTAAAGAGGCCTGGACTTTTCGCGAGAGAAGGCTGGCTTTTCCACAACCTCCACAAGAACTTCTGATCCAGGCCACTGCCCTGGCACATGCAGAGAAGCTCCTAAGAGCAGAAGGCATCCCTGCACCATCACAGCAGCAGTGCCTGGGAAAACTGGTGCTCCCTTTTGCCCAGTACCTCAATGCCACCTTCCACTGGCTTGTGGAAAATGATGTGGGCTACATGAAATAGTAAGCATTCTATTTTAAATTTCATTGTATGCTGTACCATTTTCATGGTATGCCTCATAGATCTGTCTGTACAAAACTATATATGATGAGCATTTAATATTTTTCAACTTTACTGCCAGTACTCCACCCAGAAAGACAGGCCTGAATGGTTCTCAGAGGCTGACAGGAATATAATTGTGAAGGCACAAAGTTCTGTGAGGAGGTGGCTGAACACACCTGAAACTCACATTACAAGCGTGCAGATGAAGCGTTTAGGGAAATACATCACTGACAAACAGAAAATAAGTATGAAACAGGAAGAGCACAATAACATGGTAAATGAATATTGTTAAAAGTTGTGATATTTTACTCACTTCTAATGAATGTGTTGAGTTTTGGTCACTAAAAGCTGCTGTCATAACCTCATGATACTTACAATGCTGTTGTTATCCAGGAGCAACACAAAAGAAAACCAAAATTTGATTCAGAATGGCGAGGTGATGAAGCACAACTGCTAGGTGAAAGCCAACGTCTGGAAGGTAAATGAGATACAAATGTAATCACCATCAAGTGATTCAGAGAAATCATAATGCTAAACTTCTCTTTTTTTGTACATTCTTAGAAATGGTCACATCCAAGGTTTCATCCCAGGTTTCCCAGTCCACAGAAGAGCTACACCAGCCTGATACTCTTGCCAAGACACACCAGCCCGAGACTGCCCCCAAGACACACCAGCACTCTCCTGCCAAGACACACCAGCCCGAGACTGCTGCGCAGTCAAAACAGCATGTTTCCACTAACCAGCCCACACAGTCTCTATCCACATCCCAGGGTCAGGTTCATCACATGGAATCGGCTCTCACTGATTCCTCTGTAATTGATATTCATTGATATAAATGAAGACAATCTGGTCTTGCATATTTTTTATTTGAATTTAGCATCACTTTGTACACAATAACCACCAAACACTTTATGTGTTTTATGTGTGTTTCAGGTGGAGTTAGAAGGTTGGGTGCATTCGTGGGAAAACCCCAATGGGATTCCTTCTACTGACCTGTCCTGGATCAAAGAGGACACTGAAAGAGGCTCTTAGGCCCTATTCAAACTTACAAGGGCAACACTGGTGTGTTGAAGAGGCGACCGGTGATGAAGTCAGATCGCATGTGGTTTTACCCACCAGAACCTCCAGGATATGGTACTGGTGGCGTGCCAACTCCACATCTATTTTTCCGGAGCCATGTCTTTGTCTTGGCACCCTGTTGGAATGGGGCGGTGCTCTCTGAAGTGTCCTTGGGGTGATAAGTTTGTGGGTGCAGGACAGAGTGTGCATCTGTACAAGTCCAGCTACCACCACCAAGTAAAGCTCACATTCATTTCTTTGTTATTACAGTGAAATACTTACTGCTAGGCTTGACTGACAATGATATGCTGTTATTTCTTTTCAATTGATGTATATTAGGTACGTCACATCTGTGATGTTTCCTGTTGGTACACTATGATCACAGAGGTCCTGTGCTGTGGACCATGTACGCAGAGAAGGTAGAAGAGTGGCTCGGTGGCTTGAGTGGCACGCTGAGATCTTGTCACAACTTAGTGAGGCCTACCAAGCTATGTTCCCTGCCATACTCACCAGCAAGTGAGTTGACTGAATGTGTGAGTTTTACAAGCTTTGGTTGCTCTATTCAACATAAACATACCAACTGTGACTCTGCCAACAGGTGTGGTGTGGATAGGAATGTTATGCGGCTTCTGAGGGACCGGACCGAGGGGAACACTATGGTCAAAGTGAGGTGGCAAATACAGGAGAACCACATGGAGGAGTACCTTCATTCTAAGGACCTTTACACCACACTCCTCAAGTCTCTAATGAAACCTTTATGTCTGCATTAGGGCACGTATGCCAGCCACCGCCTCCTCTGAGAGAGCTTCAGTCTGCGTGGCTTTTGCGCCACACTTTCCTACTGGCAGAGGCCAATCATGTTCAGGACTATGGGAGCCAGATCCTGTCAACCTTTGGCACTGTTTTGAAAACCACCAAAAAAGTACATGAACCAAAACTATTGTCATAATGCATGAGGCTAATGATTGAGCAAATGTTTACAGGATGTAACAGTGATATGTAAAACACTTACCAACTTGACTCTTTTAGGTGGTGAAGAAGCTCTCTGGGGAAGGTGAAGGGTCAGTCGAGTGGTTCAGCAGCATCGGAAATGAGTTTTCCCAAATAGTAACATTTGTGCTGACCTGCGAGGAGTCCACCGATAAGCTGGAACCTATGTGCCATGGACTTGTGGAAAGGTTTCCGATGGCCAATTAACCCACACCAAAAATCCTCTACGTGGACCACGGCTGTTGCGTGCACAAGGTCCCACAGCAGTGGAGACTTTGTTCTAGCCTTGGGTGGACAATTGGATGGTTGTGCGTTTGGAAATATTCCACTGGATCCACCGGTTTGATGCAGCCATCCACACAGAGTCTCACTCCAAATATGCTGTGTTCAAGTCTGCACTAGTTGGGACAGTACTGGCTTACAACCGCAAAGACCTGGATCGCCTCATTGAGGCCATCAGAGCAAAAGACCAGGCAGCGCTGCAGTCTCTGTCTGATGAGGATGTTGTCCGCCGCTACATCTCCAGGCAGCAGCTTAAACACCACATCAGGAGGGTCACACTTGGGGCGCAGGAAACATTCCGTCTCATCCACCTGGCCATTGAGGAGCTGAAAGGTCCTGCAGGACTGGATGAGAATGGAGTGAGCCTCTTCAAAACATCCAGTATAAAAGGCCTCACACAGGTAACATCAATATGGATACTGTCCCATCCAAAGTCAATACAACACATAAAACATTTATGTATATATGTATGTTTTTGTCATTACAGAGGCCATTGATGAGATGTGGGCAGTACAGCAGCGGCACCTGGAGTGCATCCAGGATCCACCAGACATGAACATGTATTGGGTGGCACATACCACGACCATCAACAATGTGGACGTGCCCTACTACAAATGTCTGCATGGAAGTAATAGCCTGGAAGGATTCCACAAAGTGCTACCGCATGTGATTCCAGGTACAAAACTATAGTGCTGAGTACTTGTAACAATGGTAACATGTGATCCTGTCATTATTCTAATACTCTTAATTGTGACATTCAGGTCCCTGTTGTGCAGCACGGCCCTATCAGGTTTAACTGCTAAGCGGCATCGCGCGGTGGAATACGGACAGAACCTCAGATGCTGTGTTTGGTGGCAAAGGACTGCAGTCCAGGGTCTACTCAGCGCCACTGATCGACCGCCTCAACAGCAGCTGCAAAGAGCTCTTTGGAGAAACTGTGGAGGAGACCTTCCATCTGATGCCTGGCTGATGTGCTGACCAGTGAGCTGCTTGGGTTGGAGTATCTCATCAGTCAGAGCACGGGTGAATCTGGGCCCTTTTCACTTCAAGGTATCCTTGAAGATGAAGAAGGACCAGGGAAAGAAGTGATACAGCCCGGGCATCCTGATCCAGATGAGGATGACGAGGTATACCTAAGAGATGAGGAAACTCATGGTAATGTGCTGGATGCTGTCTTGCCTCACATGACAGTCACCAATGAAGAGACCACCACTGTTAACCCTCTGGCTCTGGTGAGTAGCTTTGTGGACATGCAAGAACGAATTGCAGTCAGTGCAACGGTTACTGGAAAGAAGGCCACATTGAACTTAGTACATTTCTATTTTTTTCTCTGACAGGAGGATGCTTGCAGTGCAAATCCCCTTCCAGGCTTTCAACAGCTGGAAAGATTCTGCTCTGTGCTGGTGGAGATTGGCCTGACAGATGACAAGCTGTCTCTAACAACTGAGCAGAGGAACAGGGTCCATAAATCCTGGAATGCTGTGGAGGAGCATGACAAGGTGGAGGATCCAGTGTTGTCTAAAGCAGGCATTCCTCTTACCAAAATCAACATCAAGAATGTGCAGGACTTCATCCGTCTCCAAGAGAGGCTCCTCAACTTGAACGCCACAAACCAGCCGTCCACCATCACCAAGACCATCTCAGTCTCTCTGGTGGACCTTCCTGCTGTACCACACCAGCCAGCAGTCCTCCCTCCACCAAACTACGCCGTGATGGTATACGTGCCCACACCTAGCACAACAGGGACAAAGGTGCTAAAGGGTAGGAGAGACGTGATCAAGCCACACACCAAGCCTCAACCACCACAGCCACCTGTACTGCTGGTGAGCCAACCCACTGCCACCTCTACCATCACCAACCCTGTGCCATCTCTTTTTCCAACTGCAGCAATCCCTGACTGTACTAGATGTTACATAAAGCCCATGCTGCCCACTATTCAGGGAACAATCCCTGTGCTTCCTGGCACTTCCACACAGCCCATAACTGCAGGTTCCTCCACACAGCCCATCATTGCAGGTTCCCCCACACAGCCCATACAGCCCACCGGGCTAATTCATTTGAGACTGATAAATTAATGAATGTTTAATATATAGAACCTATGCTATAAAAATAGGTGGTGCCCTGAGTAATAATTAAATAATAAGTATTAAACTCTAAATTTTTAATTATTTTGGTGACTCAGATGAGGCCTAATCCAATCTAATTCAATTTGGGAGTTTAACTACTTATTCACTATAAATTGCTACATTCCTCTGTTTCCTGGTGTGAGCCGATAGTGTTTTATTCCATAAATGAATGCTACATTTTCTGGTGTGCCTGTGTGAGCGAGATTCAGTAATAAATTTATTTAAATAAATGTTACATAAATGGTGCCCCGTGTGAGGCCGATTCAGTGTTGACCTTCTGTTTCTGTGAACTGACACAATGAACCCCTCATGCATGCAAATTTATTAAGGCCTTTGATGAAAGTTTTTTATAGTGTGACTTTTCCACATAATTACTTTTCTTCTGGATTTAAGTTTATTCCTGCAACTCTCCAGATTAAACCACTGATTCCAATTTTACATAATAACACTGATTAACTGCGACTGTTCCAGTTAAAAGCTGTTATTTTACCTACCGATTTAACTGCGTCTCACCAGTTGAAAGCTTTGTTTAACTGCGACGTTTCCAGTTAAATGCTTTGTCAACTTCTGTGTGCTCTGGGCAAGTTTATTTAAATGTTTTGTGGAGGGACGCATCCAAACTTTTACTGTGAAAGAACGCTGTGCTACAAAACGTAGTTTCTAAATTAGCTCTTGGTGTAACACAAAAGTGAATTTTTTTACTCCTAAAAGCCTCTGTTTCAGCCAAGCTGAAAAAGCGACTGTGATTTATGACCTGTGACAAGCCGCGCGGTCAAATAGACAAAGCTGTGCCAAATATTAGCCGCTAACACGCAAGCTAATTTACCTTTAAAATAAGAAACGATTAAATTCATCAGCACAAACTAACGCCAATCAACTGAATAAAAGCTAACAGCCACGAACATTGAACATCACATTGCATCCTATTTGGCTCCAAAAAGATCAAGCCAAATTTGTAAATAGTTGACCAGCTTCCTTTTGTGAATAATTGACATTGATCAATGAAATTTATTGTATCATTTAACAATTTTTAATCACTTTTAAATGGATTAAGCTGGTACAATCCTGATTACAATAGGAAAAATAAGTGTTAGTGATAAAACTCCTTCACTTTGATAAACTGAGATAACACCTCTCTAATTCAAATTCATTTGTATTCTGATTTGACAATTGTCTAATTTAGAATTTTCACTGTTTGTGATTTTCCAAACTAATTCTTTGACTTAAACTAATTCTGCATTCAGCACTGAAGTAATCCTATAACCAAACTGGGGATTACCTAAAGCCAATATTTTAACTGAAACAATTCAACAACTGAATTAATAAATTCTTAATTTCTTAATCAAATTCAAAGAAACTTTAATTAATTAAAAACAAGTTATTCAAACGTTTAACTTAACTAATTAATTAAAGTGTTGATTTTAAGATACTACTAATTTAAGGAAACACTTCTTTCCTTTTCAGATTTTGAAATTCCTTTTGAAACAAATTTGAGAATCGCTTACAGCAAATCAAGTTCTCTGTACATAACTGTAATGAGTATTTTTGTAAATAATTTTGTATCTCTTGTTAATCTGATCATCTTATCTCATCAGGAAATTGAAAATTGAAATTGCCGTTATCTTCTGTGACAAAGTTACGTGCGCACAGTGGCTCTGAAACTTCCAGCCACACTGATTCAGATGATTCAATCACACAGGTACTATTCAATCTAACCACAGAGTTATTACCTGGATTTGCCAACGACCTTCAATCTGCTACGCAAAGGAAGGTGATCACACGTGGTGACCACAACGACCGTGCTCACTACTTTGGATCAAAGACTGATCCAAACTCAAAGACACAACATGGACAGTTTGCACCCACAAGTCAGGAGAAACCCACATACTGGGAAAGACAAACTGATAACCAACACCAAAGCAGGACTTCCCCTGCAGATGAATATGAAAACTCTGTCTTTATTCAGAAAACTCTAAGCATCCTATGAGACATCCTCTATGACCTGAAGGAAGAGAACCATCAACAGAGGGCTGATGTGCTATCCATCACCTGTATGGCTCCACCTTCAAATGTAGCAACATCATTCCCTCAGTCTCACACAACTGAGGAAGGTCACAGACTGACTCAGACACAGATCCCGAGTCCTCGACTCGAAGCTCAAGACCAAACACTACGGAAAGGTCAACCTTTCTTGAGAATTCCTTCCAGCAGGAAGCCCTCATTGACACTGCTGCCAATGTCATACTTATGTCAGCCAAACTGTTTAAAGGAATATTTCATTCGTGAATCTCATTTAAAAAAATGGTGTAAATCATTAAAATAATGTATTCCGAGTAGATTTCTGAGTTTGTCACATTTGTCCAATGCCGTTTTATATTTTTATTTGCGGATTTAATGTGAAAACTGCCACATTTTTCTTCGGCGCAGCCACATTCCCCGTTTACCGGAAGTCACGTGAACCAAATCAGCGGAAATGACGACACGTGCTGAAGCATTCGACATCCCCGCGTATCGCCATTGTTCAGTTTCCATTGACGTGAACAATAGACCTAGCAATTTAGCGAATTATCTCTACCGTCATGCCTTATAGTATAGCTAAATTCTGTCACGTTTCTGACAAAAATAACCAAGATAGTGCGCATTTCCACAAGCTGCCGCCGAAGCGTGGTTTACGCCAGCAGTGGCTGGATAAATGTGGCAGGCCTGGTGGAAATGACAAACAGGCCCGAGTGTGTAGCAAACATTTCAAAAGGGAGGATTATGAAAACATCGTACAGTTTGAGAGCGGGTTTGCCGATTGACTTTTGTTGAAGCTGAATGCCGTTTCCAGAATTTTTGGAGAGCCCGACACCTCAGTCGATCAAGTAATAGTCGCATCACAATGTCCGACCAAAAGGGAGAAGAGGACTGAGCGTAGAAGCAGAAAGAAAGTTGGCTTCATGTAAACAGACAGTAAATAAAGCATTTTACTGATCAGATCAATCACTAAATTACAAATGTGTTTTTGACTCTCCAACAAGGGTGTCGTTGACTTTTCAGTTGACTAGATCAGTTATACTACATAGATCTGTGCTCCACAATTAGATGGATTAGATAATGGAGGTTATAAAATCCAGTCAACAATGCAGTACACTTTTTCTAATTTATGGCATGCCACTTGAATACCTCTGCAAACCCTAATTCTCTATCCTTGACCCAGACCTCATGGGCATACATAGCTGCTGTGATACACTGACAGTAGAAAGCCCCCCACCAAAAAAAAAAAAAAAAAATCACTAACAGCAATGATAAGTGGCATGGTAGTCGAAAATTGTAAACTTATATGGAACAGCTCTTAAAGAAGGCAGTAGTTATTTACCATTTGTTAAGATTTATAAATAAAAATTATGAAAATAGTTAACTGTAGCAAAATTTACCAAGTTTTCATTTTACATTTTCCAGCTGTTGAAGGATATCACTGATCCTGAGCCTGGACCAAACACCATCCTAGACATGCCAGACAGTGACATGCCACTACAAGAGGCATCAGACATGTACATATCAGACAGTTCAGCAACACATGATCAAGTAACATCACAGGATACAACAAACTCTCCTGCAGTGGAGCACTGTCCATGCTGCAAACATTCTTCTCTGATGTCTGTCTGTGGTAAATCAATTTATTTGCAAAATATAGGTTTATTCTGGGGGTCCTGCCCGTCCTTATTTTAATTTCCGGCGATTATGCCCAAGTTCATGAAATTACGCATACACTTCATTTACATACCCTCTTTGTATGACAATGTTCAAGTACTGAGTTACATTTTACTGACATAGAAGCCAAAAAATAAACTCTTATAACACAATAAAAATACTGTTTCTAGCTAAACAAAATATTTATCAATATATAATTGAAAGAATTAATACAAAATCTTTATCCAAAAAAAAAGTTATGTGAACTTAACTGAAGCTATATCTAACCTTGGCAGTAACTACGTTTTACAGACCTATGAGACAGTGATCTCACCATAGGTTGCTTCAACTAAATTCATCAAAATATATGAACTTATTTTTTTGAAATTCAACAATATTCTTAACATTTTAGTCCTGTCTCAGCTCAGACAGTGCCATATGGTAGAGGTGAAACGTATTTTCGTTGCGAGAAGCCCTGCTTGCATCAACTCTATTCTCAGCGAGGAGATCAACATTTGAAAACCTAATCCTGCTGAAGGTTCCATTTCCATACCACTGCACAATGACAGTATCATTGGTTGACCTGAGCAGTGTGCTTTTTCTGTAGTGAGCAGGAACATCATTCCTGGTGATAGATATATCTGTTTCAGAAATAGATCTAAACTCTCATGAGATACACCATATTTTCAAAAATACGTCTACAGCACCACGGTGAAGGTCTTTGTAAAAAAAAAAAATAATAATAATAATAATCGCAAGAAATACAGGAAATGCAGAAATCTAAAGACAATCTCATTAATTGACATATATTTAGCAATAGAAAGATATGTTTTTCATTGAGCTAGGATGAAAATCTTTTGAGATTATTTTATTTTATTTTTTACACAGGACAATATTTTTTTTCACGTATTCAACTTCTGATATGGTTGGCTGTCTACTTTGTGACATAAGCACGCTGTATTTACCAATAGATAAAAATTGATTGTGTATTAACATATTATGTTTACAATGTTTGTGTGAAATATCAAAATTTTACCATGAATAATTTGGAGTAGACAAGTATTAGAAGTTCCGCTTTTGGCTCCAATGTCTAAATTTTGTTGTGATTTTCAACTTTGCTTGTTTGTCATTTGGCAATGATTTTCTTAGACAAATTGTAATGGAATACCTAAAAACTGGAGTTTTGAAATTTCAAATATGGTTTGTGAGTTCCATGCAAACTTTTTGGGTGCCTATATAAATAGAAAATTTATAACAGGGCAAAATAGGTGGCAATGTCTGAAATTTTCAACTAAAAAAAAAAAAACAACAGCAATTACATGCGATTGTCACCATATACCTTTTAATAACATATTTTCATGACTACAGAAAGGTTATAGATCGAAAGCCAACTACTTTCTGCTAATAATGCCACAAAAATGAAACATATATAAAACATTGGTTTCCTGAGATTTTTTTCACACCCATGTCAGTAAAATGTAACTCAATGCTTGAAGCTTGTCGTATTGGTGATTACTCTAGGGTCCTTCCTCTTTTTTCATGACTGTTAAGACTTTTTGTTTTTTTGTGGAGTTCAATCATCCTATCTCTTCTATAAGATATATTGGTATTGAACATGTAACTCTGCCACCAAGAGGTGGGAACCTAGAAGTGCTACTGTCAAAAAGAGAGCACTTCTGGATCCACCATTTGAAGACTCTCACTCCTCATGGACTCAACATTGACTTCAATTTAAGATGTTTTTCGTGATTATGTTTATGTAATCATGTATTATTTATGCTGATGTTTTTCTTATGAACATTTAATAATTTTGTCTTCTGATTTTTAGAATGGGCTGAAATCACTGGGTGATATCACTTTTGGGACCTCCCACTCGTTGGAGGGGGTTTTGAGCACCTTGGTTGACAAACAATTTTGAACACTTGGTCCAACTGAAGCTGCAATCTGACGAAGGCCTTTGGCTGAAACGTTATTATGAAATAAAACAGCGGCAGGACATCAATATTTTGAGTGTGCTATGCTTTTTCTTTATATTTGAGTTACTATTTCTGCATATGCACCTCAGCAGAGGATCTTGGTGTGCATTTTTTACCTACTTATTAAGACTTTTTGGTTTGCCAAAATAAACTGGTCGCAAAATTATTTCCTTGGAATTTCGCCAGTGAAAGGAATGCAACAGTAGATATCCCATCAGGGCAATTTGAATTCTGAGAATTTTTATGAAATTTTTAATTTTGCATTAAATGAAAATGTATTAATTAGGAAGAATTGTAAATGTTGTGTTGTGAAAGTGTAGTGACACGGACCCACAACAGGGGGCGTAAATGAATGGACAATGAATGAGCCGAAAATAGAACACTTTACTGTTGTGAATGTGCACAACGAAATACAGAAGGTTACAGAATTTGTATGCAGTCAATCTACAGAGGTGACGTGTGGGCAGGCTCGAGGATAGAAGACGTCCGTCCAGAGTAGAACCGGATCCCACACGATTTCCACTGCCACCGAACCCGGAGGATACTGGAGCCACCAAGTCCCGAGTCCCCAGGTGGCCACCGTCTCCAGCTGTCGGATCTGGTACTGCTGGCAGGAAGCAGAAACAGTTAGGTGTGGGTGTGTGCACACCCAGTAACACAGTCAGTCAAGCAGGTGGGAATTTGCACCTCCACCTCCGCAATACTGAACACAGTCAATCTGCTACACTCGACCAGTTGCTTGTCATACGAGTCGTGAAGGGTGTGATCCCGCACCCTGCCGTCGACAAAATCAGCCTCCCGCTGACACAAGCAAACAGGTCCTTCTGAAAAGATTAAGCAAACAATTACGTGCAATACGGCACAATCTCTGGCTGAGAGTATTACCTCTAATGGTAGGCGATATCTCGGCAGCGGGGTGGAGATGTCGTCCGGGTTTTATGGAGCGGTTGATGAAGTGGAGATGAGTGACAGCTGTCATGAGTTGATGAGTGACAGCTGTCACTCCTGGATGTTCCCGTGAGGCGGCAGCGCCCTCTCGTGCCTGAAGCCTGCACTTCAGGCAGGGCGCCCTCTGGTGGTGATGGGCCAGCAGTACCTCCTCTTCAGCGGCCCACACAACATGTCCATAATTGTAGTCATGTGTTCTAATATTTTCTTATAACATTTTGCCACTTTTACAGATGCTTCAACACAGACAGATATGGACATACTTGTGGAGGCAATTTCACGGGACCACGTGTATGCCAAATGCCAGTCATGCCAGTCCAAACATATGGACCTCTAACCCACATCAGAAAAAAACACCAGCTGACCATGACAATTCAGAGGGACATTTGGAGATAACAGAATCTACTCAAGAGTTTAAGTGTGTGGACAATTCACAGGATTTATCTGAGACAATGTCAGACATGTCAGAAATCAAAGACGGTAAACAGGATAATGATCCTGAGTATATACAGTAGTGTTCAGAATAATAGCAGTGCTATGTGACAAAAAAGATTAATCCAGGTTTTGAGTATATTTCTTATTGTTACATGGGAAACAAGGTACCAGTAGATTCAGTAGATTCTCACAAATCCAACGACCAAGCATTCATGATATGCACACTCTTAAGGCTATGAAATTGGGCTATTAGTAAAAAAAAAGTAGAAAAGGGGGTGTTCACAATAATAGTAGTGTTGCATTCAGTCAGTGAGTTCATCAATTTTGTGGAACAAACAGGTGTGAATCAGGTGTCCCCTATTTAAGGATGAAGCCAGCACCTGTTGAACATGCGTTTCTCTTTGAAAGCCTGAGGAAAATGGGACATTCAAGACATTGTTCAGAAGAACAGCGTAGTTTGATTAAAAAGTTGATTGGAGAGGGGAAAACTTATACGCAGGTGCAAAAAAATTATACGTTGTTCATCTACAATGATCTCCAATGCTTTAAAATGGACAAAAAACCAGATTCGCGTGGAAGAAAATGGAAAACAACCATCAAAATGGATAGAAGAATAACCAGAGTGGCAAAGGCTCACCCACTGATCAGCTCCAGGATGATCAAAGACAGTCTGGAGTTACCTGTAAGTGCTGTGACAGTTAGAAGACGCCTGTGTGAAGCTAATTTATTTGCAAGAATCCCCTGCAAAGTCCCTCTGTTAAATAAAAGACATGCAGAAGAGGTTACAATTTGCCAAAGAACACATCAACTGGCCTAAAGAGAAATGGAGGAATAGTTTGTGGACTGATGAGAGTAAAATTGTTCTTTTTGGGTCCAAGGGCCGCAGACAGTTTGTGAGACGACCCCCAAACTCTGAATTCAAGCCACAATTCACAGTGAAGACAGTGAAGCATGGTGGTGCAAGCATCATGATATGGGCATGTTTCTCCTACTATGGTGTTGGGCCTATATATCGCATACCAGGTATCATGGATCAGTTTGGATATGTCAAAATACTTGAAGAGGTCATGTTGCCTTATGCTGAAGAGGACATGCCCTTGAAATGGGTGTTTCAACAAGACAATGACCCCAAGCACACTAGTAAACAAGCAAAATCTTGGTTCCAAACCAACAAAATTAATGTCTCACAGATGTGAAGAAATCATGAAAAACTGTGGTTATACAACTAAATACTAGTTTAGTGATTCACAGGATTGCTAAAAATGCAGTTTGAACATAATAGTTTTGAGTTTGTAGTGTCAACAGCAGATGCTATTATTATTGTGAACACCCCCTTTTCTACTTTTTTTTTACTAAAAGCCCAATTTCATAGCCTTAAGAGTGTGCACATCATGAATGCTTGGTCTTGTTGGATTTGTGAGAATCTACTGAATCTATTGGTACCTTGTTTCCCATGTAACAATAAGAAATATACTCAAAACCTGGATTAATCTTTTTTGTCACATAGCACTACTATTATTCTGAACACTACTGTACCCAATGACACTGTGTCAGATTCTGACTCTGAGGAGTATGTGAGTGATGAGGAGGAAGTTGTTCCGAACAATGTGGCAGAGGTGTTTTTCCTGTGGTGGAGCGTCGCAGCGGCTGCGAGCCGACGCTGCAATCCGTCTGCACGTCTTTCATTAAAAAAAATCTCCTTTAACAGTGGAATATCCGGATAAAATGCTGAAACCGACTTCTTCTGAAATTTCTCTGTTCTCTCACGACATCCTGGATCAATAGAGCCTGAAATGTGGAGGTTTTCAGCTTGAAACAGGTTGACGACGGCGCCTGGGAGTGCTGCGCCACGTCTCGCACCATGGGAAGTCCTTAAAGCGACAGTATCACCTCAAAATCTCTCATCAGCCGTTAAAATTTTCACTGAAAACCAGCTTAATTTTTCGAACCGTGTCCACTTCGATGTGTCTCACAGGTTTAGAAGAAATTTTGATCAAACAAAGTGCCAGTCTCTCAGCAACTTCTCAGACAAAGGAATTCCGACGAGGGGCTGGACGACTCCTCCCACAAGGAGTGCTCACAGGCGAATGACGTCACCGACAGGCATGGAAAAACTCACGCATGCGCACGAGGGTTCAAGCATGTCTGATGTAAAAACATATGAATGAAATCCATATAGTTTTTGAAAAAAATAAAAAGGACTTATACTTTATTGACAGACCTCGTAGTACAATTGGCTTCAGTAACTCTTAGTTTGGATTTAAAAGTGCTCAAAGAAATTAATTCAGTTAGTTTCCAGTCTTTCTGTAGCATGTTCCACGCATAAGGTGTAGAATAAACAAAGGCTCTTTTGCCAAATTCCGTCTGAGCAAAGGGGACAGAAAGCAACAAATACTCTTTTGAACGAAGAGAATAGGATTCAACATTTCTCAGAGTAATTAACGAGCAAATGTATGAAGGCAGCAATCCCAAAATTGCCTTATAAATGAAAGTGTAGAGATGACTAGCCCTTCGAGTGGCCAGAGCAGACCATCCTACTCGAGTGTATAATTCACAGTGGTGAGTAGACATTTTCCAGTTCGTAATGAACCTCAAGGCAGCATGATAAACAGCATTAATTGTTTGTAAACATTGAGCACCGGCATTCATGTACAGAAGATCTCCATAATCCAACACAGATACAAATGTTGCAGCGACAAGATGCTTTTTCACATTTAAGGAAAAACACAACTTATTATGAAAATAAAAACCAATTTTTAGCTTCAGCTTCTTAACAAGATTTTCTATATGTGGCTTGAAAATGAGTGAATCATCAATCAAGACACCTAAATATTTATACATATGAACCACCTGTATTTCACTGCCCTCAAGAGTGGACACAGTGGGTACCATTTGAGGCTTTTTGCAGTTAGAGAATAACATAAGCTTTGTTTTTGTTGTGAAAGTGTAGTGACACGGACCCACAACAGGGGGCGTAAATGAACGGACAATAGAAGGAGTTAAATTTGAACACTTTACTGTTGTGAATGCCACAACCACACACAGCAGATTATAGAATAAATACAAAGTCAATGGATAAAGGTGTCGTGTGGGCAGGCTCGACGATAGGAGACGTCCGTCTAGAGAAGAACCGGAACCACACGATTTCCTCCGCCACCGAACCTGAAGGATACTGGAGCCGCCAGGTCCCGAGTCCCCCAGGTGGTCACCGTCTCTGCGTGTTGGATCTGGTACTGCTGGCGAAGAGCAAAGACAGTCAAGTGTGGGTGTGTGTACACCCAGTAACAACAACGGTGGGAATTACACCTCCACCTCTAACACACACTCGTGTAGCGTCTGTCTATTCACTTATCTGGCGGAAAGCAGAGCGAAGCAGTCGCGGCCGGTCCTCTGGGGAGACAGCTGCAACAATGTATCTACTGGAATCAATATCGGAATATTCAGGCTGAGAGTATTACCTCCGTAGAAGAACGATATCTCGGCGACGTGGTGGAGGTGTCATCCTGCTTTTATCCGGGGTGAAGTGCAGATGATCGGTGACAGCTGTCATAGTTGATGAGTGACAGCTGTCACCTTGGCTGTTCCTGTGAGGCGGCAGCGCCCTCTCGTGCCTGAAGCCCGCACTTCAGGCAGGGCGCCCTCTGTTGGTGGGCCAGCAGTACCTCCTCTTCTGGCGGCCCACACAACAGGACCCCCCCCTCGACCAGGCTTGTCCGGGTGGCGACGGTAGAAATCGGCCAGGAGGGCTGGGTCCAGGATGAAGCTCCTCTTCACCCAGGAGCGTTCTTCGGGTCCATACCCCTCCCAGTCCACCAAATATTGGAAACCCCGGCCCATTCGACGGACGTCCAGGAGCCGGCGCACTGTCCAAGCTGGCTCCCCGTCGATGATACAGGCAGGAGGCGGCGCCGGACCGGGTGTACAGAGGGGTGAGGTGTGATGTGGTTTCAATCTTGAAACGTGGAATACTGGATGGATCCGCAGTGAGGCCGGGAGTTGGAGCCTCACTGCGGCGGGACTGAGGACCTTGAGGATCTTGAAGGGCCCTATGTACCGGTCCTTCAGTTTGGGGGAATCCACCTGGAGGGGAATGTCCCTTGTGGATAGCCACACCTCCTGCCCGGGCCGATATGCGGGGGCCGGGGACTGTCGACGGTCTGCATGGGTCTTTGCCCTCATCCGGGCCCTCAAGAAGGCCGAACGGGCAGTGCGCCACACCCGACGGCATCTCCGCAGGTGGGCCTGGACCGAGGGTACACCGACCTCTCCCTCCACCACAGGAAACAAAGGGGGCTGGTACCCCAGACACACCTCGAACGGGGAGAGGCCGGTGGCAGAGGACACTTGCCTGTTATGTGCATACTCGATCCAGGCCAGGTGTTCACTCCAAGCCGTCGGGTGTGCGGATGTGGTACATCGCAGGGCCTGCTCCAGCTCTTGGTTAGCCCGTTCAGCCTGTCCGTTGGTCTGAGGGTGATACCCAGACGAGAGGCTCACGGTGGCCCCCAGCTCCCGGCAGAAACTTCTCCAAACCTGCGAGGAAAACTGGGGACCACGATCTGAGATGATGTCTGTTGGTATCCCAAGCAGACGTACGACATGGTGGACCAGGAGATCCGCTGTCTCCTGGGCCGACGGGAGCTTCGGGAGGGCCACGAAGTGGGCCGCCTTGGAGAACCGGTCCACTATCGTGAGGATGGTGGTGTGCCCCCGGGACGGCAGGAGGCCCGTGACGAAATCCAGACCAATGTGGGACCAGGGGCGATGAGGCACAGGAAGCGGCTGAAGGAGTCCCTGTGCCTTTTGGTGGTCCGCCTTGCCCCTGGCGCAGGTGGTGCAGGCCTGGATGTAAGCCCGGGCATCAGCCTCCAGGGACGCCCACCAGAAGTGCTGCCGGACCACTGCCACGGTCCTACGCACCCCTGGGTGGCAGGAGAGCTTGGACCCGTGACAGAAGTCCAGGACGGCAGCCCTGGCTTCTGGTGGGATGTATAGTCTGTTCTTTGGCCCTGTTCCGGGATCCGGGCTCCGTGCCAGGGCCTCCCGGATGGTCTTCTCCATGTCCCAGGTAAGGGTGGCCACGATAGTGGACTCCGGTACGATGGGTTCCGGTGGATCCGACAGCTCGGTTTTGACTTCATGTTCATGCACCCGGGACAAGGCATCCGACCTCTGGTTCTTGGTCCCGGGGCGGTAGGTGATTCGGAAGTCAAAACGACCGAAGAACAGTGACCAGCGGGCTTGCCTGGGGTTCAGCCGCCTGGCGGTCCTGATATACTCCAGGTTCCGGTGGTCAGTAAAAACAGTGAATGGCACCGACGCTCCCTCCAACAGGTGTCTCCACTCCTCAAGAGCCTCTTTCACCGCTAGGAGTTCTCGATTGCCCACGTCATAGTTCCGTTCTGCTGGGGTCAACCTGCGGGAGAAATAGGCACACGGGTGAAGAACCTTATCGGTCTCTCCGCTCTGGGATAGCACGGCTCCTATCCCTGAGTCAGAGGCGTCCACTTCAACCACAAACTGGCGACTGGGATCGGGCTGCACCAAGATGGGTGCAGTCGAGAAGCCCTGTTTCAACTCCCTGAACGCGGAATCGCACCGATCCGACCAGGTGAAGGGAACTTTTGGTGAGGTCAGGGCTGTCAGGGGGCTAACTACCTGACTATACCCCTTAACGAACCTCCTGTAAAAATTGGCGAAGCCGAGGAACTGTTGCAGCTTCCTACGGCTCATAGGTTGGGGCCAGTCTCTCACCGCCGCGACCTTGGCCGGATCCGGGGCGACGGAGTTGGAGGAGATGATCAACCCCAGGAAGGACAAAGAGGTGCGATGAAACTCACACTTCTCGCCCTTCACAAATAGCCGGTTCTCCAACAACCGCTGCAGGACCTGACGTACATGCCGTACATGAGTCTCAGGGTCCGGAGAAAAAATGAGTATATCATCCAGATACACGAAGACGAATCGGTGCAGGAAGTCCCGCAAGACGTCATTTACCAAAGCTTGGAACGTCGTGGGGGCGTTAGTGGGGGAGCTGTAGCCACACGGGGCGTAGAGACCATGGAGCGTGGGAAGGGCGGACCTTTTTCGGACCCGGAAGGAAGAGGGGTGGCGCGTGCCCGGCCACGCCCCTCGTCTCGTTCCCGACGGCATTCCTCCAACCGATTGTCTAACCGTATAACAAGGTCGATAAGCCCATCTAATTCCCGCGGTTCGTCCTTGGCCACCAGGTGCTCCTTCAGGACTGACGACAGTCCGTTTACGAAGGCGGCGCGGAGCGCAGCGTTATTCCAGCCAGACCTCGCAGCCGCAATGCGGAAGTCGACTGCATAAGCGGCTGCGCTCCGGCGTCCCTGTCTCATTGACAGCAGCACAGTTGAAGCAGTCTCTCCCCTGTTAGGGTGATCAAACACGGTTTTGAACTCCCTCACAAACCCAGTGTACGTATGAAGGAGCCGTGAATTTTGCTCCCAAAGCGCCGTAGCCCAAGCGCGTGCCTCTCCTCGAAGCATATTAATTACATAAGCTACTTTACTAGCATCAGACGCGTACATGACGGGACGTTGTGCAAAGACGAGCGAACACTGCATGAGAAAGTCCGCGCACGTCTCCACACAACCTCCGTACGGCTCTGGGGGGCTTATGTATGCTTCAGGGGATGGTGGGAGGGGTTGTTGAACGACCACTGGAACATTCATATCTTGCACAGGGTCGGCCGGAGGAGGAGCTGCAGCAGCGCCCTGAGCGCTCGCTGCCACCTGTGCGGAGAGAGCCTCCACCCTGCGGTTCAAGAGGATGTTTTGCTCGGTCATCTGATCCAACCGAGCCGTAAAGGCGGTGAGGATGTGCTGCAACTCACCAATCACGCCTCCTGCAGACGCCTGTGCACCCTGCTCTCCCATTGGCCGTTCAATCGCTGGGTGACGCCCCTCGGAGTCCATGACGCTAGCCGAGATATCCTGTTGTGAAAATGTAGTGACACGGACCCACAACAGGGGGCGTAAATGAACGGACAATAGAAGGAGTCAAATTTGAACACTTTACTGTTGTGAATGCCACAACCACACACAGCAGATTATAGAATAAATACAATGTCAATGGATAAAGGTGTCGTGTGGGCAGGCTCGACGATAGGAGACGTCCGTCTAGAGAAGAACCGGAACCACACGATTTCCTCCGCCACCGAACCCGAAGGATATTGGAGCCGCCAGGTCCCGAGTCCCCCAGGTGGCCACCGTCTCCGCGTGTCGGATCTGGTACTGCTGGCGAAGAGCAAAGACAGTCAAGTGTGGGTGTGTGTACACCCAGTAACAACAACGGTGGGAATTACACCTCCACCTCTAACACACACTCGTGCAGCGTCTGTCTATTCACTTATCTGGCGGAAAGCAGAGCGAAGCAGTCACGGCCCACGCCGGTCCTCCGGAGAGACAGCTGCAACAATGTATCTACTGGAATCAATATCGGAATATTCAGGCTGAGAGTATTACCTCCGTAGAAGAACGATATCTCGGCGACGTGGTGGAGGTGTCATCCTGCTTTTATCCGGGGTGAAGTGCAGATGATCGGTGACAGCTGTCATAGTTGATGAGTGACAGCTGTCACCTCGGCTGTTCCTGTGAGGTGGCAGCGCCCTCTCGTGCCTGAAGCCCGCACTTCAGGCAGGGCGCCCTCTGGTGGTGGGCCAGCAGTACCTCCTCTTCTGGCGGCCCACACAACAGTTTTTTCAGCATTAAGAACAAGTTTCAAGTGTATTAGAGAGTGCTGAACAGCTACAAAAGCTTTCTGCAAAGATTCTACAGCCTGAACAAGAGTTGGCCCACAACTGTAAATAACTGTGTCATCAGCATAGAAATGCACATTTGCATTGGACACATTTAGACCCAAGTGATTGATATAAATAATAAATAAGAGGGGGCCCAGTACAGAACTCTGTGGCACCCCCTTATGAACAGTAACAAATTCAGAACACAGATCATCATATTTAATACACTGAGACCTGTTACTGAGATAATTTGAGAACCAAGCAACTGTGTGCTCTGAAAATCCTGAATGACGCAATCTAAGTTTTAAAATGTCATGATCAACAGTGTCAAACGCTTTTGACAAATCAATAAAAAGAGATGCATAGTGTTGTTGTTTGTCAAGTGCAACAGTAATGTCATTTACCACCTTCATTGCTGCTGTAATAGTACTGTGTTTTTTTTTTTTCCTGAAGCCAGATTGATGTTTTGGTCACCCCCTTTTAATAATGGGAAGACATAAGCCATTTTCCATAGAGATGGTATGTCATTTCTTTCCACTGTGAGGTTAAAAAGGATTGTAAGAGGCTCTGCCACAAAGTCGGCAGCCAATTTAAAAAAATAAGGATTTATCAAATCTGGGCCAGAGGGTTTTCTATGATCTAATGTTTTGAGGGCTTTATGAACTTCCTGCACAGAAAAAGGTACTAAATTAAAAGGGTCTCCAGTGTAAGTCGGAGAATTTGTGCAGGGTTTCACTGGGACAGTGCCAAGAGAATCAAACAAAGAGCCAGATTTTATAAAATGCTTATTAAAACAATTTAAAATTTCAAGTTTATTATACACAGGCGAAGAGCCGTCTAAAATATTGGTAGGTAGAAGAGTGCTTTTAGTCACTGAAAGCGACTTTATAACTTTCCAAAATTTATGTGGATTGTTTAAGTTTTCAGTCGTGATAGACAAAAAGTATTCTGATTTGGCTTTTTTTATGAAGGAAGAACATTTGTTCCTTAATTGTCTAAAAATAGACCAATCTGTGGGAGAATCTGTTTGTCTTGCCTTAGCCCAGGCTTGATTTTGCTTGTCAACTCTGTCATAAAAAAGCTCTGTGCACAAGCAAAAGAGAGGGGGAATGAGGATCTTGAGGAGTGGATCAGTTCGGTCACTAACCACTTTTGGTGGTGTGCCATGTGGTGGCAATGCAGATCTTCTCAAAGAGAAATGGGAATCTGTCATTTACTATGGCGCTGGCATTCATTCTTGGAGGGACAAGAAACTTTTCCACATCCGCCACTTTTCCACATCCGCCACAGGGAAGACAAATCTTGGCTTCGTGTTGGCTCCTCTGCCCATGATTCACTGAAGAAAGTTGTGAAGGACAGTAACCTTGTTCACGATATCCCACAGGTTGCTATGTTCTGCCACACTGGTCAGTTGGAGGTTTATTATTCGATACTGCTTACGTATGCTAAAAAGACAGCATTTCACCTATGAAGGCATGGTCTGTCGAACACAGCTTGCAGCCATAGACCACAACTACCATGCTGGCAGAAAACAGGCCACAAATAAGAGCGGTCAGGCCATGTTCAACATTGTGTACCCAAAGTCACATAAACACAACAAGAAATGGGTGGCTAAGCGCATGAAGGTGCCAAAGGACTATCCTTATCAGGAAGACATGATGAAAGATGTTGTAACTATGAGGCAGAATGACTTGACAAAGTCCCGGGCAGTGGTGGGCACAGTTCCGGTAATCAGATAACTGATAATTATCGAAGATAATGTTTTAATTATCTTTTTAGATAACTTTAAAAACCATTATCGGACTAATTATCTTGCAATAAATTTTTGTCCGATAATTTTTAGACCGATAACGTGGTAAATAAAGCTGAACACCTACAAATATTTGTAAAACTTAAAATCAGTTGAGCACCTACCTGTTAAATATTTCGTAGCTGATGTGTAATTCTACCTTCTGCAAAACAGAGAAGAGTTGCTTCAAGAAAAAAACACTCTAGTCTCTATAGATAAAAGAGAGCTGGTCACCCACCCAAAAAAAAACAACTAATTTCTCTTAACCCCATACTGATATGTGGGCAATATTACCCAAGTCATCCAGAGGCATACATTTTTAACTTATGGTTCAACTTTTAACCAAACTAATGTCGGACAAGTTATTTAAATTAATGTCATGTCTGAAGTTTTATAAAGTGAAAATATCAGATATATGTTTTAGTTTTAAAGTAATGTGCTAATTTTTCAGGTTTTGGTGTGGATATATGCTGTGCCCACCAGTGCATTATGGATAGGATAGGGTAATCTCAGTACATTCACGACATGAGAAATGCATTTGAAACACTCTGATCAGGCTCTGCAGCATTACAGGTTTTTTCAGTTGCTAACAAGCGTGTGTCCAGCCATTTGACACATTTTCAAAACTCTTCACATAATTAGCAAAACATCAGACTTTTGTGGCCATACCATTCACACATTTCATGACATTTTCACACAATTTGCAGTCAGTAAACACATTTCCACAATGCTTACATTTTTCATAACAGACAAGATATGCCCCTTAACAAAATTATAGATTATTTTTGTATTTCTTACAATTGTTAACACACAACATCCCACAATAGCAAAACCAATGTGCCAAACCATAGATACAGCATAAAAGCACCTCCTTCAGCAATGGTATCTGTTCAAAAACAATATATCTCAGCTGACTGACAAATAATTGAATAACTGACAGCTCACTTCTATTGGGTAAATGGGACCAACCACAGCTGATCATAGTATGGCTTAAATTTAGACACTTACAAAAGGAGGCCTTTGTGGATTGATGTTTTTGGAAGTAGAAAGAGAATGTCTGGACGAGGAAGGCTGAGAGTGAGGGGCCCAGGAAGAGGGGTAGGTGCAGGAAGAGGGGCAGAAGCAATGAGAGGAGCTGTTGCAAGAAGAGGTGCAGGCCCAGGAAGAAGAGCAGGCCAGAGGAGAGGGCATGGTAGAGGGGTACGGATGCGTGGTGGAGGCATTCAAAGACCTGCAAGAACAGTGGTGACTGATGAAATCCGTGCCACTGTAATTGATCACGTGATAAACCATGGTCTGTCACTGAGAGAGGCAGGTGAAAGGGTGCAGCCCAATTTGCCATGATCAACAGTCGCCAGCATTGTTCGCATATTTCAACAAACCAACAGGTAAGTATTTAATTTTACATGGATTGTTTCTATTCTCACTGGTAAATAATGTCATATAGTAATTTGGTGTTTTGGATTATCCCCCTAAAGGGTGCAACGCCTTCCTCGCTGTGGGGGAAGAGGAAAGCTCCTAAACAATGAGCAAGAGCTGGCCATTGTGGCAATGGTTGTTGCCAACAACGAAATAAAGCTGCGCGAAATTCAGGCCAGAATTGTTGATGAGCAGGAACTCTTTCAAAATATCAACAGCATCAGTCTGACCACCATTACACGCACACTGGCAAAACACAGAGTGCACATGAAGCAGCTCTACACTGTACCATTTGACAGGAACAGTGATAGAGTGAAGGAGCTGCGAAGGCGGTATGTGCAGGTACACAGTATATTCAATTCTATGTCCAGTTCTGTTTGCTGAGCACCTCCTCGCATTCCTGAATCACCTCCACCAGCGCCTGGTTCCACAAGAGGATGATGAGGGTGACAACATCAGGACCTTCGTGATCACTTGGGATAACGTGGCGTTCCATCACTCACAGGCGGTGACAACCTGGTTCAGGGACCACCCAAGACTGTTACACCTCTTCCTTCCACCATATTCACCCCTCCTCAATCTAATCGAAGAATTCTACTCGGCATGGAGATGGAAGGTGTATGACCATTGGCCACACGATCAAATGACCCTCCTAGATGCCATGGAAGCTGGCTGTAGGGACATTACAGTGGACGATTGTCAAGGCTGGATCCGCCACTCAAATCGGTTTTACCCCAGGTGCATTGCCTTGGAGGACATAAGATGTGATGTGGATGAAAACATGGCCAAACCCAGATGACCGTAGAGATTAGATGCACATTTTTGTTTTTTTGGTTGGTTTCCCCTCTGGGTATTTTGCTGTATTTTGTTTATTGGGAAGCATTGCTCTTTTGTGTTTTTTTCATACTGTAAAACCTTTGTGTTCTGTCACAGTGTATACAGTATTTCAAATATACCTACAACAGTAAAATAAACTGTTTGTAAAACTCTTTGCTTTTTACTGAAATGCTTTTGAATGTGACTATTACATGTCAACATACAACCAAGATATTTGGGGTAAACCAGTGGATTGCATGTTTTGCATGCAAATACATGTAAAACTGAAACATAAATGTCTATGTAGTTATTAAATGTGAAAAGTACTCAGTATTTTGAACCCTGGTGTATTTTGACTGACTTCATATACCTTGCGAAGTGAAAACAAGTGTTATTCTCTGACAGAAGTATTTCATTTTGAGTCATATATCCAGTGTTTTGGTAACATTAGTATGTGCAGAGAAAGGTGTGTTCTATTTTGAAATGAAGATTTAGAATTTGTTTAACAGTATGTGCTTTTGAGAAGAAAATTAACCATTTGGCCAATTATGTTTCCTAGGTGTCTGGAATTTTGTTTTGGCAAGTTTTCAAGGTCTCTACTGCCATCTACTGGCCAGTAGTGTTCATTCGCCCTATTGACATATCCCATAATCCCTTGCGTGCCAGAGAGTCACTGCAGTCAACAACATACAGTATAAGAATCAACACGACAGTTGTAAATTAATATTATACTACAAAAATGTATTTTTTATGTTTTTCGTCACGTTAATAAGAGACTGCATGCATGATACCCTGAAAACTTGCTAAATCAATTATAACAAATAATCCGTGTCTGTTACGTTTAATCTGCGTGGAATTTAATAAACACAAACCAAATTTCAGACATATTATATATATTAGTCTCGAACAAAGAGGACAAGTGTTGTAAAGAAGGATAATCAAGACGTTAAAGAGCAAACTTCACTTTCCCTCAAAAAGACATGAACAGGAAGCAATTGTAGCTCACAGCAGCTCCCATTGCAAATAACGGAGAGACAGCCTGTGATTCTGACATGTTTACATAAAATAAACACAATAACAACGTCTATAAACCCAGAGAATATATTCACGAGAGTTTTAGGCACAATATAAAAATAGTTTTATGTTGCGATGTTAATGGTGTTGTCTATGTGCACCAGACGGTTATGTGCAGCAGACGGTTAAATGCAGCGTGATCAGAGCGTCTCAATGCAGTTCTCAATGTTACTGAGATCTCGCAGCGCGGCGACCTCTCCGAGGTTTTGTGGGATTTGAAACATCAATAGGACGAATAGCCAACATTTATATGTCAAGACAATACTGAGGTCATGTTTTACAATATAATAAAACGTGCATACAACATCATAAAATGTGCGCACATTCTCTCCACATGCAAAACATTTTGTGATGACACTTCCAGGGCTCCGTAAAAATGCCTGTTTTTACAAATAAAAAATGGAATATTTTACAAAAGCACATTTATCTGTAAACACCAACACATGAACCAATCAGTGTTTAGCAGAGGCACATTTTACCCAGAATCCTTCGCGATCTGTCTGTGTTTGTTACAAAACCTTAGAATTAGTGCATTATTCAACATTAAATGATATATGTTATATTTTAACTTTGTACAAATGACAGAATTGACATTAATGGAGTTATTCTGTTGGTATTAATGTTATTTATAAATCAAAACCATAAGTCAGCACTGCTTTATTTTCCAAGACCTCCGCCTGACCAGAGCATTGTGATTGGATAGAAAACTGGGCTGTGTGCTAGAAGCCATGTAGTAAACAAGAGCTTCCTGTAGGGGGCAAGATGTTCAAAGACAAAGTGTGGTCTCATTGTTTTGGTCTGTTGTTGCTTTTGATGCTACCAGAAGTGATTGTGGTGTTAAAACTTAAATTCAGTTTATTAGTAGTTGCAAATGTACCAGAGACAATACTTCAATTTATCAGTTATTGGTTATCTGTAACTTCCGATACATTTTTGGGTGGTTTATTGTTTTATCTTTATCAAAGATAACTTTTCAGTTATCTGATTATCTGTTATCAAAGTTAATTTTTTGGTTATCTGTGCCCACCACTGGTCCCGGGTAGTCCTACCACCAGTCAAGGAAAACATTGCCCCTATTGAAAAGCCAGCAGACAGAATTGAGGTGATTAACAGAACAAGGCTAAATACCAGGTTTGCCTCTAAGAGAGGCTGAAAATTGCCGAGTTAGTCCTTTGCTGTGTTTCTGGTTTGATCACCTATGAACTTGTTCTGACTATATAACTTAAAATATACATTTTCTGTTTAATCTGACTTGAGCTTACTTACTAAGATGAATTTTATATTTATATTTTACAACTGAGCAATTCCACCTGTACCATGATGGTCCATGAAATATATGCTGCCTTGTTTTTACAAACATACCAATTTTGCCTTCAAATTGTGTTTGGAGTTATCCCATAACAGAGATCATGTCATCCTATGAAGTCAGGGGTACACATAAGCTGTTTGTTTGTAAATCAATTACTTGTACTTGTATGAGGACAATATAGCCCCACTCTATTGAGTGTATAAAAATGTTGGTTCAACCAAATGGCACCAGTCAGAATGTCAAACTTAACCACATGAAATTATTTTATTGAGCAGATTTGTATTTAAAACACCTGTTTCAAAGACGTCAGTCTAGTCACATTTTCAGTTGTGTTCACTCGCGTCTCTCACTCTGGATAAGCAGTTTCATCCACATCAGTGTAATCCAGTGTAATTTCCGTCTTCTTCAGGGTACCTGTTTCTAATAGCTGTTACAACACATGATGATAAATGGTAAATGGACTGCATTTATATAGCGCTTTTCCATCTGCATCTGACACTCAAAGCGCTTTACAATTATGCCTCACATTCACCCCAGTGTGAGGGTGCTGCCATACAAGGCGCTCACTGCACACCGGGAGCAACAGGAGATTAAGGACCTTGCCCAAAGGCCCTTAGTGATGTTCCAATCAGGCGGGGATTTGAACCAAGGATCTTCTGGTCTCAAGCCCAACACCTTAACCACTAGACCATCACCTCCACATGAAGATATTACTCTTCTCACTCTTCTACCAAGACATTTATGGGTCCACCAAGTGAATTGACGATATGCTGCCAGACGGAATGTCCTGCAAGGAAAGTAGACAGACATGGCAGATATGAGACTACTGCTACTTACTCAGGAATTGTAAAATTGGTCCTCAAAGTTCTAATGATGTAAATATTGTTTTTGATCACATTTGAAGGGCATGGCACAGCTTTATTAGCTTATACAGTAGTCACAGTGTCAGTGGTATTACTGACTTCTAACTTTCTAACTTTATTTACATGTACATAAATATATTGTGTTCCAGCGGAATCATAAATAAAAACAACAGGGTTCACAGATGTTGCAGAAAATACTGAATTTTTATACAGCTTACATGTATTTTGTCTATATGTGGTCACACTCTGTTCATGTGCTGAAAGGTAATGCACCTATCAAAAGAAATTGTATTTATCATTAATATCAACCATAGATTGTATGATAGTGATATTAGGCTCAGCAGGATGGTTGGTTGGTCATATGTAGCTAATATGGATCAGCACAGCATAAATGTTTTGTAATTAGGCTTATAGTTAGGGCTGGATCGGGTGACCCTGGACCATCCCTTGGTTATGCTGCTTTAGACGTAGATTGTGGGGGGGTTCCCATGATGCACTGTTTCTTTCTCTTTTTGCTCCGTATGCATCACTCTGCATTTAATCATTAGTGATCGATCTCTGCCCCCCTTCACGGCATGTCCTTTTCCTGGTTTTTTCCCTCAGCCCCAACCAGTCTCAGCAGAAGACTGCCCCTCCCTGAGCCTGGTTCTGCTAGAGGTTTCTTCCTGTTAAAAGGGAGTTTTTCCTTCCCACTGTTGCCAAGTGCTTGCTCATAGGGGGTCGTTTTGACCGTTGGGGTTTTTCATAAATATTGTACGGCCTTGCCTTACAATATAAAGCGCCTTGGGGCAACTGTTTGTTGTGATTTGGCGCTATATAAGAAAAAAGTTGATTGATTGATTGATTAATTCTAGATAACTGGCTCAGCTGTAATTGTATAAATTCCACTAGTTGGATTGATAGTTATACTATAATAAAAATGTATTCTGTCACAAAAATATTTTCTTGTCTGATCCTTAACCTCACCACAGCCAAGTCCATCATCATTGCCTGTTATGGTCTTTCTTTACAAAATTTTGCTTTCAAACACTACTAGATAACAAGGATCATTTCATGTATTTTTTATTCGCCCTACTGACGTATCCCATAATCTCTTGTGTGCCAGAGAATCGCTGCAGTCAAAACAACATAGAGAATCCACATGATGACAATTGTAAATGAATATTATACCACAAAATTAAATTTTTTATGCTTTTCGTCACGTTAATAAGAGACTGCATGCATGATACCCTGAAAACTTGCTAAAACAATTAAAACAAATAATCTGTGTCTGCTACGTTTAATCTACGTGGAATTTAATAAGCGCAAACCAAATTATTTCAGACATATTATATACGTATATTAGTCTGGAACAAAGAGGACAAACAGTGTTGTAAAGAACAATAATCAAGACGTTAAAGAGCAAACTTCACTTTCCCCCAGGAAGTGAGCGTAACTCACAGCAGCTCAAAGTTTTGTGGGATCTGACACGTCAATATGGCGAATAGAACATTGAATTTTTATTTTGATCAGGGAACCGTCGGGATCAATGGTCAAGAAAATGGGTAAACCAACATTGCTCACCTCTCCCAGATGGGTTCTCGAAGACTCACTTTCTTCACATTTTTCATCGCAACTATTGCCGTTCGAAGCACCGCTTCCTCCAAGACGACTAAATCAAATTGCCTGTAAAGGCATATACAGTCTAAATCATCATGAAAAAGCTTATCTTGAAGCTCATCCAGTTCATGGCAGCAAAAATTCATAAGGGCCACCTCCATTGTCCTACAGTGATGGCAAATACACCATTCCTCTGCCGGTTGATGGACCCTTTCTCCAAAGTCGATGTCCTGAAAAGAGGATCGTCTTGCGGCTCTACCCTCTCATCAGCTTCACCTCCTACATTATTTCTTCACTGCCGTGGCTCGAAACGATAGGGCTGTACCCCTCCTCATCAGGGGGGCACCTTCCTCCATGATAACATGTGGTCATAAACTTTGTCTTGCCAAGCAGCTATTATATTTAGTTTAAAGCAAAGGAAAGGACCTTTGGTTTGAAATTAAAATTTAGATCAGTATTTCTTTCTTTTCTTTTCTCTTTTATATCTAAAGACTTATAATGTTTGTTTGCATTGATTATTCAAACAAAATTCTTTGCATGTAGTCATTCCATTTATTGATATGTGTTCTTGCCACTGATATGTGTGTAAGTGTGACCTTTCTGCATTATCTAAAATGTTGATGTTGAAGTATTCTGTTTTAACCAAGAGGATGTGAATAATGTGCACTATAAATTGTTACATTCCTCTGGTTCCCCAGTGTGAGCCGATCTTGTTTTATTCCATAAATAAATGCTACATTTACTGGTGTGCCCGTGTGAGTGCGATTCGGTAATAGATTGTTTTATTTAAATAAATGTTACATTTAAATAAACTGTGTTCAGGAGATGGGATACTGAGGATCTGCTGTTTCAAATATTCTAAAATGTTATGTTTGGTCTGACTCTCTTCCAATGACCTCTTTAAGAGGAATCCTTTTATTTTCATATAAAACAATATAAATTATTCGAATAATTATTTAAGTACACCTCTTTGTACATCCCACCCTCACACACAGCCTCATACAAGCATCCATGAGAAATCTACTTAAGCTCCCAATTACACTAACATGTTGCCTGTGGGGAGTATAGTTTTTATAAAATAGGTAGCTGACATGTTTCAAGAGTGGTAATAAATTGTGCAGTTTCTATCAATCAATCAATCAATTTTATTTATATAGCGCCAAATCACAACAAACAGTTGCCCCAAGGCGCTTTATATTGTAAGGCAAGGCCATACAATAATTACGTAAAAACCCCAACGGTCAAAACGACCCCCTGTGAGCAAGCACTTGGCGACAGTGGGAAGGAAAAACTCCCTTTTAACAGGAAGAAACCTCCAGCAGAACCAGGCTCAGGGAGGGGCAGTCTTCTGCTGGGACTGGTTGGGACTGAGGGAGAGAACCAGGAAAAAGACATGCTGTGGAAGAGAGCAGAGATCAATCACTAATGATTAAATGCAGTGCATACAGAGCAAAAAGAGAAAGAAACACTCAGTGCATCATGGGAACCCCCCAGCAGTCTAAGTCTATAGCAGCATAACTAAGGGATGGTTCAGGGTCACCTGATCCAGCCCTAACTATAAGCTTTAGCAAAAAGGAAAGTTTTAAGCCTAATCTTAAAAGTAGAGAGGGTGTCTGTCTCCCTGATCCGAATTGGGAGCTGGTTCACAGGAGAGGAGCCTGAAAGCTGAAGGCTCTGCCTCCCATTCTACTCTTACAAACCCTAGGAACTACAAGTAAGCCTGCAGTCTGAGAGCGAAGTGCTCTGCTGGGGTGATATGGTACTATGAGGTCCCTAAGATAAGATGGGACCTGATTATTCAAAACCTTATAAGTAAGAAGAAGAATTTTAAATTCTATTCTAGAATTAACAGGAAGCCAATGAAGAGAGGCCAATATGGGTGAGATATGCTCTCTCCTTCTAGTCCCCGTCAGTACTCTAGCTGCAGCATTTTGAATTAACTGAAGGCTTTTCAGGGAACTTTTAGGACAACCTGATAATAATGAATTACAATAGTCCAGCCTAGAGGAAATAAATGCATGAATTAGTTTTTCAGCATCACTCTGAGACAAGACCTTTCTAATTTTAGAGATATTGTGTAAATGCAAAAAAGCAGTCCTACATATTTGTTTAATATGCGCTTTGAATGACATATCCTGATCAAAAATGACTCCAAGATTTCTCACAGTATTACTAGAGGTCAGGGTAATGCCATCCAGAGTAAGGATCTGCTTAGACACCATGTTTCTAAGATTTGTGGGGCCAAGTACAATAACTTCAGTTTTATCTGAGTTTAAAAGCAGGAAATTAGAGGTCATCCATGTCTTTATGTCTGTAAGACAATCCTGCAGTTTAGCTAATTGGTGTGTGTCCTCTGGCTTCATGGATAAAGCTGGGTATCACCTGCGTAACAATGAAAATTTAAGCAATGCTGTCTAATAATACTGCCTAAGGGAAGCATGTATAAAGTGAATAAAATTGGTCCTAGCACAGAACCTTGTGGAACTCCATAATTAACCTTAGTCTGTGAAGAAGATTCCCCATTTACATGAACAAATTGTAATCTATTAGATAAATATGATTCAAACCACTGCAGCACAGTGCCTTTAATACCTATGGCATGCTCTAATCTCTGTAATAAAATAGAGCTCTGACTCTTTGGCAGCCTGGCTACAGTGCTGAAAAGAAACCTGGGGTTGTTCTTATTTTCTTCAATTAGTGATGAGTAGTAAGATGTCCTAGCTTTACGGAGGGCTTTTTTTTTTATAGAGCAACAGACTCTTTTTCCAGGCTAAGTGAAGATCTTCTAAATTAGTGAGACGCCATTTCGTCTCCAACTTACGGGTTATCTGCTTTAAGCTGCGAGTTTGTGAGTTATACCACGGAGTCAGGCACTTCTGATTTAAAGCTCTCTTTTTCAGAGGAGCTACAGCATCCAAAGTTGTCTTCAATGAGGATGTAAAACTATTGACGAGATACACTATCTCACTTACAGAGTTTAGGTAGCTACTCTGCACTGTGTTGGTATATGGCATTAGAGAACATAAAGAAGGAATCATATCCTTAAACCTAGTTACAGCGCTTTCTGAAAGACGTCTAGTGTAATGAAACTTATTCCCCACTGCTGGGTAGTCCATCAGAGTAAATGTAAATGTTATTAAGAAATGATCAGACAGAACCGAGTTTTCAGGGAATACTGTTAAGTCTTCAATTTCCATACCATAAGTCAGAACAAGATCTAAGATATGATTAAAGTGGTGGGTGGACTCATTTACATTTTGAGCAAAGCCAATTGAGTCTAATAATAGATTAAATGCAGTGTTGAGGCTGTCATTCTCAGCATCTGTGTGGATGTTAAAATCGCCCACTATAATTATCTTATCTGAGCAAAGCACTAAGTCAGACAAAAGGTCTGAAAATTCACAGAGAAACTCACAGTAACGACCAGGTGGACGATAGATAATAGCAAATAAAACTGGTTTTTGGGACTTCCAATTTGGATGGACAAGACTAAGAGTCAAGCTTTCAAATGAATTAAAGCTCTGTCTGGGTTTTTGATTAATTAATAAGCTGGAATGGAAGATTGCTGCTAATCCTCCACCTCGGCCCATGCTACGAGCATTCTGGCAGTTAGTGTGACTCGGGGGTGTTGACTCATTTAAACTAACATATTCATCCTGCTGTAACCAGGTTTCTGTAAGGCAGAATAAATCAATATGTTGATCAATTATTATATCATTTACTAACAGGGACTTAGAAGAGAGAGACCTAATGTTTAATAGACCACATTTAACTGTTTTAGTCTGTGGTGCATTTGAAGGTGCTATATTATTTTTTCTTTTTGAATTTTTATGCTTAAATAGATTTTTGCTGGTTATTGGTGGTCTGGGAGCAGGCACCATCTCTACGGGGATGGGGTAATGAAGGGATGGCAGGGGGAGAGAAGCTGCAGTGTAAGACTATAACTCTGCTTCCTGGTCCCAACCCTGGATAGTCACGGTTTGGAGGATTTAATAAAATTGGCCAGATTTCTAGAAATGAGAGCTGCTCCATCCAAAGTGGGATGGATGCCGTCTCTCCTAACAAGACCAGGTTTTCCCCAGAAGCTTTGCCAATTATCTATGAAGCCCACCTAATTTTTTGGACACCACTCAGACAGCCAGCAATTCAAGGAGAACATGCGGCTAAACATGTCACTCCCGGTCTGATTGGGGAGGGGCCCAGAGAAAACTACAGAGTCCGGCATTGTTTTTGCAAAGTTACACACCGACTCAATGTTAATTTTAGTGACCTCCGATTGGCGTAACCGGGTGTCATTACTGCCGACGTGAATTACAATCTTACCAAATTTACGCTTAGCCTTAGCCAGCAGTTTCAAATTTCCTTCAATGTTGCCTGCTCTGGCCCCCAGAAGACAACTGACTATGGTTGCTGGTGTCGCTAACTTCACATTTCTCAAAACAGAGTCGCCAATAACCAGAGTTTGATCCTCGGCGGGTGTGTCGTCGAGTGGGGAAAAACGGTTAGAAATGTGAACGGGTTGGCGGTGTACACGGGGCTTCTGTTTAGAACTACGCTTCCTCCTCACAGTCACCCAGTCGGCCTGCTTTCCCGGCTGCTCGGGATCTGCCAGAGGGAAACTAATGGCGGCTAAGCTACCTTGGTCCGCACCGACTACAGGGGCCTGGCTAGCTGTAGAATTTTCCACGGTGCGGAGCTGAGTCTCCAATTCGCCCAGCCTGGCCTCCAAAGCTACGAATAAGATACACTTATTACAAGTACCATTACTGCTAAAGGAGGCCGAGGAATAACTAAACATTTCACACCCAGAGCAGAAAAGTGCAGGAGAGACAGGAGAAGCCGCCATGCTAAATCAGCTAAGAGCTAGTAGCTGCGCTAAGCTAGCGGATTCCTAAAGACACACAAAGTGAATAATGTGTAGATAATTTAGAGGTGATTCAGCAGAGGGAGTGCTTTAGTTAAGGCACGTGAAGATTACACTGTGAAACAAATCATTATCTAGTTAACTAGATCAATCTAACTGTGCAGATGAAACACCTAACAGATACAGCAAAACACCGCTGTGCTCCGGAACAGGAAGTGATACAATACCGCAGTGAGAGCCAACCACCAGTAGGTCATGACCGAAAGAACTAGATCGCGGGTACAAGTGGCCGAAATGGGCTTCCTTAGGAGGGTGGCTGGTGTCTCCCTTAGAGTGAGTTGGAATGGTGTGTGATTTCAGAATGTGTTTTGATGTTACTTCCTGTCTTAATTCTATATTATAATAGCCAAGTGACCTCTGTGTGTGTGTGTATATGGCTTTGATCACACAAAAACCAGGGGGAGCTGACATTTGCTGTTTAGCATGCTTTTGTGTTTGAGGTTAAGGATGAATGCTGTGAAAACAAAGTTGATAAGACAAATATTTTTAGAGAAATTAGCAATTTTAGCTCGCCAATAAACAATGAATGTTGTGCTGCAATGCACCATGGGAGTTTGGTGTTCTAAGGTTTTAATTGTTATTGTGCTTTATTTTAGTTTGTCAGTGTTGTTGGCGTTTTTTTGTAGATCAGTTGGTTTAGTCAAGCCTTATGTTACTGTTACCATCAGTGCGTTAAGTCTCATGTTAGTACCCTAAGTCAAAAGTGTAGTGCTTTTAATGTCTTACACATTTGTCAAATTAAAAACACCTGCAGCAGATTGCAGAAGAAGAAACAGGTGTGTGTGTGTGTGTGTGTATACACACACACACACGTGTGATTTTGATTATATAATATACATTGAACTTTTGAAATAATTTCACACACACACGCTTTTAATAGATCATTTTCTGTCCCCTACTGAAATGGCGTGAGTCCAGAATGTAAATGTTAACGTCCATTGTTCAATGTTGTTCAGCTACTATATGTATGTTCTCTGAAAATATTAATCATATCAACATTCAGTTGTGGCGCTATTCATCCTTGGCCCAAAATATATAAACATACCAAACATCAAATGTCAGCTCTCCCTGGTTTTTGTGTGAACAAAGCCATACATACATACATACACACATGCGCACACCACTTGGCTATTATAATATAGAGATATGCATGTGTACTCTCTCAGGCTACTTGGAGGTAACATGAAAAGAATCTATAGTTCATTCATCAGATAGTTTTGTACATATTTACCTTCATGAAAGCCTTTGCGTAATGGGTGGTTGAATAAAGACAGAAGTGACAAATATGAACAATCACCTTTATTAGTACTACAGTAATTTTGTGACACACAGTTACAGATTAAGGATAGTTAGAGAAACAACATTAGAGACAGTTCATGAATGAAAGTAAAAACAATGTCTTTGTTGATGAAAAGATACATGACAGATAGCAAAATACTAATTCCAATAAAATTAGCTTGAAAAAAATGTAAGCAATATTTAACCACATTAATGTAACAATAAGTCATGTGCAGGAAAAAACAACGCATTCTCAAAAAAGTATACTTCTAAGAAAAGCCATATTGCACCAGTTCCCAGCAAGGCTTCAAAATAAATAAATAAATAAATAATAATAATAAAGAACAATAGTTTGGCAACAATGGCAAGACGTGATAATCTCATACATGCTTTCATCAAAATCCATCAATTTACTCATGGTGTGTTGATGCACATCTCGCATGTGTGGCAGCACACTGGATCATGTTGAACATCCGTGTCCATCCAGATGTAGTCCATTTATGTTCAGTACAGTCACATGTGAATAAATGTGAAACATGAAATGCATGCAGGCATTTGTAAATACCTTCATACATCTATCAGACATACAGCCTCCAGGTGTTACTGTGAAAACAACTATGTAGATGTGCATTCAGAAAACAAATGTTGGACAGGTAATACTAATTGGACTAAGTAAACTGACTGGAAAAGTTTCATATACATCAAAACCAAAGGGAGTTCAGAGAATGCTAATGAATGCAACTCAGGATGAGGTGAAAAGGCCAACCTCTTCACACTGTAGCCAACAAGCCAATGACACAAGGAATAAATTACACTACAGTGTCATGTGACCCCATGTGGTAAACAAAAGTTAACAGATGTGTAGTTCTACCCTCTACAAACAAATGAGAAGGGCTTCTAGAAAAAACACTATCCTCTACAGACAAAGGATAACCAGTCACAAAAAAATCTAATTTCTTTTGGGTTTATAGACATTGTTATTGTGTTTGCGTTTATTAAATTTCCACACATCTTAAACATAGCAAGTAGCAACACAGATTATCTGGAATCTTGTTTTGGCAAGTTTTCAAGGTCTCTACTGCCATCTACTGGCCAGTACTGTTCATTAGGGTTATGACTACAAAACTTTTTTCAAAACTTTCATTTTCCTGAGGTTACATTTGATGAACCTTTACCCATAGATCGCTTTTTTGAAGTTTATTTCATTGGATCTGTTGTATGGCTGGGGGGCCTGGCTGCCTTTTTGTTTCTGTCTTTTGTTTTTCCTTCCAGGTGGCTTGCATTTGGGACTGAGTGGCTGTGTTGCTGAGGTTATCAGGACCTCACCCTGATCACCTGCGGCTCGTCAGGACTCACAGCTGTGGTGCATCTATATGGATTGGAACATGGTGGCATTTAAGACTGGAGTGTACAGTGTGTATTTGCCAGAGACTTGACCTTGTGACCAGACGGGTGAGATCGTCGTCTCGGGAGCCATCTCATCATCAGTGGATGCAGAGAACGTCCAGGGTTTGATGCACGGTCTGTGAAAGAGGAGGGGGTGAGGTCTCACGCTCGTCAGCACACTTCCTGAGGTACGTTAGATTTTGTGACTAACATTTATACAGTCAGTAAATGTGGTGTCCCTCACACCTTTTTATATTGAGCTGTATGTTAGTCATGTATCGGCTTCCACTGCAGTGGAGTTTTGTGAACTGGATGTTCCATGCCTGCAGGTTGGGAAGTTGATTAGTAATCAAGCCAGGAAGTGTTTGCTGTTTGTACACCTTTAAGTGTTCTCTCTGTGTGTAGAGTGTGGACTCACATAATGGTTCCTTCTTTCACAGACTCGGTTTGTTGCGGCCACCTGGGGGGTGTCGGCGGGGTCCTTGGGTCCGAACAGCTTCTGGCTCCGGACCGTTAGCGCTGCTGGGAGCGCACCACGCCAGACCGCACTTTCTGTTATTTTTGTATCACTGTTATGTATTAAATTCAGTTAGCCTTTGTACCGTGCTCTGCTTATTTCATACTGGGTCCTTCAAACGCTGGTCGGTTCTCCGAGCTGCGTCCGACACATAACATGATCTTGAAAAAACCTCCCACACCTAGCGCCACATCACTTTTAAAAATACATGAGTTTACCCAATACGATTTTAAAAAATAACGTAACAAGAAACAAGAAATAACAAAAAAAATATACAAATAAATATTGCTAAAATATATTAATAAACAATAATTAAAAGAAATAAAAATTAAAGGTAAAATAGATCAAACTGAACACGCCACTCAACAAAGTCTGCTGCCAAACTGGTGTCTAAACACTCTTTGTCAACCAGAAAAGCGCCACAGGTGCTTCAAAGTCTGGCTTAAGATGGAGTTAGTGTCCCAACACCATCACAGTCTGGAGTCTGGCGTTGAACAATCAGAGATGCAGAACAAGTTAAGAACCGCCTCATGGAACTCATCTCTGAAGAGAAATTTTGTTTGCAGTTTGATGGTAAGAAAATTAACAATAAAGAGTACCAAGTTGTGTACTTGAAAAATGACAGAAGAACATTACAACTTGGCATTTTGGCTTGTGACAGTGGAACTGCTGCAGACATCTATATACCACTACAGGACATGCTTGATGAGTACAATGCATGTAACAGTATTCAGATGATCATCTCTGACACAACAGCAGTCAATACTGGTCACAAAAATGGTGTTGTCGCCAGGCTTCAGAGAACATTTCGAGACAAGGGATTCGATGAACCTCAATACATCAGCTGCCAACACCACATTCTTGATCTTGTTCTGCGACGTGTTGAACTTCGTTTTTCCTATACGGTCATGGTCACCTAACATTAACTACGAATTTATTGATGAGATTTTGGAACAGTATGATGATTTGCAAAATGCATACTTGGGCATAGAAATGACACCAGAGCATGAGAACCTTGGCTGTAGAGATGATTTTAAATTCCTTTTTGAGCTTTGTGAAAGCATACAAGTTTTACAAAACGGAGGAAAAATGGCCTTGCATCAAATGGCACAAGCTGCCATCACTTCACAGTGCCAGGTGGAACTCACAAGGAATTTTTTTTTACACTTATTGCATTATTACTTCTTCCAAATTGGCGAGAACAGCTGAAGGTAACTTGCGATTTCATTGCAACTACATGGTCGCGGGCCTGGTTTTCTAACCAACACTATTCAGAGACGGATTATGAAGACCTACTGTCAGCAATATCCAATCTTAAGTGTCCCAAAGCTGTGAAATGCTTCTCTACTCACTGGAAAAAGGAACCATCAGTGCTTGATGTGCCTCACTGCAGCATAGTAGCTGAGGGAGCTGTAAAGTTGATGGAGGAGGTTCATTCTACTTGCAGAACAGACAAATACCTTAACAGCAAACTTATTAACACTAATACACAAATCTGAAACACTATTAAAAACACTACAAATGCTATATGTACTCATTTTCATGTATTCCTCGTGTATTATATGTAAAACTGACATGTTATAATAAAGAGTGTTTGAGCCGCTAGGTGTTTTAATGTGAAATATGAAACTGTCTTAGGTGCGGGAGGTTTTTCAAGGAGGGGCAAAACCAAAGACATATTTGTGAGTTTTAGGTAAAAGTTCATAATTTATAACCCCAGCCTAATAAATTTGACATTTGTCATAACCCTACTGTTCATGGCAGTATTCAAACTGAAGCTGGGCAGACACTATGATATTTTCAATCACTGTACTCGGTTCCAGCTCAAACTGTACCACAGAACCGCACTGTGTATTTACGAGGTCTATTAGATAAGAAACCGACACTTTTATTTCTTTTTTTTAACTATATGGATTTGAATGACGTGCGATTACACCAATCATGCTTGAACCCTCGTGCTCATGCGTGTCGGTGACGTCATTGCCCTGTGGGCAGGCCTTGAGTGAGATGTGGTTCATCCCTCTCGGCTGAATTCCTTTGTTTCACACGCTGCTCGAGACGGCACGCGTTGCTTTATCAAACTTTTTTCTGGACCTGTGAGGAATATCCGAGTGGACACTATTCGAGAAATTTAGCTGGTTTTCGGTGAAAAGTTTAACGGCTGATGAGAGATGATGGGGTGTTTCTGTCACTGTAAGGACTTCCCATGGAGCGGGACGTCGCACAGCTTTTCCAGGCGCCGTCGTCGGCCTGTTTCAAGCTGAAATCATCCTAATTTAAGGCTTAATTCACCCAGGACATCGTGAGAGAACAGAGAAGATTCAGAAGAGGCCGGCATGAGGACTTTATGCAGACATTCCACTGTTTAAGGACATTTTTAATGAAAGACGTGCGCAAATTCGCCGAGTCATTTCCGTGTGGACTCGGCGAATCTGTGTGCACCGCGACAGGAAAAAAACCTCCGTGTTGAAAACCATTTGTAAAATTCAGGCGGCTTTTGATGGCTTTCAACAGAGTAACTGAGAAATTGTTTAACAGCTTGGGCATGTTCCAACTTGCCCGTTATGGTTTCCAACGGAGGTGTTTTTCCTGTCGCGACCCCCCGCAGTCGGGTCCGGCCCGACATGCGACTCTGCCCGCACGTTCTTTTATTACAAAATGTCCGTTAACAATGGAATGTCCGAATAAACTCCTCATGCCGACTTCTTCTGAAAGTTCTCTGTTCTCTGACGACTTACTGGGTCAACAGAGCCTGAAATGTGGAAGTTTTCAACTTGAAACGGTCAGTCTGATCCCGCATTGAAATTGATTTTATCTGTTAGTAATGTTACTGTTATACACATCCTGGTTTCAACATCCAAAAGTAAGCTGCAATGAATGCGAGATACAGTGTTGTGTGGGCCGCCAGAAGAGGAGGTACTGCAGGCCCACCACCAGAGGGCGCCCTGCCTGGAGTGCGGGCTCCAGGCACCAGAGGGCGCAGCCGCCTCACAGGAGCAGCTAGGGTGACAGCTGTCGCATCACCTGCAACAGCTGTTACCAATCAGCAGGGGTACATCAGCAGGACGACGTCTCCACCTCTTTGCCGAGATATCGTTCTACCTGGAAGGTAATATTCTCAGCTGACTGCTTGACAGTAACCTTTTGTGATTTTTGTGAGTGATAACAGACCTTTTTTCCAACGAGAGGTGGAGGTAGCTTTCCTGCCGTGCGGATTACTGGGTGCAAACGCGCCCACCTTTGTGTTTTTGTTCCTCGCCAGCAGTACCAGGTCCGACACGTGGAGGCAGTGGCCACCTGGGAGTTCGGGACTTGGCGGCTCCAGTATTCCCGGGGTCTGGTGGCGGAGGAAATCGTGTGGTTCCGGTTCTGCTTTGGACAGGTGTCTCCTATCTTCGAGCCTGCCCACACGACACCTTTGTGAATTGATTCTGATCTATTGTTGTAATCTGTTGTATTTGTTGTGCACATTCACAACAGTAAAGTGTTGTTATTTGACCTACTCCATTGTCCGTTCCTTTGCGCCCCCTGTTGTGGGTCCGTGTACCGACACTTTCCCAACATACAGCTCTGCATGCTGAGGTCAGCGGCGACATCGACAGCGGGCGACGTTCTTCCCCGACGCCTTGCTCTCACTGCCTCCGATGCTCTTACCGAGTCTGTGGGCTCCGTAAACGCCGCAGCGGGCCACTCACACCGCCCCCGTGACTGCTGTGCAGCCAGCAACACCTCCCTGTCTATTGAATGAAGGTGCGGCCAACTTGGCAACAAGTCCAGAGACTACGCTCGTTGTTTTGATGCGGCACGGCTGGTGACACCTGTTGCCCGCAAGGACAGACTTCTTGCGGCAAAATCCGCAGTGCCACACAGTCTCGGTAATCTGAGCCGCAGAGCTCCGTGGCCGCAGAGAGAGGTTTATATCTTTTTAATGACTTGAATTCTTTGCGGGTCCAGCAGCCGTACCCCGCAACGGTAACACCGGAGGCTAAAGACGGTAGATTTTCAATGCGACACCACTCAATCAAACAAGCGCATGAAAAAGTCCCCAAAAATCATTTTCAAGCAAAAATAAAAGAAATGTATACTCACCAAACGTACCGCAAGACAATATGAAGTTTTAAAAAAAGTCGATCCTTCCGTATAAGACAATAAAAAGGTGCTTTTGTAAGAGATGCAAACTGATGTAAATCCACAAACAGTTGCCGCACACAATGCATGCTGGGATAGGGTCTTCTCTCTGACGTCTCGGCAGCGTCCCGGATGTGCTGACAGTTTTGCGGAGGGCTAAAGTTTAGCTGTAAATTTGTAATTTTTAAACGAAGATTTCTCCGTTGAATGACAGATCTGGGCTTGCAGATTTACTTTACTACATTCAGAAGGATCTTATGTGTAAATATAAGTCATTTTTTGGTCCAAAGATGTGACTGCATTTATTTCAATGCACGTCTACTTTAACTTTAAAAAAGCTCGCGCCTGGGAAATCATTCTCTTTTCTCTTTGCCCTCTTGTCATTCGCTTTTCTTTTTCTTGAGTCTAAAGACGCTGCATAGCCGTCAAGAAAATTTATGACTGTTAAAAGCCACGTGCTACTTAAAACTCCTTTCTTGTTTTGCGCAATTACTTTTTCTGACAGATAACTTTTGTAACTTTTGTCAAATTAAAAGCGCAAGGGCATTTAACTTCGTTTTTCGATTTTTTAAATTAAAATCTTTTTGTTCTTCAACTCAAAATTCCTTTCACGAACATTTTCCTTCTAAAGTCAGCTATTTCTGTATTGAGTTTTGATTTGACCCAGCTTCCAAAAAGACAACGATGAAAGACACATTTTTGATTTTTGATCGAGAATAAAGATGCTCAAACCTTTATTCTGACGAGCCAGACTCCAGAGAAAAACATCAGGGTCAGCTGAGACGTTCAACAGCGACTTGAACCGCCGCCACAAAATCACAGCACAATAACACCGATCGTCCCGCAACCGACGAAACCGAGCGGGTTGGACTGGCCGAGCCTCTTTGTCAAGGTCCATGAAGAAGCTGTGTGGCAGACAGAGTGTCGACTGAACCAGACAGCATCCAGCATCAGACCTCACGGAGACCCGCTGCACTGTGTCCAAGTAAGACTGGCTATGATGTCAGATAAACAGAGTGGCTTTATTTAACTCTATTCAAAATCATTAATCTTCTCTCAAGTTAATAAATACCAAGTAAATTCCATGTTAAATTCGGACAAATCTTACTCCTAAAACTCCCGCTACGAAACCAAATTATCTGAACGTTATATAATCATTGCTCATTGAATGTCATCATCATTAAATTGCTCACTGTGATATGTCCTGTTATTTAAATTTGGAAGTTTTCAGCTTGAAACAGGCTGACGACGGCGGCTCGGGGCGCGGCGCGCCGTCCGGCGCCGTGGGCTGTCCTTAAAGCGATAGTAACACTCCTTAATTTCTCATCAGCCGTTAAAATTTTCACCGAAAACCGTTTGAATTTCTCGAATGGTGCCCACTTGGATGTGCCTTACAGTTTCTGAAAAAATTTTGATAAAGCAAAGTGCCAGTCTCTCAGGAAGTTCTCAGACAAAGGAATTCCGACGGGAGGGGTGGACCAGTGCTCACTCAAAGCCTGCCCACAGGCAAATGACGCAACCGACAGGCATGAAAAAACTCACGCATGCGCACTAGGGTTCAAGCTTGTCTGATGTAATCGCACGTAATTCAAATCCATATAGTTTTTGAAAAAAATTAAAAGGTCGGTTTCTTTTCTAATAGACCTCGTATTTGCAAAATATTGAGCCATTTTTTCTTACAACTGACTGCAAACTTTTTTAGTTTATCACATTGTAAAGCAGATTATTCTTTTAAGCCAAATGCCAAGCTATTTGGATAACTGGTGACAGATTGGGATGTTAGCCCTAATCTCTGCATTTGCTTTGGGCGTGACTGCTGGCACAGCTTCACTGATTAGAATTCACCAAAACTGAACTTAACACACAGCAGCTTTATATGTGCAGGGTCTTGGGATATTTCAGGGGTCTCCAGTGACCTCGCCTTACCCCCGTCACTCTTATCCCACGTGTCTGTTGATGTGAAAGAAGGATTTGACCAGTTATTTAAATCTGAACACAATTACCCTGGCGGATAGCCCTCCAAACGGAGATTTATTAAACAAAATTTAAATGTAACAGAATTTAACATAAGTTGAATATAACAGAATGAGTAGGATGAATCTTATCATACCCAGAAGTTCTGAGGGTCCCAAGGAGCTGAGAGCTTCCAACCAGCAGTTTGGTGTTCCAGCAAGCTGACAGCAAGGCGGAACCCCGAACAGTGGGCTGGACTGTTTTTGTACTCCTCTGTCTCCTATGCTAATACAATGATTTATGCTAAACTTGGGCGTCGTCTTTCACCTGAATGGTCTTTATCCCTGTGCTTCGGGCCATGGTCCTGCCCACGTGCGCTGTGCAGTCTTCTTACTTCCTGTTTCTACTGAAGTGGCACCTGTGCCTAAACTGATAAGAAATTCTTTTGGGCAAAAACTGCTAACTGACGGACTGTCAGCAAGTCTCATCACCGCGGTTATACCACAGAAATATTTGCACATCTCAAAGTTGCACTATATTCTGACAAACAAGTCTAATCATACCCGCGTATCAAGTTTAGTCTCCTTATCTTGCTGACCATGGTCAGTACTGGCATCCTGTTACATATGCTGTTTGCAGCATATGGATGTTTCTCAATATATATTTCTGGGCTTCAACAAACAGACACATCACATTTACAACACTTTGAAAATGATTATATGAGTAAAACATCTGTAAAACAGCATGCTAGGAAAATAAACTAATAAAACTGCAAAATATAATCATAAATATAACATGCCTTTAATTTGGTGCACACAATACAGAATTCAAAAGCATACAAATATGTTTCAAAAGTATTTGAACATATAGATATTGCGTAATTAACCTTAGCTATTGATTACATGTTTAATAAGCATTGATAAATCTTGATTACTATGCGCATATGAGTAATATATCCTTCAACAGCAACAATCTCTATTAATATATAAATGATCACTTCCAAACATTAGACTCATAAATGTAACAATATATTCTTAGCTCAATAAAAGATAAAGCATAATAGGATGATTCTGAATGGGGGAAAAAAGCACAAATGGTTAATGCATATTTAAGCACATTTAGGATATATTCCTTCAATTCCCCCTTTTGACCTCTGATACCAGAGGTCAACACCTTAATGCATGGTTTCCAATTTATGTCGATTTAATATGATAATTCTATTCCCGACAATGATCCAATACCCCAGTCAAACCAATACACTGCCAAACATGTAGGCATACAGGCAAACATCAATTGACCCCACCTCAGAACCCCTGTGCTGTACCCTCATAGCCAATCCAAGTGAGTCAGAGTCCCACAGAGACGAGGTTGAGTAATTGTGACTGTGCCTGCTTTAGGTTGTCTCAGGGTTTAAGATGGGATCTTACCCATCATGGGCTATCCAGCCTTCCAAAATTCGCCTGAGAAAGGATACCAACTGGGCAGGAGTTTCAAGGGGTGGGAGAACAACCATTTGAGGTGTCATATCCAAACAGTTTAAATTTTCAAATTTGTAGGATCATTGAAAGTGAACTTAAGTACCTCTTTAGTAATTTATCTCAGAATAGATCTGTTGGATCAATCAATGCTTAAACAATAAATGACAATAGTGTTAAAATAATAATAATAATACTAATAAAAATAATAATAAAAATTGAACAAGGACAGGATCAGATATATATCATCACCATTATGTTGATAGGATCTAAGGCCCCCATTCAGCTTAGCCCCCAACCCTGCACCCTGGGTTACCCTGGGGGTGGCTGATATATCCATCACCAGGAAACTACACTCATCATAAGGGATACAGCAATAGCAAAGCACAGACATTGGATTCACTTAGTTATTTATATATTTTTGTAGTTTCATCTTCAGATTACCAAATAATATTCCTCTCAAATTGTAACCAGAAGTCCTTCATTTTAAACAGATTTGAAACATGTTGGAATCGAAGTTTGTTTTTTGCTATGTACTGAAATGTAATCAACTAAGTCCATGAATTTCAGAATGTTCCAGTAAATTAAATAGTGGGCTACGTAAGGTTATTACTGATGGTTACTTTTTGCAATAACAATGTTGAATTAGTATTTGTTTTATATATGTTCCCCAAACCTAAATGCAGTATGTCATAGATGGAGCTATTAATGAATAATATAGAGTGAGTAATTAAGAAAAAAATAATGGCCCTTATACAGAATTGCAATGCATTTTGACATTTTGGAGTTGGCATAATCTATGCGTCTTGTCCAACTTAATTAATTATCAACAGTAACTCAAAAAATTTGGTTCCAGTTGCAATTTCAATTGTTCTCTTTGAAATCCTGGCCTTATTTCCAAGCACAATGCACATATGAATGTCTGTAGTCTCTTCTCCACTGGATCCAAAACGTGTCCCAAACAAACCCACATGTAATCTTCAAATAATTCTGAGTTTATTAATATGAACACATTGATACCTTGATTATGTAAATAACCAGTTATCCAATCCTGTGCCACCAGTGATACCATAATCCAGTAATTTATTCAATAGCGAAGTGCGGCCCATGGTATCAAATGTGTTTTTTTTTTTTATTAGCCCCACTGCATATTGCTTTCTCCCAATTACATTTATTTATTTGTTCAACAAAGTCCATTAAAGCTGCACAATTAGTTTGGAGAGGGAAGTAATTTGAAAAAGTAAAAAAAAAAAAGAAAAAAAAAAAAGCATAATCTTTTTTTTTTTAAAGTGAGAGAGACCTTCTATCAAATTAAATCAAATCAATTTTATTTATATAGCACCAAATTATATAGGCGCTTTATATTGTAAGGCAAAAGCCATACAATAATTACAGAAAAACCCCAACAGTCAAAATGACCCCCTATGAGCAAGCACTTGGCGACAGTGGGAAGGAAAAACTCCCTTTTAACAGGAAGAAACCTCCAGCAGAACCAGGCTCAGGGAGGGGCAGTCTTCTGCTGGGACTGGTTGGGGCTGAGGGGAGAGAATCAGGAAAAAGACATGCTGTGGAAGAGAGCAGAGATCAATCACCAATGATTAAAAACAGAGTGGTGCATACAGAGCAAAAAGAGGTGAATAAAAAGAAACACTGGGTGCATCATGGGAACCCCCCAGCAGTCTAAGTCTATAGCAGCATAACTAAGGGATGGTTCTGGGTCACCTGATCCAGCCCTAACTATAAGCTTTTTCAAAAAGGAAAGTTTTAAGCTTAAACTTAAAAGTAGAGAGGGTGTCTGTCTCCCTAATCTGAATTGGGAGCTGGTTCCACAGGAGAGGAGCCTGAAAGCTGAAGGCTCTGCCTCCCATTCTACTCTTACAAACCCTAGGAACTACAAGTAAGCCTGCAGTCTGAGAGTGAAGCGCTCTGTTGGGGTGATATGGTACTAAGAGGTCCCTAAGATAAGATGGGACCTGATTATTCAAAACCTTATAAGTAAGAAGAAGAATTTTAAATTCTATTCTGGAATTAACAGGGAGCCAATGAAGAGAGGCCAATATGGGTGAAATATGCTCTCTCCTTCTAGTCCCTGTCAGTACTCAAATTGACAGCATTTTGAATTAACTGAAGGCTTTTCAGGGAACTTTTAGGACAACCTGATAATAATGAATTACAGTAGTCCAGCCTAGAAGAAATAAATGCATGAATTAGCTTTTCAGCATCACTCTGAGACAAGACCTTTCTAATTTTAGAGATACTGCGCAAATGCACAAAAACAGTCCTACATATTTGCTTAATATGCGCATCAGGACATATCCTGATCAAAAATGACTCCAAGATTTCTCACAGTATTACTGGAGGTCAGGGTAAGGCCATCCAGAGTAAGGATCTGGTTAGACAGCATGTTTGTAAGATTTGTGGGGTCAAGTACAATAACTTCAGTTTTATCTGAATTTAAAAGCAGGAAATTAGAGGTCATCTATGTCATTATGTCTGAAAGACATTCCTTGTGGAACCTTGTGGAACTCCATAATTAACCTTAGTCTGTGAAGAAGACTCCCCATTTACATGAACAAATTGTAATCTAGTAGATAAATATGATTCAAACCACTGCAGCGCAGTGCCTTTAATACCTATGGCATGCTCTAATCTCTGTAATAAAATTTTATGGTCAACAGTATAAAAAGCTGCACTGAGGTCTAACAGGACAAGCACAGAGATGAGTCCACTGTCTGAGGCCATAAGAAGATCATTTGTAACCTTCACTAATGCTGTTTCTGTACTATGATGAATTCTGAAACCTGACTGAAACTCTTCAAATAGACCATTCCTCTGCAGATGATCAGTTAGCTGTTTTATAACTACCCTTTCAAGACTTTTTGAGAGAAAAGGAAGGTTGGAGATTGGCCTATAATTAGCTAAGATAGCTGGGTCAAGTGATGGCTTTTTAAGTAATGGTTTAATTACTGCCACTTTAAAAGCCTGTGGTACATAGCCAACTAATAAAGATAGATTGATCATATTTAAGATCGAAGCATTAACTAATGGTAGGGCTTCCTTGAGCAGCCTGGTAGGAATGGGGTCTATTAGACATGTTGATGGTTTGGAGGAAGTAACTAATGAAAATAACAGACAGAACAATTGGAGAGAAAGAGTCTAGCCAAATACCAGCATTACTGAAGGCAGCCGAACATAAAGATATGTCTTTGGGATGGTTATGAATAATTTTTTCTCTAATAGTTAAAATTTTATTTGCAAAGAAAGTCGTGAAGTCATTACTAGTTAAAGTTAAAGGAATACTCGGCTCAATAGAGCTCTGACTCTTTGTCAGCCTGGCTAAAGTGCTGAAAAGAAACCTGGGGTTGTTCTTGTTTTCTTCAATTAGTGATGAATAGTAAGATGTCCTAACTTTACGGAGGGCTTTTTTTTTTATAGAGCAACAGACTCTTTTTCCAGGCTAAATGAAGATCTTCTAAATTAGTGAGACACCATTTCCTCTCCATCTTACAGGTTATCTGCTTTAAGCTGCGAGTTTGTGGGTTATACCACGGAGTCAAGCATTTCAGATTTAAGGCTCTCTTTTTCTTTTTCAGAGGAGCTACAGCATCCAAAGTTTTGCTCAATGAGGATGTAAAGCTATTGACGAGATAATCTATCTCACTCACAGAGTTTAGGTAGCTACTCTGCACTGTGTTGGTATATGGCATTGAAGAACATAACAAAGAAGGAATCATATCCTTAAACCTAGTTACAGCACTTTCAGAAAGACTTCTAGTGTAATGAAACTTATTCCCCACTGCTGGGTAGTCCATTAAAGTAAATGTAAATGTTATTAAGAAATGATCAGACAACAGGGGCTTTTCAGGGAATACTGTTAAGTCTTCAATTTCTATGCCATATGTCAGAACAAGATCTAAAGTGTGGCTAAGGTAGTGGGTGGGCTCATTTACATTTTGAACGAAGCCAACTGAGTCTAATAAGACATTAAATGCAGTGTTGAGGCTGTCATTCTCAGCATCTATGTGGATGTTAAAATCACCCACTATAATTATCTTATCTGAGCTAAGCACTAAGTCAGACAAATGGTCTGAAAATTCACAGAGAAACTCATAGTAACGACCAGGTGGACGATAGACAATAACAAATAAAACTGGTTTTTGAGACTTCCAATTTGGATGGACAAGACTAAGAGTCAAGCTTTCAAATGAATTAAAGCTCTGTCTGGGTCTTTGATTAATTAATAGGCTGGAGTGGAAGATTGCCGCTAATCCTGCTCCTCGGCCCGTGCTTCGAGCATTCTGACAATGTGACTCGGGGTGTTGACTCATTTAAACTAACATAATCATCCTGCTGTAACCAGGTTTCTGTAAGGCAGAATAAATCAATATGTTGATCAATTATTACATCATTTACTAACAGGGACTTAGAAGAGAGAGACCTAATGTTTAATAGACCACATTTAACTGTTTTAGTCTGTGGTGCAGTTGAAGTTGCTATATTATTTTTTCTTTTTGAATTTTTATGCTTAAATAGATTTTACTGGTGGTTGGTGGTCTAGGAGCAGGCACCATCTCTACGGGGATGGGGTATTGGGGGGATGGCAGGGGGAGAGAAGCTGCAGAGAGGTGTGTAAGACTACAACTCTGCTTCCTGGTCCCAACCCTGGATAGTCACGATTTGGAGGGTTTAATAAAACTGGCCAGATTTCTAGAGATGAGAGCTGCTCCATCGCTATTGCGCGTAACAGCGCATCGTTAAGTTCTGTCACGTTGTGAACGAGGTGAATTGTCTCCACACACACACACCCATATTCATCCAACCGAATTCAGATCGCTCCAGTTTTTCAGAAGAACTTTGTGACTGCATGTGTAGTTGGGCTCTGTGCCATGGAGTGGCGCAGAGAGGAGGAGGAGGACAGAGCCAGATGTGTGGCTTCATGCGGCTCGTCTCGCGCATTTTCCCAAACATCAGGCACATGTAGCAGGTGGAACACCTGCAGGAGCGCGCTGAAGAGCACTGAAATTAGACTTTTAGCCGACTTGGTGTCAGCAATCAAACTGATTGCGGTGCAGCAGGGTTTAATTGTGCGCACGCTTCTTCCTCCGCCGGACTGGAGGAGGTGCAGAGATGTCTGGCTGCACGTGAGTCTCCTCTCGCTCCTCTGGTTGCTCTGGCTCAGACTCGTCATCCCGCTCATCGGTTACAACAGCAGGTGTAACACCTGCAGGAGCGTCCTGAGGAGCTTCAGCAGGAACTGTGGAACGACACTTGGAGCCGAGTTTAATTGTGCGCATGTGACGGTAAACGGATTCGTCGTGGCGCGCAGTGAAATGTGACGCCACGTTACAAGTCGTGACAGTTTCCGTGTCACTTCGTAATAACGCGTGACAGTTTTGGCTCCAAGAACCATCACAGGAACCACTACGAATGTTGTCATGTTCTATTAAGGATCACTACTCATCAAGACGGATCAACACGCTCAGTTGCGACCTCCACGACGTGAGACAAAATGAGGGTGGTGTGTGACATAAGTGGAAGATTTTTTGACAGGCAAAAACATGCTCCACGAATATCAAGAATATCACGCACTAACACGCACTATTAAGAAACCTATTCAGATGCATTAAGTCACGTTAAGAATGTCAGGAATGTGTCACGAATGACAGAAAAATGACATTCGCATCTTGGTTATGTGTAAACGCACCTTAAGCTTTTTTGTTTAATTCACAGCGGGGGGTGTGGGTGGGTCAGTAAGACCTCATGAGGGTTTATCTTGTACCAGTCAAAAACATAGAATGATCAAAATATTGGCTTATTGTTACATTTGTTGCTTCTACATTTCTGTCAATTCACCCTTAACAATATTAATGCTTCCAGCAGGAGTTCTATGAACACATATTATAACTGTCAATTTGTAGAAAAGGAAGTATGTTTATTTTTTTCTGATCTGTTGTTGCTTATTGTGTAAAATCGTGTACGTGTGTGTGTGTGTGTGTGTGTGTGTGTGTGTGTGTGTGTGTGTGTGTGTGTGTGTGTGTGTTAGTCTATGAAGTGAGTATGGTGAGTGTTTGCCTCAATTTTCAACTTGGAATTTTACATTGAACAGTTCTTTGCACATCTGCAGCGGAATATTTGTGTCCTATTTATTTACACAATGGCTTGCAGAGCAAAAATGAGATTACTTGTATCTTCTCGCTTGTCTGGTCTTGAAAGAAGGTAAGAATGGCACATACTGGGAACACCTGAACCGTTTCAAAAAGTCACCACAGAACGGGATATCGTAGCAGGACAGATCGCACACATACTTATTTTCATTTTGGTTATCTTGAATGTTGTTCCAGTTTGTGAGGCCTCTTTCTTTGTCAGTGCCTAAAAAAAGAAATAGAAAAAAAAATACACATATTATTGGGTCCACAAGTAACTGGATAATTTTTTTTGGTCATTTTGCCTATGTATGCAGCCATTTTGGAGTTGAAATGTAGTGCCAGTTTTTAGATTTGATTTGTTTAACATTTTTTAAAAAATTGTATGTACATTCATGAATGACGACTATTGTTTTAGAAAGTCCCTTCATTTCCAAACCCCGTAAATAATTCATTCATTCACTGATTGATTTTCTATACTTCACTCACTCATATTCAACTCCTTCCTCCAATTAAAGGAGACCTGCATTGAAATAAATGTGGTCAGATTTCAGAAAAGAAATAGCTGATATGTATTTATAAGACCCTTGTGAATGCAGTAAAGTAAATCTGTAAGCCCAAATTTGTAATTCAGCAGAGAAATATTCGTTTAAAAATGACAAATTTGCAGCTAACATTTAGCCCTCTGTGAAAACAGTTTGTACATCCGGATCATTTCCATGACGTCGGTGACAAGACGACGCATTCCCGCCTTCAGTCCGATCCCACAATGAAACTGATTTTATCTCTTAGTAATGTTACTGTTATACACATCCTGGTTTCAACATCCAAAAGTAAGCTGCAATGAATGTGAGATACAGCTCTGCTTGCTCAGATCCGGGGATCAGATCAGCGGCGGCATCAACAGCAGGCGACATTATTCCTCGATGCCTCGCTCTCACTGCCCCCGATACGCTTACCGAGTGCATGCGCTTGTTAAATGCCGCCGCGGCACTCACACCCCCGTGTCTGCTGTGCAGCCAGCACCACCTCTCTGTCTACTGAATGGAGTTGCAGCCAACTTGGCACAAGTCCAGAGACTACGCTCGCTGTTTTAATGCAGAGCGCGCGGTGACACCTGTTGCTCGCAAGGACAGACTTCTTGCTGCAAAATCCGCAGCGCTGCACGTCTCGGTAATCGGAGCCACAGCGCTCCGTGGCCGCTGAGAGAGGTTTATATATTTTAATGACTTGAATTCTTTGCGGGTCTCGCCTCCGTAGCCCACGACGGTACACCGGAGGTGAAAGACAGTAGATTTTCAATGCAACACCACTCAATCAAACGGGTGTATGAAAAAGTCCACAAAAATAATTTTCAAGCACAAATAAAAGAAATGTGTACTCACCAAACGTGCTGCAAGACAATATGAAGTTTTAAAAAGTAGATCCTTCTGTATAAGACAAGAAAAAGGTGCAGATGCAACTGATCTAATCCACAAATTACAGTTGGCGCGCAACAAATGCATGCTGGGAGAGGGTCTTGTCCTGACGTCTTGGCACCGTCCATGATGAGAGGGATAATTTGCGGAGGGGCTAAATGTTTAGCTGTAAGTTTGTCATTTCAAATGAAGATTTCTCTGTTGAATGACAGATCTGGGCTTGCAGATTTACTTTACTACATTCAGAAGGATCTTATGTGTAAATATAAGTCATTTTTTGGTCCAAAGATCTGACTGCATTTTTTTTCAATGCAGGTCTACTTTAAGGGTCACGGGGGTTGCAGTACTTGTATATCTCAGCAGTCACAGGGCATGAGGCAGAGTACACCCTGGATAGGACACCAGTCTGTTGCAGGGCTACATAACAGACAAACACACCACACGCTCACGGCACACCCTGGGTCATTTGGAGCTTTCAATTTCACCTACCATGTTTTTAGATGCAGGAGGAAGCCAGAGCACCCCAGGAGGAGCCCACAGAAAGACAGGGAGAACATGTAAACTCCACACATAACAGACTGGAGGGGGAAGTGATCCCGGACTTTCTTGCTGTGAGGCAACAATGCTAACCACTAAGCCACTGTATTGCATCCCCCCCATAAGTAATTGAACAAACAAATATAAGTGTTATTGCATGTATAAAGATTCAATTTCACAGCCAGTTTTGATTGGACAAGTACAGTAGTGTTCAGAATAATAGTAGTGCTATGTACCTAAAAAGATTAATCCAGGGTTTTGAGTATATTTCTTATTGTTACATGGGAAACAAGGTACCAGTAGATCCAGTAGATTCTCACAAATCCAACAAGACGAAGCATTCATGATATGCACACTCTTAAGGCTGTGGAATTGGGCTATTAGTAAAAAGTAGAAAAAGTAGAAAAGGGGGTGTTCACAATAATAGTAGTGTGGCATTCAGTCAGTGAGTTCGTCAATTTTGTGGAACAAACAGGTGTGAATCAGGTGTCCCCTATTTAACCCCTTAACGCCTGAATTTATATAGCTGTATACGCAACAAAAATATAAACGCAACACTTTTGGTTTTGCTCCCATTTTGTATGAGATGAACTCAAAGATCTAAAACTTTTTCCACATACACAATATCACCATTTCCCTCAAATATTGTTCACAAACCAGTCTAAATCTGTGATAGTGAGCACTTCTCCTTTGCTGAAATAATCCATCCCACCTCACAGGTGTGCCATATCAAGATGCTGATTAGACACCATGATTAGTGCACAGGTGTGCCTTAGACTGTCCACAATAAAAGGCCACTCTGAAAGGTGCAGTTTTGTTTTATTGGCGGGGGATACCAGTCAGTATCTGGTGTGACCACCATTTGCCTCATGCAGTGCAACACATCTCCTTCGCATAGAGTTGATCAGGGTTGTCAATTGTGCCTGTGGAATGTTGGTCCACTCCTCTTCAATGGCTGTGCGAAGTTGCTGGATATTGGCAGGAACTGGTACAACGCTAGTCGTATACGCCGGTCCAGAGCATCCCAAACATGCTCAATGGGTGACATGTCTGGTGAGTATGCCGGCCATGCAAGAACTGGGACATTTTCAGCTTCCAAGAATTGGTGTACAGATCCTTGCAACATGGGGCCCGTTGCATTATCCTGCTGCAACATGAGGTGATGTTCTTGGATGTATGGCACAACAATGGGCCTCAGGATCCGTCACGGTATCTCTGTGCATTCAAAATGCCATCAATAAAATGCACCTGTGTTCTTCGTCCATAACAGACGCCTGCCCATACCATAACCCCACCGCCACCATGGGCCACTCAATCCACAACATTGACATCAGAAAAACCGCTCACCCACACGACGCCCACACGCTGTCGCCATCTGCCCTGGACAGTGTGAACCGGGATTCATCCATGAAGAGAACACACCTCTCCAACGTGCCAAAACACCAGCGAATGTGAGCATTTGCCCACTTAAGTCGGTTATGACAACGAACTGGAGTCAGGTCGAGACCCCGATGAGGACGACGAGCATGCAGATGACGTTCCCTGAGACGGTTTCTGACAGTTTGTGCAAAAATTCTTGGTTATGCAAACCGATTGTTCAGCAGCTGTCCGAGTGGCTGTCTCAGACGATCTTGGAGGTAAACATGCTGGATGTGGAGGTCCTGGGCTGGTGTGGTTACACGTGGTCTGCGGTTGTGAAGCTGGTTGGATGTACTGCCAAATTCTCTGAAACGCCTTTGGAGACAGCTTATGGTAGAGAAATGAACATTCAATACACGAGCAACAGCTCTGGTTGCCATTCCTGCTCCCTCAAATCTTGCGACATCTGTGGCATTGTGCTGTGTGATAAAACTGCAACCTTTCAGAATGGCCTTTTATTGTGGGCAGTCTAAGGCACACCTGTGCACTAATCATGGTGTCTAATCAGCATCTTGGTATGGCACACCTGTGAGGTGGGATGGATTATTTCAGCAAAGGAGAAGTGCTCACTATCACAGATTTAGACTGGTTTGTGAACATATTGAGGGAAATGGTGATATTGGTATGTGGAAAAAGTTTTAGATCTTGAGTTCATCTCATACAAAATGGGAGCAAAACCAGAAGTGTTGCATTTATATTTTTGTTGAGTGTAAAAAAAATGTTTTGTGTGTGTTTTTGCCTTTAAGTAGATGGTAAATAATGTTGAGATTATTAATTTCACTTTTGCACAAAAATAAGTTGTAATTTTGGTATTTTGCTAATAATTTATGTTATAATGGTATAATAATAATACTGGTATGTTGCAAATATGCGACAACAGGCATACTGGTCAATTTGGTATGTTGCATATTTGAGTCAAATATTGTAGCATATATGCGACAATAGGCGTTAAGGGGTTAAGGATGAAGCCAGCACCTGTTAAACATGCTTTTCTCTTTGAAAGCCTGAGGAAAATGGGACGTTCAAGACATTGTTCAGAAGAACAGCGTAGTTTGATTAAAAAGTTGATTGGAGAGGGGAAAACTTATACGCAGATGCAAAAATGATAGGCTGTTCATCTACAATGATCTCCAATGCTTTAAATGGACAAAAAAACAGACGTGTGGAAGAAAACGGAAAACAACCATCAAAATGGATAAAAGAATAACCAGAATGGCAAAAGCTCACTTAGAAGACGCCTGTGTGAAGCTAATTTATGTGCAAGAATCCCCCGCAAAGTCCCTCTGTTAAATAAAAGAGATGTGCAGAAGAGGTTACAATTTGCCAAAGAACACATCAACTGGCCTAAAGAGAAATGGAGGAATAGTTTGTGGACTGATGAGAGTAAAATTGTTCTTTTTGGGTCCAAGGGCCGCAGACAGTTTCTGAGACAACCCCCAAACTCTGAATTCAAGCCACAGTTCACAGTGAAGACAGTGAAGCATGGTGGTGCAAGCATCATGATATGGGCATGTTTCTCCTACTATGGTGTTGGGCCTATATATCGCATACCAGGTATCATGGATCAGTTTGGATATGTCAAAATACTTGAAGAGGTCATGTTGCCTTATGCTGAAGAGGACATGCCCTTGAACCGAACCGGTGCACGTTGGCCTCTGGCAGGGCTGCCCTTTGTCACCGGTTCTGTTCATTATTTTTATGGACAGAATTTCTAGGCGCAGCCAGGGTGTAGAGGGGGTCTGGTTTGGGAACCACAGAATCTCGTCTCTGCTGTATGCGGACGATGTGGTTCTGTTGGCTTCGTCAAATCACGACCTTCAGCGTGCACTGGGGCAGTTTGCAGCCGAGTGTGAAGCATCCGGGATGAAAATCAGCACCTCCAAATCCGAGGCCATGGTTCTCGACCGGAAAAAGGTGCTTTGCCCTCTTCATGTTGGTGGAGTGTCCTTGCCTCAAGTGGAGGAGTTTAAGTATCTCTGGGTCTTGTTCACGAGTGAGGGACGGATGGAGCGTGAGATCGATAGACAGATTAGTGCAGCATCTCCAGTGATGCGGTCGCTGTATCGGACCGTCGTGGTGAAGAGAGAGCTGAGTAGGGGGGCAAAGCTCTCGATTTACCGATCGATCTACGTTCCGATCCTCACCTATGGTCATGAGATTTGCCTCATGACCGAAAGAACGAGATCGCGAGTACAAGCGGCCGAGATGAGTTTCCTCCGCAGGGTGACTGGGCGCTCCCTTAGAGATAGGGTGAGGAGCTCGGTCACTCGGGAGGAGCTCGGAGTCGAGCCGCTCCTCCTCCACGTCGAAAGGCATCAGTTGAGGTGGCTCGGGCATCTTTTCCGGATGCCCCGCTGGACACCTCGCTGGAGAGGTGTTCCGGGCACGTCCCACTGGGAGGAGGCCCCGGGGAAGACCCAGGACATGCTGGAGGGACTACATCTCTCGGCTGGCTTGGGAACGCCTTGGGCTTCCCCCGGAGGAGCTGGGGGAGGTGTGTGTGGATCGGGAGGTCTGGGCGGCTTTGCTTGAGCTGCTGTCCCCGCGACCCGACTCCGGTTAAAGCGGAAGAAAATGGATGGATGGATGGATGGACATGCCCTTGAAATGGGTGTTTCAACAAGACAATGACCCCAAGCACACTAGTAAACAAGCAAAATCTTGGTTCCAAACCAACAAAATTAATGTTTTGGAGTGGCCTGCCCAATCCCCGGACCTAAATCCAATTGAGAATTTGTGGGGTGACATCAACAAAGCTGTTTCTGAAGCAAAACCAAGAAATGTAAATGAATTGTGGAATGTTGTTAAAGAATCTTGGAGTGGAATAACAGCTGAAAGGTGCCACAAGTTGGTTGACTCCATGCCTCGCAGATGTGAAGAAATCATGAAAAACTGTGGTTATACAACTAAATACTAGTTTAGTGATTCACAGGATTGCTAAAAAAGCAGTTTGAACATAATAGTTTTGAGTTTGTAGCGTCAACAGCAGATGCTACTATTATTGTGAACACCCCCTTTTCTACTTTTTTTTTTTACTAATAGCCCAATTTCATAGCCTTAAGAGTGTGCATATCATGAATGTTTAGTCTTGTTGGATTTGTGAGAATCTACTGGATCTACTGGTACCTTGTTTCCCATGTAACAATAAGAAATATACTCAAAACCTGGATTAATCTTTTTAGTCACATAGCGCTACTATTATTCTGAACACTACTGTAAGTGGATGGATAAATGAGCAATTGCAAGGAACTGAATGTCCTGGACATTATTTACATCAAGCATTACTAAATACAAACATTATGGTACTGGATGGAAATGTGTCTGGAGTAGGCGTTAAATCTCCCGTTAACATGCATCCGGTTCTGTTGCAGTTTGGTTACCGATAGAAAAAAAACTGGGAAAATGACAAAGATAATCGGGAACCCTGGCACAACCCATCTGCAAGCATAGATTGTCACCCTGGAGCATGCAGAACATTATCTAGGCTATCAGAATCAGTGGGATAATCGGGAAGAATAGTTCACGCTGACAGAAGTGATCTGGAACCATTCCGGGTCATCTTCAAGCTCGCTGCAACTTATCTGGGCCGTCTGCAACGTCCTGGGAACCCAACTACAAGCTGACAGCATAGACTTGTACCAAACACAGATGCAGTTCTGTACCCGGTCTGCTGTCCTAAGCTCACTGTTAAGTGAGGGAAGCCACCAAGACACTGGTGATACTTCTGAGAGTTTCACGCCTATAAAAAACCACCATGATTGTGTGCACATCACTTCTGGCATGCACGTGTGTGTATTTACATCAGGCTGCATTTCAGATGCATTTCCACATCATCTGTCTTTGATACTAGCTTTTAATACACACTTTGTATCTTCTCTGACCATGTGTGGGCATGGTTTTAGAGGGCACAGTCATCCTGGACTTTTGTGTTTGTGTGCACACTTTTCCTTGTTTCTTTTTTCTTGCTCCTTTGGCTGATCAGGCAGTCAACTGACAGCACCTTGGGAAATTACACCATGTGTTCAATGTACTGTAATATCTAAACTTAAAAATAAATCAATCAATTACAGATGCATTGGCTATTTTTGGAATCCATATCCTCGTGATTTTAGCTTACAAGTGTTTATTTACGGATTCATGTCTGTGACTTCTTCCACAGTTAAACTCTACACAGTATAACTCGTAAGGGAAACCATCAAGAGATTTAGAATAACTCCCAGGGGGTTATAGGCTTCTGTGGCTGTGCACGGCATAACTTTTGTTGCGCTGTGTGAGCAGTTCTAAGGTTACATGGTGAAGTGGAACCAGAGAAGGATTTTACTTAAAGGAACGCTTGAATGTCAGATACAACTTGCATAAGGGACAGGGAGACTTGAGCTTGGATTTATTCTGTTTTTCTTGCAGTGTAATTCAGTAATGTCTACACTGAAAGGATTGTGTCATACCTGGAATGGTATTGTCCAGGATAAACCCAAAAAATCCTCCGATGAACATGTGTGTGGTGAAGAGTACGACAATCACTTGGTCCAGTTCTTTATTCCTATCAAATGCATGCAGAGAGGAGGAAAGAGAGTTAGCAGCAACATGATAGTAAATATGAAACCGTGTTTTATCTCTTGTTATGCTGTCAAATAGAATTACTGGTAAGGCAACTGATATTTCTGGACATTTCTGACATACATTTTTGCAATTGTGATGGGGGAAAAAACACTCACTAAAGGAATAATATTCTTAGAAATACTGGTCTTCCAGAATACAAGCCAAGTCAAGTATAGCAGCATGCCCTGGCCACAGCACATTGCATGGGGAGGCAACCATTCCCACAACTACAAAAATACAAAAATTAGCCATATAGCTGCTGTAGTCAGGTGAGACTGTGGACAACCCTTGGATCCTCAACCTGAGGCACCTCACAGTTGTGTTCAAATAATAGCAGTCTGTTTAAAAACTTGTGTAATCCTGATAATATCTTATTTCCATGCACGCAAATCAAATCAAATCAATTTTTATTATTAGCGCCAAATCACAACAAACAGTTGCCCCCAAGGCGCTTATATTGTAAGGCAAAGCCATACAATAATTATGGAGAAACCCCAATGGTCAAAACGACCCCCTGTGAGCAAGCACTTGGCGACAGTGGGAAGGAAAAAACTCCCTTTAACCAGGAAGAAACCTCCAGCAGAACCAGGCTCAGGGAGGGGCAGTCTTCTGCTGGGACTGGTTGGGGCTGAGGGAGGCAAATGCATTGGGAACACTGCACATTCTATTCCAAATCAAACATGATTAAAAATTTGTCAAATTGTCATTACTTTAGAGAAAGTGAAGAAAAAGTAATATTAGGCTGACTTAAAAAAAAACAAAAACAGAAATCTGCATTTTTCTTACAAACTCAAACATTTCATGTATAAACTGGAATGTCAGGATTTGTCCTTGCTCAGGTCTTGACCTTATTTTCCATCAGTCTTCCTGTATTGATATCTGTATTTACTTCTTTGATCATCTGTTTTTTTTTTCTGTTTTCACTGAGTTTTGTTTGTCGCCACACGTTTAGTGCCATTCGTGTTTTGTTTAGCCTTTCACACACTGTCTTTGATTTTCGTTCATATTTGCTTTTGTCACATGTTTTATTTGGCAGGTTTATCACTGTAGCTTTGGTTATTTATTTTGCTTTTTGTATGTTTCCCACTCACTGGTCCATTCTGATTTCAGCCTTGATTTACTTGTTACCTTCCTTTCAGTCTGAGCCGTTTTACCTCCGCCAAGGAGGTTATGTTTTCGGTCGAGTTTGTTTGTTTGTTTGTTTGTCTGTTTGTCAGCAGGATAACTCAAAAAGTTTTGAACGGATTTTGATGAAATTTTAGTGGTGATCCGGATCACGATCCAGATGCAGGAATTTTTTTAAAGGATTCTTCACCATTGTGGGATAGAGGGAATTTTGACATTCTAGTTTCTAACTCCACAAAAACAAGGCAGAAAGGCTTGAAAACAATTAGGGTGTAACATTGTCAAATGTTCTATCAAACAACAAAGTTTGGTGATGATCGGATCTGGATTCTGGATCTGGTGATCCAGAATTATGCAAAAATACAAGGTCTGTTAAAAAACTATCCACCCTTTTTATTTTTTTTTAAAACTATATGGATTTGAATCATGTGCGCCTTGCATCAGCCAAGCTTGAACCTTCGTGCGCATGCGTGAGTTTTTTCACACCTGTCAGTTACGTCATTCGCCTGTGGGCAGGCTTTGAGTGAGCACTGGTCCACCCCCCTCGATGGATTTTCATTGTCAGGGAAATGGCTGAGCGATTGGAGCAGTGCTGAATCACATTTTTCCAGAAACTGTGAGAGACAGCCAGGTGGAAACCATTCGGAAGATTCAGACGGCTTTCGGTGAGGATACTCTGGGCGTCACACAGATTAAGGACCATTACAACCAGATTAAAGACGACCCACAGTGGCGGGGGGCGCACCGCGCTCCGAGTGGCCAGCGACAGGCTGAAACGACCAGATTATTCCAAAGTGAAGGCTGTGTTGATCCGGGACGTCGTCTGACTACCAGAGAAATTGCAGAAGAGAGTGTACATCAGCACTTTTGCGGCACATTCCACTGTTACAGGATATTTGTAATGAAAGACGTGCGGAGGAATTCGCACGCTCAGCCATTTCCCTGACAATGAAAATCCAACGAGGGGGCTGGACCAGTGCTCACTCAAAGCCTGCCCACAGGCGAATGACGCAACCGACAGGCGTGAAAAAAAACTCACGCATGCGCACGAAGGTTCAAGCTTGGCTGATGCAAGCGAACATGATTCAAATCCATATAGTTTTTTACAAAAAATAAAAAGGTCGGATAGTTTTCTAACAGACCTCGTATAGGGAAAATAGAAAATGTGTCAGTGTGAGGGGACAAATGAAGCTAGAGAGCACCACTAACACCAAATTGTAGCTGAATCTTTACTGATTCAGTAAGGTGTCATCAGATTTTGATGTGGCTTCAAATGTTATGGAGCTAGATCCAGAAGAGAAAACCATTACCGAAAAATCGTTTTTATACATAACTTTTGAACTAATAAAGACATACAAAGTGATTCCAAGTTCTAGTGGTATGTTTCATGGTCAAGGATGTCAAATATAAAGGAAAGAAAAGTGTATTAATCATAGTTTGGTTGTAACACTGAACTGTTGATAGATCACTGTGCCAAGGAGGGAATCTATTCAGGGTCAGTGACCTATGGCCTTGTGTAAGGATACAGGCTATCCAGTCACAGCAGATGAAACTTTTTTACTAGCAAACATCATTGTTAGACTTTTTTAGGTTCAATGATTCCACGGCGTGTCGATGTTATGGCGTCAGTGACCCCAATGGCCTGGCGGAGGTTTGCACTCTCTGAGTGCTTCTAGTGTTGCTTAGTATTATTCTGTTCATGTTAAGATTAATTTTTGCCTTTAGTTTTTTTTTTTTTTTTTTTTGCTTTTCTCAGCCTGGATATTTTCAGGTTTTTTTTTTGTTTTTTTTGCTTTTCCTCAGCCGGGATATTTTAGTATTGTTAGTTCATGGTTTCTGGTTATTTCCCTGCTGTCGGCTGCACTCCCTTGTCTGTCCCTCCTTGCCATGGTCGTCTGTGTCCATTTGGGCCTGGGGAGTTATTTTGTTTGGCTTTCGGTTTCGGCTGTAGGGGGAGGGGTACTGTCAGGATTTGTCCTTGCTCAGGTCTTGACCTTTATTTTCCATGTGTTCCTGTATTGATATCTTGTGTTTGCTTCTTTGATCATCTATTTATTTTTCTGTTGTCACTAAGTTTTTTTTTTTTTTCCTGTAGCCACATGTTTAATGCCATTCCTTGTTTTGTTTAGCCTTTGGTACACTGTCTTTGTTTTCGTTCATGTTTGCTTGTTGTCACATGTTTTATTGGCAGGTTTACCACTGTAGCTTTGGTTTATTTTGTGTTTTGTACGTTTCCCACTCATTGGTCCCATTCTAATTTCAGCCTTGATTTACTTGTTACCTTCCTTTTAGTCTTAGCCATATTTTGTTTCTTAGTATTATTCTGTTCATAGTGAAGATTCCTTTTTTTGCCTTTAGGTTTTTTTTTTTCTTTTCTCAGCCTGGATATTTAGTATTGTTATTTCATGGTTTCTGGTTATTTCCCTGCTGGTGCTGCACATGGTCTGCATTTGTATTGCACATGTGCGGTGTGTCGTGCTCCCCGCTTACCCCGCCCTACCCCCAAAACACATGTGGCATACATGTGCTGATATATACACTGCACAGACATGATCACATGGGGGCCGGACAGACTGGACACAGTGCACACAGCACAGTGACGTGCCTGTCAGCTGCTGACCAGAGACTCACTGACAGCTCACATAACACAGAAGAGAGTGACAGGTGGTGTGTGCGCTGAACTGACGGGATGTGTCTGCCGACAGAAGCAGATGTGGAGATCTCTGGTTCTGGACATCCCAGCTGGAGAACACGTACCGTGTTTGGACGACATGAGCTAAAACAACTGTCCACTATGGTGCATGTGTCTGCTTGCTGTCTTCATGTGGACATACATAAATCATATATCACTGTTGTGATGGGCTACAGCAAGTGAGTGCATGGCATGTACATTAACAGGCTTCACCAGATGAAACAGACCATCAGATTATAACACACAGTGGGCAAGTCACGTCACCCATGTGAGCTCTTTTCCACATGACACAGTGTCAGTCATGCTGCGCACCATCCACAAGACAAGTCTGTCTGGTCAGACACGTGCCAGCAGATGTGGACATAATAAGAGTGCCCTGCTTCATCATTTATATCATTTCATGACTGTACATCTGTGACCATGGGTCATCTCCAGAGGAACAGACGGTTCATACTTGTATTGCCCGCTTGATAAGAGGGATTCAATAAAATGCGGTGTTTTTATATGGTGTGTGGTTGTATTTTTTTTTAAAATACGTCCATGTCCTTCTTGATTTCAGGCATTTTTCCGCACTTTTTACAGAACAGTGATGGTAGCTCAGTGGTAAAGTTTCTGGCTAGCAATCAGAGCTTTTGTAAATTGCAGGTTTGAATCCTGTGGGTGGTATGTATTTTTCTTTTTTTTTTTCCCCACAGCAGCTGCGTGATGTGATTATACATGTTCCAGCTGCTGGCACTGTGTTCCTGCTGTGACGGTTTCGTGCATGAAACCGTCACAGCGGCATCATTCACGCCTGCCCTTCGGCTCAATGTTTTCATGGTTCGCTCATGTGAGCTCTTGCACTGTGATTCGCCCTGATTTATACTTATTTGTACTATGTATGAAGGGGCCCTTAAAAAAGCTCACCCATGAACCCATATTTGTACTCTCATGCAAAGCCTTTCTGAATATGGGTCAAGGTTGCTTTCAACCAAGGTTGCTCTTGGCTTTCAATAAATTCTTCGCATTTGAAAGACTTCAAAGGTGGACGTCATTGCCCTGTGGGCAGGCCTTGAGTGAGATGTGGTTCATCCCTCTCGGCTGAATTCCTTTGTTTCACACGCTGCTCGAGACGGCACGCGTTGCTTTATCAAACTTTTTTCTGGACCTGTGAGGAATATCCGAGTGGACACTATTCGAGAAATTTAGCTGGTTTTCGGTGAAAAGTTTAACGGCTGATGAGAGATGATGGGGTGTTTCTGTCACTGTAAGGACTTCCCATGGAGCGGGACGTCGCACAGCTTTTCCAGGCGCCGTCGTCGGCCTGTTTCAAGCTGAAATCATCCTAATTTAAGGCTTAATTCACCCAGGACATCGTGAGAGAACAGAGAAGATTCAGAAGAGGCCGGCATGAGGACTTTATGCAGACATTCCACTGTTTAAGGACATTTTTAATGAAAGACGTGCGCAAATTCGCCGAGTCATTTCCGTGTGGACTCGGCGAATCTGTGTGCACCGCGACAGGAAAAAAACCTCCGTGTTGAAAACCATTTGTAAAATTCAGGCGGCTTTTGATGGCTTTCAACAGAGTAACTGAGAAATTGTTTAACAGCTTGGGCATGTTCCAACTTGCCCGTTATGGTTTCCAACGGAGGTGTTTTCCTGTCGCGACCCCCCGCAGTCGGGTCCGGCCCGACATGCGACTCTGCCCGCACGTTCTTTTATTACAAAATGTCCGTTAACAATGGAATGTCCGAATAAACTCCTCATGCCGACTTCTTCTGAAAGTTCTCTGTTCTCTGACGACTTACTGGGTCAACAGAGCCTGAAATGTGGAAGTTTTCAACTTGAAACGGTCAGTCTGATCCCGCATTGAAATTGATTTTATCTGTTAGTAATGTTACTGTTATACACATCCTGGTTTCAACATCCAAAAGTAAGCTGCAATGAATGCGAGATACAGTGTTGTGTGGGCCGCCAGAAGAGGAGGTACTGCAGGCCCACCACCAGAGGGCGCCCTGCCTGGAGTGCGGGCTCCAGGCACCAGAGGGCGCAGCCGCCTCACAGGAGCAGCTAGGGTGACAGCTGTCGCATCACCTGCAACAGCTGTTACCAATCAGCAGGGTACATCAGCAGGACGACGTCTCCACCTCTTTGCCGAGATATCGTTCTACCTGGAAGGTAATATTCTCAGCTGACTGCTTGACAGTAACCTTTTGTGATTTTTGTGAGTGATAACAGACCTTTTTTCCAACGAGAGGTGGAGGTAGCTTTCCTGCCGTGCGGATTACTGGGTGCAAACGCGCCCACCTTTGTGTTTTTGTTCCTCGCCAGCAGTACCAGGTCCGACACGCGGAGGCAGTGGCCACCTGGGAGTTCGGGACTTGGCGGCTCCAGTATCCCGGGGTCTGGTGGCGGAGGAAATCGTGTGGTTCCGGTTCTGCTTTGGACAGGTGTCTCCTATCTTCGAGCCTGCCCACACGACACCTTTGTGAATTGATTCTGATCTATTGTTGTAATCTGTTGTATTTGTTGTGCACATTCACAACAGTAAAGTGTTGTTATTTGACCTACTCCATTGTCCGTTCCTTTGCGCCCCCTGTTGTGGGTCCGTGTACCGACACTTTCCCAACATACAGCTCTGCATGCTGAGGTCAGCGGCGACATCGACAGCGGGCGACGTTCTTCCCCGACGCCTTGCTCTCACTGCCTCCGATGCTCTTACCGAGTCTGTGGGCTCCGTAAACGCCGCAGCGGGCCACTCACACCGCCCCCGTGACTGCTGTGCAGCCAGCAACACCTCCCTGTCTATTGAATGAAGGTGCGGCCAACTTGGCAACAAGTCCAGAGACTACGCTCGTTGTTTTGATGCGGCACGGCTGGTGACACCTGTTGCCCGCAAGGACAGACTTCTTGCGGCAAAATCCGCAGTGCCACACAGTCTCGGTAATCTGAGCCGCAGAGCTCCGTGGCCGCAGAGAGAGGTTTATATCTTTTTAATGACTTGAATTCTTTGCGGGTCCAGCAGCCGTACCCCGCAACGGTAACACCGGAGGCTAAAGACGGTAGATTTTCAATGCGACACCACTCAATCAAACAAGCGCATGAAAAAGTCCCCAAAAATCATTTTCAAGCAAAAATAAAAGAAATGTATACTCACCAAACGTACCGCAAGACAATATGAAGTTTTAAAAAAAGTCGATCCTTCCGTATAAGACAATAAAAAGGTGCTTTTGTAAGAGATGCAAACTGATGTAAATCCACAAACAGTTGCCGCACACAATGCATGCTGGGATAGGGTCTTCTCTCTGACGTCTCGGCAGCGTCCCGGATGTGCTGACAGTTTTGCGGAGGGCTAAAGTTTAGCTGTAAATTTGTAATTTTTAAACGAAGATTTCTCCGTTGAATGACAGATCTGGGCTTGCAGATTTACTTTACTACATTCAGAAGGATCTTATGTGTAAATATAAGTCATTTTTTGGTCCAAAGATGTGACTGCATTTATTTCAATGCACGTCTACTTTAACTTTAAAAAGCTCGCGCCTGGGAAATCATTCTCTTTTCTCTTTGCCCTCTTGTCATTCGCTTTTCTTTTTCTTGAGTCTAAAGACGCTGCATAGCCGTCAAGAAATTTATGACTGTTAAAAGCCACGTGCTACTTAAAACTCCTTTCTTGTTTTGCGCAATTACTTTTTCTGACAGATAACTTTTGTAACTTTTGTCAAATTAAAAGCGCAAGGGCATTTAACTTCGTTTTTCGATTTTTTAAATTAAAATCTTTTTGTTCTTCAACTCAAAATTCCTTTCACGAACATTTTCCTTCTAAAGTCAGCTATTTCTGTATTGAGTTTTGATTTGACCCAGCTTCCAAAAAGACAACGATGAAAGACACATTTTTGATTTTGATCGAGAATAAAGATGCTCAAACCTTTATTCTGACGAGCCAGACTCCAGAGAAAAACATCAGGGTCAGCTGAGACGTTCAACAGCGACTTGAACCGCCGCCACAAAATCACAGCACAATAACACCGATCGTCCCGCAACCGACGAAACCGAGCGGGTTGGACTGGCCGAGCCTCTTTGTCAAGGTCCCTGAAGAAGCTGTGTGGCAGACAGAGTGTCGACTGAACCAGACAGCATCCAGCATCAGACCTCACGGAGACCCGCTGCACTGTGTCCAAGTAAGACTGGCTATGATGTCAGATAAACAGAGTGGCTTTATTTAACTCTATTCAAAATCATTAATCTTCTCTCAAGTTAATAAATACCAAGTAAATTCCCTGTTAAATTCGGACAAATCTTACTCCTAAAACTCCCGCTACGAAACCAAATTATCTGAACGTTATATAATCATTGCTCATTGAATGTCATCATCATTAAATTGCTCACTGTGATATGTCCTGTTATTTAAATTTGGAAGTTTTCAGCTTGAAACAGGCTGACGACGGCGGCTCGGGGCGCGGCGCGCCGTCCGGCGCCGTGGGCTGTCCTTAAAGCGATAGTAACACTCCTTAATTTCTCATCAGCCGTTAAAATTTTCACCGAAAACCGTTTGAATTTCTCGAATGGTGCCCACTTGGATGTGCCTTACAGTTTCTGAAAAAATTTTGATAAAGCAAAGTGCCAGTCTCTCAGGAAGTTCTCAGACAAAGGAATTCCGACGGGAGGGGTGGACCAGTGCTCACTCAAAGCCTGCCCACAGGCAAATGACGCAACCGACAGGCATGAAAAAACTCACGCATGCGCACTAGGGTTCAAGCTTGTCTGATGTAATCGCACGTAATTCAAATCCATATAGTTTTTGAAAAAAATTAAAAGGTCGGTTTCTTTTCTAATAGACCTCGTATTTGCAAAATATTGAGCCATTTTTTCTTACAACTGACTGCAAACTTTTTTAGTTTATCACATTGTAAAGCAGATTATTCTTTTAAGCCAAATGCCAAGCTATTTGGATAACTGGTGACAGATTGGGATGTTAGCCCTAATCTCTGCATTTGCTTTGGGCGTGACTGCTGGCACAGCTTCACTGATTAGAATTCACCAAAACTGAACTTAACACACAGCAGCTTTATATGTGCAGGGTCTTGGGATATTTCAGGGGTCTCCAGTGACCTCGCCTTACCCCCGTCACTCTTATCCCACGTGTCTGTTGATGTGAAAGAAGGATTTGACCAGTTATTTAAATCTGAACACAATTACCCTGGCGGATAGCCCTCCAAACGGAGATTTATTAAACAAAATTTAAATGTAACAGAATTTAACATAAGTTGAATATAACAGAATGAGTAGGATGAATCTTATCATACCCAGAAGTTCTGAGGGTCCCAAGGAGCTGAGAGCTTCCAACCAGCAGTTTGGTGTTCCAGCAAGCTGACAGCAAGGCGGAACCCCGAACAGTGGGCTGGACTGTTTTTGTACTCCTCTGTCTCCTATGCTAATACAATGATTTATGCTAAACTTGGGCGTCGTCTTTCACCTGAATGGTCTTTATCCCTGTGCTTCGGGCCATGGTCCTGCCCACGTGCGCTGTGCAGTCTTCTTACTTCCTGTTTCTACTGAAGTGGCACCTGTGCCTAAACTGATAAGAAATTCTTTTGGGCAAAAACTGCTAACTGACGGACTGTCAGCAAGTCTCATCACCGCGGTTATACCACAGAAAATTTGCACATCTCAAAGTTGCACTATATTCTGACAAACAAGTCTAATCATACCCGCGTATCAAGTTTAGTCTCCTTATCTTGCTGACCATGGTCAGTACTGGCATCCTGTTACATATGCTGTTTGCAGCATATGGATGTTTCTCAATATATATTTCTGGGCTTCAACAAACAGACACATCACATTTACAACACTTTGAAAATGATTATATGAGTAAAACATCTGTAAAACAGCATGCTAGGAAAATAAACTAATAAAACTGCAAAATATAATCATAAATATAACATGCCTTTAATTTGGTGCACACAATACAGAATTCAAAAGCATACAAATATGTTTCAAAAGTATTTGAACATATAGATATTGCGTAATTACCCTTAGCTATTGATTACATGTTTAATAAGCATTGATAAATCTTGATTACTAGCGCATATGAGTAATATATCCTTCAACAGCAACAATCTCTATTAATATATAATGATCACTTCCAACATTAGACTCATAAATGTAACAATATATCTAGCTCAATAAAAGATAAAGCATAATAGGATGATTCTGAATGGGGAAAAAAGCACAAATGGTTAATGCATATTAAGCACATTTAGGATATATTCCTTCAATTCCCCCTTTTGACCTCTGATACCAGAGGTCAACACCTTAATGCATGGTTTCCAATTTATGTCGATTTAATATGATAATTCTATTCCCGACAATGATCCAATACCCAGTCAAACCAATACACTGCCAAACATGTAGGCATACAGGCAAACATCAATTGACCCCACCTCAGAACCCCTGTGCTGTACCCTCATAGCCAATCCAAGTGAGTCAGAGTCCCACAGAGACGAGGTTTGAGTAATTGTGACTGTGCCTGCTTTAGGTGTCTCAGGGTTTAAGATGGGATCTACCCATCATGGGCTATCCAGCCTTCCAAAATTCGCCCTGAGAAAGGATACCAACTGGGCAGGAGTTCAAGGGGTGGGAGAACAACCATTTGAGGTGTCATATCCAAACAGTTTAAATTTTCAAATTTGTAGGATCATTGAAAGTGAACTTAAGTACCTCTTTAGTAATTATCTCAGAATAGATCTGTTGGATCAATCATGCTTAAACAATAAATGACAATAGTGTTAAATAATAATAATAATACTAATAAAAATAATAATAAAAATTGAACAAGGACAGGATCAGATATATATCATCACCATTATGTTGCTAGGATCTAAGGCCCCCATTCAGCTTAGCCCCCAACCCTGCACCCTGGGTTACCCTGGGGGTGGCTGATATATCCATCACCAGGAAACTACACTCATCATAAGGGATACAGCAATAGCAAAGCACAGACATTGGATTCACTTAGTTATTTATATATTTTGTAGTTTCATCTTCAGATTACCAAATAATATTCCTCTCAAATTGTAACCAGAAGTCCTTCATTTTTAAACAGATTTGAAACATGTTTGGAATCGAAGTTTGTTTTTGCTATGTACTGAAATGTAATCAACTAAGTCCATGAATTTCAGAATGTTCCAGTAAATTAAATAGTGGCTACGTAAGGTTATTACTGGATGGTTACTTTTTGCAATAACCAATGTTGAATTAGTATTGTTTTATATATGTTCCCCAAACCTAAATGCAGTATGTCATAGATGGAGCTATTAATGAATAATATAGAGTGAGTAATTAAGAAAAAATAATGGCCCTTATACAGAATTGCAATGCATTTTGACATTTTGGAGTTGGCATAATCTATGCGTCTTGTCCAACTTAATTAATTATCAACAGTAACTCAAAAATTTGGTTCCAGTGCAATTTCAATTGTTCTCTTTGAAATCCTGGCCTTATTTCCAAGCACAATGCACATATGAATGTCTGTAGTCTCTTCTCCACTGGATCCAAACGTGTCCCAAACAAACCCACATGTAATCTTCAAATAATTCTGAGTTTATTAATATGAACACATTGATACCTTGATTATGTAAATAACCAGTTATCCAATCCTGTGCCACCAGTGATACCATAATCCAGTAATTTATTCAATAGCGAAGTGCGGCCCATGGTAATCAAATGTGTTTTGTTTTTTTATTAGCCCCACTGCATATTGCTTTCTCCCAATTACATTTATTATTTGTTCAACAAAGTCCATTAAAGCTGCACAATTAGTTTGGAGAGGAAGTAATTTGAAAAAGTAAAAAAAAAAAGAAAAAAAAAAAAGCATAATCTTTTTTTTTTTTAAAGTGAGAGAGACCTTCTATCAAATTAAATCAAATCAATTTTATTTATATAGCACCAAATTATATAGGCGCTTTATATTGTAAGGCAAAAGCCATACAATAATTACAGAAAAACCCCAACAGTCAAAATGACCCCCTATGAGCAAGCACTTGGCGACAGTGGGAAGGAAAAACTCCCTTTTAACAGGAAGAAACCCTCCAGCAGAACCAGGGCTCAGGGAGGGGCAGTCTTCTGCTGGGACTGGTTGGGGCTGAGGGAGAGAATCAGGAAAAGACATGCTGTGGAAGAGAGCAGAGATCAATCACCAATGATTAAAAACAGAGTGGTGCATACAGAGCAAAAAGAGGTGAATAAAAAGAAACACTGGGTGCATCATGGGAACCCCCCCAGCAGTCTAAGTCTATAGCAGCATAACTAAGGGATGGTTCTGGGTCACCTGATCCAGCCCTAACTATAAGCTTTTTCAAAAAGGAAAGTTTTAAGCTTAAACTTAAAAGTAGAGAGGGTGTCTGTCTCCCTAATCTGAATTGGGAGCTGGTTCCACAGGAGAGGAGCCTGAAAGCTGAAGGCTCTGCCTCCCATTCTACTCTTACAAACCCTAGGAACTACAAGTAAGCCTGCAGTCTGAGAGTGAAGCGCTCTGTTGGGGTGATATGGTACTAAGAGGTCCCTAAGATAAGATGGGACCTGATTATTCAAAACCTTATAAGTAAGAAGAAGAATTTTAAATTCTATTCTGGAATTAACAGGGAGCCAATGAAGAGAGGCCAATATGGGTGAAATATGCTCTCCTCCTTCTAGTCCCTGTCAGTACTCAAATTGACAGCATTTTGAATTAACTGAAGGCTTTTCAGGGAACTTTTAGGACAACCTGATAATAATGAATTACAGTAGTCCAGCCTAGAAGAAATAAATGCATGAATTAGCTTTTCAGCATCACTCTGAGACAAGACCTTTCTAATTTTAGAGATACTGCGCAAATGCACAAAAACAGTCCTACATATTTGCTTAATATGCGCATCAGGACATATCCTGATCAAAAATGACTCCAAGATTTCTCACAGTATTACTGGAGGTCAGGGTAAGGCCATCCAGAGTAAGGATCTGGTTAGACAGCATGTTTGTAAGATTTGTGGGTCAAGTACAATAACTTCAGTTTTATCTGAATTTAAAAGCAGGAAATTAGAGGTCATCTATGTCATTATGTCTGAAAGACATTCCTTGTGGAACCTTGTGGAACTCCATAATTAACCTTAGTCTGTGAAGAAGACTCCCCATTTACATGAACAAATTGTAATCTAGTAGATAAATATGATTCAAACCACTGCAGCGCAGTGCCTTTAATACCTATGGCATGCTCTAATCTCTGTAATAAAATTTTATGGTCAACAGTATAAAAAGCTGCACTGAGGTCTAACAGGACAAGCACAGAGATGAGTCCACTGTCTGAGGCCATAAGAAGATCATTTGTAACCTTCACTAATGCTGTTTCTGTACTATGATGAATTCTGAAACCTGACTGAAACTCTTCAAATAGACCATTCCTCTGCAGATGATCAGTTAGCTGTTTTATAACTACCCTTTCAAGACTTTTTGAGAGAAAAGGAAGGTTGGAGATTGGCCTATAATTAGCTAAGATAGCTGGGTCAAGTGATGGCTTTTTAAGTAATGGTTTAATTACTGCCACTTTAAAAGCCTGTGGTACATAGCCAACTAATAAAGATAGATTGATCATATTTAAGATCGAAGCATTAACTAATGGTAGGGCTTCCTTGAGCAGCCTGGTAGGAATGGGGTCTATTAGACATGTTGATGGTTTGGAGGAAGTAACTAATGAAAATAACAGACAGAACAATTGGAGAGAAAGAGTCTAGCCAAATACCAGCATTACTGAAGGCAGCCGAACATAAAGATATGTCTTTGGGATGGTTATGAATAATTTTTTCTCTAATAGTTAAAATTTTATTTGCAAAGAAAGTCGTGAAGTCATTACTAGTTAAAGTTAAAGGAATACTCGGCTCAATAGAGCTCTGACTCTTTGTCAGCCTGGCTAAAGTGCTGAAAGAAACCTGGGGTTGTTCTTGTTTTCTTCAATTAGTGATGAATAGTAAGATGTCCTAACTTTACGGAGGGCTTTTTTTTTTTATAGAGCAACAGACTCTTTTTCCAGGCTAAATGAAGATCTTCTAAATTAGTGAGACACCATTTCCTCTCCATCTTACAGGTTATCTGCTTTAAGCTGCGAGTTTGTGGGTTATACCACGGAGTCAAGCATTTCAGATTTAAGGCTCTCTTTTTCTTTTTCAGAGGAGCTACAGCATCCAAAGTTTTGCTCAATGAGGATGTAAAGCTATTGACGAGATAATCTATCTCACTCACAGAGTTTAGGTAGCTACTCTGCACTGTGTTGGTATATGGCATTGAAGAACATAACAAAGAAGGAATCATATCCTTAAACCTAGTTACAGCACTTTCAGAAAGACTTCTAGTGTAATGAAACTTATTCCCCACTGCTGGGTAGTCCATTAAAGTAATGTAAATGTTATTAAGAAATGATCAGACAACAGGGGCTTTTCAGGGAATACTGTTAAGTCTTCAATTTCTATGCCATATGTCAGAACAGATCTAAAGTGTGGCTAAGGTAGTGGGTGGGCTCATTTACATTTTGAACGAAGCCAACTGAGTCTAATAAGACATTAAATGCAGTGTTTGAGGCTGTCATTCTCAGCATCTATGTGGATGTTAAAATCACCCACTATAATTATCTTATCTGAGCTAAGCACTAAGTCAGACAAATGGTCTGAAAATTCACAGAGAAACTCATAGTAACGACCAGGTGGACGATAGACAATAACAAATAAAACTGGTTTTTGAGACTTCCAATTTGGATGGACAAGACTAAGAGTCAAGCTTTCAAATGAATTAAAGCTCTGTCTGGGTCTTTGATAATTAATAGGCTGGAGTGGAAGATTGCCGCTAATCCTGCTCCTCGGCCCGTGCTTCGAGCATTCTGACAATGTGACTCGGGGTGTTGACTCATTAAACTAACATAATCATCCTGCTGTAACCAGGTTTCCTGTAAGGCAGAATAAATCAATATGTTGATCAATTATTAACTCATTTTACTAACAGGGACTTAGAAGAGAGAGACCTAATGTTTAATAGACCACATTTAACTGTTTTAGTCTGTGGTGCAGTTGAAGTTGCTATATTATTTTTTCTTTTTGAATTTTTATGCTTAAATAGATTTTTACTGGTGGTTGGTGGTCTAGGAGCAGGCACCATCTCTACGGGGATGGGGTATTGGGGGGATGGCAGGGGGAGAGAAGCTGCAGAGAGGTGTGTAAGACTACAACTCTGCTTCCTGGTCCCAACCCTGGATAGTCACGATTGGAGGGTTTAATAAAACTGGCCAGATTTCTAGAGATGAGAGCTGCTCCATCGCTATTGCGCGTAACAGCGCATCGTTAAGTTCTGTCACGTTGTGAACGAGGTGAATTGTCTCCACACACACACACCCATATTCATCCAACCGAATTCAGATCGCTCCAGTTTTTCAGAAGAACTTTGTGACTGCATGTGTAGTTGGGCTCTGTGCCATGGAGTGGCGCAGAGAGGAGGAGGAGGACAGAGCCAGATGTGTGGCTTCATGCGGCTCGTCTCGCGCATTTTCCCAAACATCAGGCACATGTAGCAGGTGGAACACCTGCAGGAGCGCGCTGAAGAGCACTGAAATTAGACTTTTAGCCGACTTGGTGTCAGCAATCAAACTGATTGCGGTGCAGCAGGGTTTAATTGTGCGCACGCTTCTGCCTCCGCCGGACTGGAGGAGGTGCAGAGATGTCTGGCTGCACGTGAGTCTCCTCTCGCTCCTCTGGTTGCTCTGGCTCAGACTCGTCATCCCGCTCATCGGTTACAACAGCAGGTGTAACACCTGCAGGAGCGTCCTGAGGAGCTTCAGCAGGAACTGTGGAACGACACTGGAGCCGAGTTTAATTGTGCGCATGTGACGGGTAAACGGATTCGTCGTGGCGCGCAGTGAAATGTGACGCCACGTTACAAGTCGTGACAGTTTCCGTGTCACTTCGTAATAACGCGTGACAGTTTGGCTCCAAGAACCATCACAGGAACCACTACGAATGTGTCATGTTCTATTAAGGATCACCTACTCATCAAGACGGATCAACACGCTCAGTTGCGACCCTCCACGACGTGAGACAAAATGAGGGTGGTGTGTGACATAAGTGGAAGATTTTTTGACAGGCAAAAACATGCTCCACGAATATCAAGAATATCACGCACTAACACGCACTATTAAGAAACCTATTCAGATGCATTAAGTCACGTTAAGAATTGTCAGGAATGTGTCACGAATGACAGAAAAATGACATTCGCATCTTGGTTATGTGTAAACGCACCTTAAGCTTTTTTGTTTAATCACCGCGGGGGGTGTGGGTGGGTCAGTAAGACCTCATGAGGGTTTATCTTGTACCAGTCAAAAACATAGAATGATCAAAATATTGGCTTATTGTTACATTTGTTGCTTCTACATTTCTGTCAATTCACCCTTAACAATATAATGCTTCCCAGCAGGAGTTCTATGAACACATATTATAACTGTCAATTTGTAGAAAAGGAAGTATGTTTATTTTTTTCTGATCTGTTGTTGCTTATTGTGTAAAATCGTGTACGTGTGTGTGTGTGTGTGTGTGTGTGTGTGTGTGTGTGTGTGTTGTGTGTGTGTGTTAGTCTATGAAGTGAGTATGGTGAGTGTTTGCCTCAATTTTCAACTTGGAATTTACATTGAACAGTTCTTTGCACATCTGCAGCGGAATATTTGTGTCCTATTTATTTACACAATGGCTTGCAGAGCAAAAATGAGATTACTTGTATCTTCTCGCTTGTCTGGTCTTGAAAGAAGGTAAGAATGGCACATACTGGGAACACCTGAACCGTTTCAAAAGTCACCACAGAACGGGATATCGTAGCAGGACAGATCGCACACATACTTATTTTCATTTTGGTTATCTTGAATGTTGTTCCAGTTTGTGAGGCCTCTTTCTTTGTCAGTGCCTAAAAAAGAAATAGAAAAAAAATACACATATTATTGGGTCCACAAGTAACTGGATAATTTTTTTTGGTCATTTTGCCTATGTATGCAGCCATTTTGGAGTTGAAATGTAGTGCCAGTTTTTAGATTTGATTGTTTAACATTTTTTAAAAAATTGTATGTACATTCATGAATGACGACTATTGTTTTAGAAAGTCCCTTCATTTCCAAACCCCGTAAATAATTCATTCATTCACTGATTGATTTCTATACTTCACTCACTCATATTCAACTCCTTCCTCCAATTAAAGGAGACCTGCATTGAAATAAATGTGGTCAGATTTCAGAAAAGAAATAGCTGATATGTATTTATAAGACCCTGTGAATGCAGTAAAGTAAATCTGTAAGCCCAAATTTGTAATTCAGCAGAGAAATATTCGTTTAAAATGACAAATTTGCAGCTAACATTTAGCCCTCTGTGAAAACAGTTTGTACATCCGGATCATTTCCATGACGTCGGTGACAAGACGACGCATTCCCGCCTTCAGTCCGATCCCACAATGAAACTGATTTATCTCTTAGTAATGTTACTGTTATACACATCCTGTTTCAACATCCAAAGTAAGCTGCAATGAATGTGAGATACAGCTCTGCTTGCTCAGATCCGGGGATCAGATCAGCGGCGGCATCAACAGCAGGCGACATTATTCCTCGATGCCTCGCTCTCACTGCCCCCGATACGCTTACCGAGTGCATGCGCTTGTTAAATGCCGCCGCGGCACTCACACCCCCGTGTCTGCTGTGCAGCCAGCACCACCTCTCTGTCTACTGAATGGAGTTGCAGCCAACTTGGCACAAGTCCAGAGACTACGCTCGCTGTTTTAATGCAGAGCGCGCGGTGACACCTGTTGCTCGCAAGGACAGACTTCTTGCTGCAAAATCCGCAGCGCTGCACGTCTCGGTAATCGGAGCCACAGCGCTCCGTGGCCGCTGAGAGAGGTTTATATATTTTTAATGACTTGAATTCTTTGCGGGTCTCGCCTCCGTAGCCCACGACGGTACACCGGAGGTGAAAGACAGTAGATTTTCAATGCAACACCACTCAATCAAACGGGTGTATGAAAAAGTCCACAAAAATAATTTTCAAGCACAAATAAAAGAAATGTGTACTCACCAAACGTGCTGCAAGACAATATGAAGTTTTAAAAAGTAGATCCTTCTGTATAAGACAAGAAAAAGGTGCAGATGCAAACTGATCTAATCCACAAATTACAGTTGGCGCGCACAATGCATGCTGGGAGAGGGTCTTGTCCCTGACGTCTTGGCACCGTCCATGATGAGAGGGATAATTTGCGGAGGGCTAAATGTTAGCTGTAAGTTTGTCATTTTCAAATGAAGATTTCTCTGTTGAATGACAGATCTGGGCTTGCAGATTTACTTTACTACATTCAGAAGGATCTTATGTGTAAATATAAGTCATTTTTTGGTCCAAAGATCTGACTGCATTTTTTTTCAATGCAGGTCTACTTTAAGGGTCACGGGGGTTGCAGTACTTGTATATCTCAGCAGTCACAGGGCATGAGGCAGAGTACACCCTGGATAGGACACCAGTCTGTTGCAGGGCTACATACAGACAAACACACCACACGCTCACGCACACCCTGGGTCAATTTGGAGCTTTCAATTTCACCTAACCATGTTTTTAGATGCAGGAGGAAGCCAGAGCACCCAGGAGGAGCCCACAGAAAGACAGGGAGAACATGTAAACTCCACACATAACAGACTGGAGGGGGAAGTGATCCCAGGACTTTCTTGCTGTGAGGCAACAATGCTAAACCACTAAGCCACTGTATTGCATCCCCCCCATAAGTAATTGAACAAACAAATATAAGTGTTATTGCATGTATAAAGATTCAATTTCACAGCCAGTTTTGATTGGACAAGTACAGTAGTGTTCAGAATAATAGTAGTGCTATGTAACTAAAAAGATTAATCCAGGTTTTGAGTATATTTCTTATTGTTACATGGGAAACAAGGTACCAGTAGATCCAGTAGATTCTCACAAATCCAACAAGACGAAGCATTCATGATATGCACACTCTTAAGGCTGTGGAATTGGGCTATTAGTAAAAAGTAGAAAAAGTAGAAAAGGGGGTGTTCACAATAATAGTAGTGTGGCATTCAGTCAGTGAGTTCGTCAATTTTGTGGAACAAACAGGTGTGAATCAGGTGTCCCCTATTTAACCCCTTAACGCCTGAATTTATATAGCTGTATACGCAACAAAAATATAAACGCAACACTTTTGGTTTTGCTCCCATTTTGTATGAGATGAACTCAAAGATCTAAAACTTTTTCCACATACACAATATCACCATTTCCCTCAAATATTGTTCACAAACCAGTCTAAATCTGTGATAGTGAGCACTTCTCCTTTGCTGAAATAATCCATCCCACCTCACAGGTGTGCCATATCAAGATGCTGATTAGACACCATGATTAGTGCACAGGTGTGCCTTAGACTGTCCACAATAAAAGGCCACTCTGAAAGGTGCAGTTTTGTTTTATTGGCGGGGGGATACCAGTCAGTATCTGGTGTGACCACCATTTGCCTCATGCAGTGCAACACATCTCCTTCGCATAGAGTTGATCAGGTTGTCAATTGTGGCCTGTGGAATGTTGGTCCACTCCTCTTCAATGGCTGTGTGAAGTTGCTGGATATTGGCAGGAACTGGTACACGCTATCGTATACGCCGGTCCAGAGCATCCCAAACATGCTCAATGGGTGACATGTCTGGTGAGTATGCCGGCCATGCAAGAACTGGGACATTTTCAGCTTCCAAGAATTGTGTACAGATCCTTGCAACATGGGGCCGTGCATTATCCTGCTGCAACATGAGGTGATGTTCTTGGATGTATGGCACAACAATGGGCCTCAGGATCTCGTCACGGTATCTCTGTGCATTCAAAATGCCATCAATAAAATGCACCTGTGTTCTTCGTCCATAACAGACGCCTGCCCATACCATAACCCCACCGCCACCATGGGCCACTCAATCCACAACATTGACATCAGAAAACCGCTCACCCACACGACGCCACACACGCTGTCTGCCATCTGCCCTGGACAGTGTGAACCGGGATTCATCCATGAAGAGAACACCTCTCCAACGTGCCAAACACCAGCGAATGTGAGCATTTGCCCACTTAAGTCGGTTATGACAACGAACTGGAGTCAGGTCGAGACCCCGATGAGGACGACGAGCATGCAGATGAGCTTCCCTGAGACGGTTTCTGACAGTTTGTGCAAAAATTCTTTGGTTATGCAAACCGATTGTTTCAGCAGCTGTCCGAGTGGCTGGTCTCAGACGATCTTGGAGGTAAACATGCTGGATGTGGAGGTCCTGGGCTGGTGTGGTTACACGTGGTCTGCGGTTGTGAAGCTGGTTGGATGTACTGCCAAATTCTCTGAAACGCCTTTGGAGACAGCTTATGGTAGAGAAATGAACATTCAATACACGAGCAACAGCTCTGGTTGACATTCCTGCTCCCTCAAATCTTGCGACATCTGTGGCATTGTGCTGTGTGATAAAACTGCACCTTTCAGAATGGCCTTTTATTGTGGGCAGTCTAAGGCACACCTGTGCACTAATCATGGTGTCTAATCAGCATCTTGGTATGGCACACCTGTGAGGTGGGATGGATTATTTCAGCAAAGGAGAAGTGCTCACTATCACAGATTTAGACTGGTTTGTGAACAATATTTGAGGGAAATGGTGATATTGTGTATGTGGAAAAAGTTTTAGATCTTTGAGTTCATCTCATACAAAATGGGAGCAAAACCAGAAGTGTTGCATTTATATTTTTGTTGAGTGTAAAAAAAATGTTTTGTGTGTGTTTTTGCCTTTAAGTAGATGGTAAATAATGTTGAGATTATTAATTTCACTTTTGCACAAAAATAAGTTGTAATTTTGGTATTTTGCTAATAATTTATGTTATAATGGTATAATAATAATACTGGTATGTTGCAAATATGCGACAACAGGCATACTGGTCAATTTGGTATGTTGCATATTTGAGTCAAATATTGTAGCATATATGCGACAATAGGCGTTAAGGGGTTAAGGATGAAGCCAGCACCTGTTAAACATGCTTTTCTCTTTGAAAGCCTGAGGAAAATGGGACGTTCAAGACATTGTTCAGAAGAACAGCGTAGTTTGATTAAAAAGTTGATTGGAGAGGGGAAAACTTATACGCAGATGCAAAAAATGATAGGCTGTTCATCTACAATGATCTCCAATGCTTTAAAATGGACAAAAAAACAGACGTGTGGAAGAAAACGGAAAACAACCATCAAAATGGATAAAAGAATAACCAGAATGGCAAAAGCTCACTTAGAAGACGCCTGTGTGAAGCTAATTTATGTGCAAGAATCCCCCGCAAAGTCCCTCTGTTAAATAAAAGAGATGTGCAGAAGAGGTTACAATTTGCCAAAGAACACATCAACTGGCCTAAAGAGAAATGGAGGAATAGTTTGTGGACTGATGAGAGTAAAATTGTTCTTTTTGGGTCCAAGGGCCGCAGACAGTTTCTGAGACAACCCCCAAACTCTGAATTCAAGCCACAGTTCACAGTGAAGACAGTGAAGCATGGTGGTGCAAGCATCATGATATGGGCATGTTTCTCCTACTATGGTGTTGGGCCTATATATCGCATACCAGGTATCATGGATCAGTTTGGATATGTCAAAATACTTGAAGAGGTCATGTTGCCTTATGCTGAAGAGGACATGCCCTTGAACCGAACCGGTGCACGTTGGCCTCTGGCAGGGCTGCCCTTTGTCACCGGTTCTGTTCATTATTTTTATGGACAGAATTTCTAGGCGCAGCCAGGGTGTAGAGGGGGTCTGGTTTGGGAACCACAGAATCTCGTCTCTGCTGTATGCGGACGATGTGGTTCTGTTGGCTTCGTCAAATCACGACCTTCAGCGTGCACTGGGGCAGTTTGCAGCCGAGTGTGAAGCATCGGGATGAAAATCAGCACCTCCAAATCCGAGGCCATGGTTCTCGACCGGAAAAAGGTGCTTTGCCCTCTTCATGTTGGTGGAGTGTCCTTGCCTCAAGTGGAGGAGTTTAAGTATCTCTGGGTCTTGTTCACGAGTGAGGGACGGATGGAGCGTGAGATCGATAGACAGATTAGTGCAGCATCTCCAGTGATGCGGTCGCTGTATCGGACCGTCGTGGTGAAGAGAGAGCTGAGTAGGGGGGCAAAGCTCTCGATTTACCGATCGATCTACGTTCCGATCCTCACCTATGGTCATGAGATTTGCCTCATGACCGAAAGAACGAGATCGCGAGTACAAGCGGCCGAGATGAGTTTCCTCCGCAGGGTGATCTGGGCGCTCCCTTAGAGATAGGGTGAGGAGCTCGGTCACTCGGGAGGAGCTCGGAGTCGAGCCGCTCCTCCTCCACGTCGAAAGGCATCAGTTGAGGTGGCTCGGGCATCTTTTCCGGATGCCCCGCTGGACACCTCGCTGGAGAGGTGTTCCGGGCACGTCCCACTGGGAGGAGGCCCCGGGGAAGACCCAGGACATGCTGGAGGGACTACATCTCTCGGCTGGCTTGGGAACGCCTTGGGCTTCCCCGGAGGAGCTGGGGGAGGTGTGTGTGGATCGGGAGGTCTGGGCGGCTTTGCTTGAGCTGCTGTCCCCCGCGACCCGACTCCGGTTAAAGCGGAAGAAAATGGATGGATGGATGGATGGACATGCCCTTGAAATGGGTGTTTCAACAAGACAATGACCCCAAGCACACTAGTAAACAAGCAAAATCTTGGTTCCAAACCAACAAAATTAATGTTTTGGAGTGGCCTGCCCAATCCCCGGACCTAAATCCAATTGAGAATTTGTGGGGTGACATCAACAAAGCTGTTTCTGAAGCAAAACCAAGAAATGTAAATGAATTGTGGAATGTTGTTAAAGAATCTTGGAGTGGAATAACAGCTGAAAGGTGCCACAAGTTGGTTGACTCCATGCCTCGCAGATGTGAAGAAATCATGAAAAACTGTGGTTATACAACTAAATACTAGTTTAGTGATTCACAGGATTGCTAAAAAAAGCAGTTTGAACATAATAGTTTTGAGTTTGTAGCGTCAACAGCAGATGCTACTATTATTGTGAACACCCCCTTTTCTACTTTTTTTTTTACTAATAGCCCAATTTCATAGCCTTAAGAGTGTGCATATCATGAATGTTTAGTCTTGTTGGATTTGTGAGAATCTACTGGATCTACTGGTACCTTGTTTCCCATGTAACAATAAGAAATATACTCAAAACCTGGATTAATCTTTTTAGTCACATAGCGCTACTATTATTCTGAACACTACTGTAAGTGGATGGATAAATGAGCAATTGCAAGGAACTGAATGTCCTGGACATTATTTACATCAAGCATTACTAAATACAAACATTATGGTACTGGATGGAAATGTGTCTGGAGTAGGCGTTAAATCTCCCGTTAACATGCATCCGGTTCTGTTGCAGTTTGGTTACCGATAGAAAAAAAACTGGAAAATGACAAAGATAATCGGGAACCCTGGCACAACCCATCTGCAAGCATAGATTGTCACCCTGGAGCATGCAGAACATTATCTAGGCTATCAGAATCAGTGGGATAATCGGGAAGAATAGTTCACGCTGACAGAAGTGATCTGGAACCATTCCGGGTCATCTTCAAGCTCGCTGCAACTTATCTGGGCCGTCTGCAACGTCCTGGGAACCCAACTACAAGCTGACAGCATTAGACTTGTACCAAACACAGATGCAGTTCTGTACCCGGTCTGCTGTCCTAAAGCTCACTGTTAAGTGAGGGAAGCCACCAAGACACTGGTGATACTTCTGAGAGTTTCACGCCTATAAAAAACCACCATGATTGTGTGCACATCACTTCTGGCATGCACGTGTGTGTATTTACATCAGGCTGCATTTCAGATGCATTTCCACATCATCTGTCTTTGATAATAGCTTTTAATACACACTTTGTATCTTCTCTGACCATGTGTGGGCATGGTTTTAGAGGGCACAGTCATCCTGGACTTTTGTGTTTGTGTGCACACTTTTCCTTGTTTCTTTTTTCTTGCTCCTTTGGCTGATCAGGCAGTCAACTGACAGCACCTTTGGGAAATTACACCATGTGTTCAATGTACTGTAATATCTAAACTTAAAAATAAATCAATCAATTACAGATGCATTTGGCTATTTTTGGAATCCATATCCTCGTGATTTTAGCTTTACAAGTGTTTATTTACGGATTCATGTCTGTGACTTCTTCCACAGTTAAACTCTACACAGTATAACTCGTAAGGGAAACCATCAAGAGATTTAGAATAACTCCCAGGGGGTTATAGGCTTCTGTGGCTGTGCACGGCATAACTTTGTTGCGCTGTGTGAGCAGTTCTAAGGTTACATGGTGAAGTGGACCAGAGAAGGATTTTCTTAAAAGGAACGCTTGAAATGTCAGATACAACTTGCCATAAGGGACAGGGAGACTTGAGCTTGGATTTATTCTGTTTTCTTGAATGTAAATTCAGTAATGTCTACACTGAAAGGATTGTGTCATACCTGGAATGGTATTGTCCAGGATAAACCCAAAAAATCCTCCGATGAACATGTGTGTGGTGAAGAGTACGACAATCACTTGGTCCAGTTCTTTTATTCCTTCAAATGCATGCAGAGAGAGAAAGAGAGTTAACAGCAACATGATAGTAAATATGAAACCGTGTTTTATCTCTTGTTATGCTGTCAAATAGAATTTACTGGTAAGGCAACTGATATTTCTGGACATTTCTGACATACATTTTTGCAATTGTGATGGGGGAAAAACACTCACTAAAGGAAATAATATTCTGTAGAAATACTGGTCTTCCAGAATACAAGCCAAGTCAAGTATAGCAGCATGCCCTGGCACAGCACATTGCATGGGAGGCAACCATTCCCACAACTACAAAAATTACAAAATTAGCCATATAGCTGCTGTAGTCAGGTGAACTGTGGACAAACCCTTGGGATCCTCAACACTGAGGCACCTACAGTTGTGTTCAAAATAATAGCAGTCTGTTTAAAAACTTGTGTAATCCTGATAATATCTTATTTCCATGCACGCAAATCAAATCAAATCAATTTTATTTATATAGCGCCAAATCACAACAAACAGTTGCCCCAAGGCGCTTTATATTGTAAGGCAAAGCCATACAATAATTATGGAGAAACCCCAATGGTCAAAACGACCCCCTGTGAGCAAGCACTTGGCGACAGTGGGAAGGAAAAACTCCCTTTTAACAGGAAGAAACCTCCAGCAGAACCAGGCTCAGGGAGGGGCAGTCTTCTGCTGGGACTGGTTGGGGCTGAGGGAGGCAAATGCATTGGGAACACTGCACATTCTATTCCAAATCAAAACATGATTAAAAATTTGTCAAATTTGTCATTACTTTAGAGAAAGTGAAGAAAAAGTAATATTAGGCTGACTTAAAAAAAAAACAAAAAACAGAAATCTGCATTTTTCTTTACAAACTCAAACATTTCATGTATAAACTGGAAATGTCAGGATTTGTCCTTGCTCAGGTCTTGACCTTTATTTTCCATCAGTCTTCCTGTATTGATATCTTGTATTTACTTCTTTGATCATCTGTTTTTTTTTTCTGTTTTCACTGAGTTTTGTTTGTCGCCACACGTTTAGTGCCATTCGTGTTTTGTTTAGCCTTTCACACACTGTCTTTGATTTTCGTTCATATTTGCTTTTGTCACATGTTTTATTTGGCAGGTTTATCACTGTAGCTTTGGTTTATTTATTTTGCTTTTTGTATGTTTCCCACTCACTGGTCCCATTCTGATTTCAGCCTTGATTTACTTGTTACCTTCCTTTCAGTCTGAGCCGTTTTTACCTCCGCCAAGGAGGTTATGTTTTCGGTCGAGTTTGTTTGTTTGTTTGTCTGTCTGTTTTTCAGCAGGATAACTCAAAAAGTTTTGAACGGATTTTGATGAAATTTTGTGGAGTGGTTGGAAATTTTAGTGGTGATCCGGATCACGATCCAGATGCAGGAATTTTTTTAAAGGATTCTTCACCATTGTGGGATAGAGGGAATTTTGACATTCTAGTTTCTAACTCCACAAAAACAAGGCAGAAAGGCTTGAAAAAAATTAGGGTGTAACATTGTCAAATGTTCTATCAAACAACAAAGTTTGGTGATGATCGGATCTGGATTCTGGATCTGGTGATCCAGAATATGCAAAAATACAAGGTCTGTTAAAAAACTATCCAACCTTTTTATTTTTTTTTAAAACTATATGGATTTGAATCATGTGCGCTTGCATCAGCCAAGCTTGAACCTTCGTGCGCATGCGTGAGTTTTTTCACACCTGTCAGTTACGTCATTCGCCTGTGGGCAGGCTTTGAGTGAGCACTGGTCCACCCCCCTCGATGGATTTTCATTGTCAGGGAAATGGCTGAGCGATTGGAGCAGTGCTGAATCACATTTTTCCAGAAACTGTGAGAGACAGCCAGGTGGAAACCATTCGGAAGATTCAGACGGCTTTCGGTGAGGATACTCTGGGCGTCACACAGATTAAGGACCATTACAACCAGATTAAAGACGACCCACAGTGGCGGGGGGCGCACCGCGCTCCGAGTGGCCAGCGACAGGCTGAAACGACCAGATTATTTCCAAAGTGAAGGCTGTGTTGATCCGGGACGTCGTCTGACTACCAGAGAAATTGCAGAAGAGGTGTACATCAGCACTTTTGCGGCACATTCCACTGTTACAGGAGATTTTGTAATGAAAGACGTGCGGAGGAATTCGCACGCTCAGCCATTTCCCTGACAATGAAAATCCAACGAGGGGGCTGGACCAGTGCTCACTCAAAGCCTGCCCACAGGCGAATGACGCAACCGACAGGCGTGAAAAAACTCACGCATGCGCACGAAGGTTCAAGCTTGGCTGATGCAAGCGCACATGATTCAAATCCATATAGTTTTTTAAAAAAATAAAAAGGTCGGATAGTTTTCTAACAGACCTCGTATAGGGAAAATAGAAAATGTGTCAGTGTGAGGGGACAAATGAAGCTAGAGATGCACCACTAACACCAAATTGTAGCTGAATCTTTACTGATTCAGTAAGGTGTCATCAGATTTGATGTGGCTTCAAATGTTATGGAGCTAGATCCAGAAGAAAACCATTACCGAAAAATCGTTTTTATACAATAACTTTTGAACTAATAAAGACATAAAAGTGATTCCAAGTTCTAGTGGTATGTTTTCATGGTCAAGGATGTCAAATATAAAGGAAAGAAAAGTGTATTAATCATAGTTTTGGTTGTAACACTGAACTGTTGAATAGATCACTGTGCCAAGGAGGGAATCTCTTCAGGGTCAGTGACCCTATGGCCTTGTGTAAGGATACATGCTATCCAGTCACAGCAGATGAAACTTTTTTTACTAGCAAACATCATTGTTAGACTTTTTTAGGTTCAATGATTCCACGGCGTGTCGATGTTATGGCGTCAGTGACCCCATGGCCTTGGCGGAGGTTTGCACTCTCTGAGTGCTTCTAGTGTTGCTTAGTATTATTCTGTTCATGTTAAGATTAATTTTTGCCTTTAGTTTTTTTTTTTTTTTTTTTTGCTTTTCTCAGCCTGGATATTTTCAGGTTTTTTTTTTTGTTTTTTTTGCTTTTCTCAGCCGGGATATTTTAGTATTGTTAGTTCATGGTTTCTGGTTATTTCCCTGCTGTCGCTGCACTCCCTTGTCTGTCCCTCCTTGCCCATGGTCGTCTGTGTCCATTTGGGCCTGGGGAGTTATTTTGTTTGGCTTTCGGTTTCGGCTGTAGGGGGAGGGGTACTGTCAGGATTTGTCCTTGCTCAGGTCTTGACCTTTATTTTCCATGTGTTCCTGTATTGATATCTTGTGTTTGCTTCTTTGATCATCTATTTATTTTTCTGTTGTCACTAAGTTTTTTTTTTTTTCCTGTAGCCACATGTTTAATGCCATTCTTGTTTTGTTTAGCCTTTGGTACACTGTCTTTGTTTTTCGTTCATGTTTGCTTTTGTCACATGTTTTATTTGGCAGGTTTACCACTGTAGCTTTGGTTTATTTTGTGTTTTGTACGTTTCCCACTCATTGGTCCCATTCTAATTTCAGCCTTGATTTACTTGTTACCTTCCTTTTAGTCTTAGCCATTTTGTTTCTTAGTATTATTCTGTTCATGTGAAGATTCCTTTTTGCCTTTAGGTTTTTTTTTTTTTCTTTCTCAGCCTGGATATTTTAGTATTGTTAGTTCATGGTTTCTGGTTATTTCCCTGCTGGTGCTGCACATGGTCTGCATTTGTATTGCACATGTGCGTGTGTGTCGTGCTCCCCCGCTTACCCCGCCCTACCCCCAAAACACATGTGGCATACATGTGCTGATATATATACACTGCACAGACATGATCACATGGGGGCCGGACAGACTGGACACAGTGCACACAGCACAGTGACGTGCCTGTCAGCTGCTGACCAGAGACTCACTGACAGCTCACATAACACAGAAGAGAGTGACAGGGTGGTGTGTGCGCTGAACTGACGGGATGTGTCTGCCGACAGAAGCAGATGTGGAGATCTCTGGTTCTGGACATCCCAGCTGGAGAACACGTACCGTGTTTGGACGACATGAGCTAAAACAACTGTCCACTATGGTGCATGTGTCTGCTTGCTGTCTTCATGTGGACATACATAAATCATATATCACTGTTGTGATGGGCTACAGCAAGTGAGTGCATGGCATGTACATTAACAGGCTTCACCAGATGAAACAGACCATCAGATTATAACACACAGTGGGCAAGTCACGTCACCCATGTGAGCTCTTTTCCACATGACACAGTGTCAGTCATGCTGCGCACCATCCACAAGACAAGTCTGTCTGGTCAGACACGTGCCAGCAGATGTGGACATAATAAGAGTGCCCTGCTTCATCATTTATATGTCATTTCATGACTGTACATCTGTGACCATGGGTCATCTCCAGAGGAACAGACGGTTCATACTTGTATTGCCCGCTTGATAAGAGGGATTCAATAAAATGCGGTGTTTTTATATGGTGTGTGGTTGTATTTTTTTTTAAAATACGTCCATGTCCTTCTTGATTTCAGGCATTTTTCCGCACTTTTTACAGAACAGTGATGGTAGCTCAGTGGTAAAGTTTCTGGCTAGCAATCAGAGCTTTTGTAAATTGCAGGTTTGAATCCTGTGGGTGGTATGTATTTTTCTTTTTTTTTTTTCCCCACAGCAGCTGCGTGATGTGATTATACATGTTCCAGCTGCTGGCACTGTGTTCCTGCTGTGACGGTTTCGTGCATGAAACCGTCACAGCGGCATCATTCACGCCTGCCCTTCGGCTCAATGTTTTCATGGTTCGCTCATGTGAGCTCTTGCACTGTGATTCGCCCTGATTTATACTTATTTGTACTATGTATGAAGGGGCCCTTAAAAAAGCTCACCCATGAACCCATATTTGTACTCTCATGCAAAGCCTTTCTGAATATGGGTCAAGGTTGCTTTCAACCAAGGTTGCTCTTGGCTTTCAATAAATTCTTCGCATTTGAAAGACTTCAAAGGTGATTAGATTGTACTTCTGAGTCATCGTGCTTGTTCCCGTTTTTGTTTATTGTTGAACCAGGGTTCCAGTCTTCGGAAATCCACCCAAATGCAACAAAGTAAAAATTGCTAAATTAGTCATGGGTGAACTGTTTTGATCATATTTAAAAAAAAAAAAGATTTTCATTGTTTTCAAGCAAAAGCTCATCCGAATATACAGGAACGGGACTATGGGGTTGCAAAAAAGTTGTATCCCGAATTGAAAAAAAGGGTGCTCAGTGTGAAAATAACTGCTTCAAGTGTAAAGCATGATGCAACACATGGCCCTGTCATTTAATTTATTTCTGGCTATATATGACAGAGAAGAATTTCTGTTAGCCTTGAGGGAACACAAGTCCATCATTCAGAACAGTTCACATTGCATGACACAAGAAAACTGTCTTGGTTCACGGCTTTTCTCGTTCTACATGCTTCCTCTGGGAGAATCTAAAACTACAATCACTATCACAATTGCTGATGACACACAGTTAAGCCCCCGTCACACACAGCAACAATGTGCAGGAACCAGCCCGACACAGCAAATATTGCCATAGTCCAATGCAGTGGGGAGGAAAAAAGGAGTGGTCAGCAGTGTCAGAACGCATCCACCAAATGTGCAGACCATGAACCTGTCGTCACCAACATGCTGCTCTGGTAGAAGAACAAATACAAGGGTTCATGGCAACATCCATGACAAAACACAAGCACCTGAATGAAAACATCACTGTCAGATCCAGGGGCTAAAAAAGTGAGGGCTCAGTGATGGCTCCACACAGGAGCCATCACTGAGGCTGGCGATTGCTGGAATGACCATCAGCTCATCTACACCAGCATAAGATTCAAAATTTTACTCCCCAATAGTAGATATAACAAAAACAAAATACACATGGAAATCCTCAAAAACATATAGGCTTCCACTTATACGCAACTGTTGTCCTAATATCCCAGTGAGTTTGGAACCCCCATCAAAATTCATACCAAAAGAACTCAGAAGTGTTTTGTTGAAACCTTTGAGAAACACAAATAGCTCTTTGATGGAAACACGACACACCTTTAGAGCTGTCCAACCAGGCTCAAACTTCTATCTATCTATCTATCTATCTATCTATCTATCTATCTATCTATCTATCTATCTATCTATCTATCTATCTATCTATCTATCTATCTATCTATCTATCTATCTATCTATCTATCTATCTATCTATCTATCTATCTATCTATCTATCTATCTATCTATCTATCTATCTATCTATCTATCTATCTATCTATCTATCTATCTATCTATCTATCTATCTATCTATCTATCTATCTATCTATCTATCTATCTATCTATCTATCTATCTATCTATCTATCTATCTATCTATCTATCTATCTATCTATCTATCTATCTATCTATCTATCTATCTATCTATCTATCTATCTATCTATCTATCTATCTATCTATCTATCTATCTATCTATCTATCTATCTATCTATCTATCTATCTATCTATCTATCTATCTATCTATCTATCTATCTATCTATCTATCTATCTATCTATCTATCTATCTATCTATCTATCTATCTATCTATCTATCTATCTATCTATCTATCTATCTATCTATCTATCTATCTATCTATCTATCTATCTATCTATCTATCTATCTATCTATCTATCTATCTATCTATCTATCTATCTATCTATCTATCTATCTATCTATCTATCTATCTATCTATCTATCTATCTATCTATCTATCTATCTATCTATCTATCTATCTATCTATCTATCTATCTATCTATCTATCTATCTATCTATCTATCTATCTATTCTATCTATCTATCTATCTATCTATCTATCTATCTATCTATCTATCTATCTATCTATCTATCTATCTATCTATCTATCTATCTATCTATCTATCTATCTATCTATCTATCTATCTATCTATCTATCTATCTATCTATCTATCTATCTATCTATCTATCTATCTATCTATCTATCTATCTATCTATCTATCTATCTATCTATCTATCTATCTATCTATCTATCTATCTATCTATCTATCTATCTATCTATCTATCTATCTATCTATCTATCTATCTATCTATCTATCTATCTATCTATCTATCTATCTATCTATCTATCTATCTATCTATCTATCTATCTATCTATCTATCTATCTATCTATCTATCTATCTATCTATCTATCTATCTATCTATCTATCTATCTATCTATCTATCTATCTATCTATCTATCTATCTATCTATCTATCTATCTATCTATCTATCTATCTATCTATCTATCTATCTATCTATCTATCTATCTATCTATCTATCTATCTATCTATCTATCTATCTATCTATCTATCTATCTATCTATCTATCTATCTATCTATCTATCTATCTATCTATCTATCTATCTATCTATCTATCTATCTATCTATCTATCTATCTATCTATCTATCTATCTATCTATCTATCTATCTATCTATCTATCTATCTATCTATCTATCTATCTATCTATCTATCTATCTATCTATCTATCTATCTATCTATCTATCTATCTATCTATCTATCTATCTATCTATCTATCTATCTATCTATCTATCTATCTATCTATCTATCTATCTATCTATCTATCTATCTATCTATCTATCTATCTATCTATCTATCTATCTATCTATCTATCTATCTATCTATCTATCTATCTATCTATCTATCTATCTATCTATCTATCTATCTATCTATCTATCTATCTATCTATCTATCTATCTATCTATCTATCTATCTATCTATCTATCTATCTATCTATCTATCTATCTATCTATCTATCTATCTATCTATCTATCTATCTATCTATCTATCTATCTATCTATCTATCTATCTATCTATCTATCTATCTATCTATCTATCTATCTATCTATCTATCTATCTATCTATCTATCTATCTATCTATCTATCTATCTATCTATCTATCTATCTATCTATCTATCTATCTATCTATCTATCTATCTATCTATCTATCTATCTATCTATCTATCTATCTATCTATCTATCTATCTATCTATCTATCTATCTATCTATCTATCTATCTATCTATCTATCTATCTATCTATCTATCTATCTATCTATCTATCTATCTATCTATCTATCTATCTATCTATCTATCTATCTATCTATCTATCTATCTATCTATCTATCTATCTATCTATCTATCTATCTATCTATCTATCTATCTATCTATCTATCTATCTATCTATCTATCTATCTATCTATCTATCTATCTATCTATCTATCTATCTATCTATCTATCTATCTATCTATCTATCTATCTATCTATCTATCTATCTATCTATCTATCTATCTATCTATCTACACTCAACAAAAATATAAACGCAACACTTTTGGTTTTGCTCCCATTTTGTATGAGATGAACTCAAAGATCTAAAACTTTTTCCACATACACAATATCACCATTTCCCTCAAATATTGTTCACAAACCAGTCTAAATCTGTGATAGTGAGCACTTCTCCTTTGCTGAGATAATCCATCCCACCTCACAGGTGTGCCATATCAAGATGCTGATTAGACACCATGATTAGTGCACAGGTGTGCCTTAGACTGTCCACAATAAATGGCCACTCTGAAAGGTGCAGTTTTGTTTTATTGGGGGGGGGGATACCAGTCAGTATCTGGTGTGACCACCATTTGCCTCATGCAGTACAACACATCTCCTTCGCATAGAGTTGATCAGGTTGTCAATTGTGGCCTGTGGAAAGTTGGTCCACTCCTCTTCAATGGCTATGCGAAGTTGCTGGATATTGGCAGGAACTGGTACACGCTGTCGTATACGCCAGTCCAGAGCATCCCAAACATGCTCAATGGGTGACATTTCCGGTGAGTATGCCGGCCATGCAAGAACTGGGACATTTTCAGCTTCCAAGAATTGTGTGCAGATCCTTGCAACATGGGGCCGTGCATTATCCTGCTGCAACATGAGGTGATGTTCTTGGATGTATGGCACAACAATGGGCCTTAGGATCTCATCACGGTATCACTGTGCATTCAAAATGCCATCAATAAAATTCACCTGTGTTCTTCGTCCATAACAGACACCTGCCCGTACCATAACCCCACCGCCACCATGGGCCACTCGATCCACAACACTGACATCAGAAAACCGCTCACCCACACGACGCCACACACGCTGTCTGCCATCTGCCCTGGACAGTGTAAACCGGGATTCATCCGTGAAGAGAACACCTCTCCAAAGTGCCAAACGCCAGCAAATGTGAGCATTTGCCCACTCAAGTCGGGTACGACGACGAACTGGAGTCAGGTCGAGGTAGAGAAATGAACATTCAATACACAAGCATCAGCTCTGGTTGACATTCCTGCTGTCAGCATGCCAACTGCACACTCCCTCAAATCTTGCGACATCTGTGGCATTGTGCTGTGTGATAAAACTGCACGTTTCAGAGTGGCCTTTTATTGTGGGCAGTCTAAGGCACACCTGTGCACTAATCATGGTTTCTAATCAGCATCTTGATATGGCACACCTGTGAGGTGGGATGGATTATCTCAGCAAAGGAGAAGTGCTCACTATCACAGCTTTAGACTGGTTTGTGAACAATATTTGAGGGAAATGGTGATATTGTGTATGTGGAAAAAGTTTTAGATCATTGAGTTCATCTCATACAAAATGGGAGCAAAATCAAAAGTGTTGAGTTTATATTTTTGTTGAGTGTATCTATCTAGATTTCATCTTGGACTTTAGACAAGGGACTGATGAATGGCAAAGGTGCCAGCACTTACAATATTCCTGCGGAAGTGCTCAAAGAAAGAGGGGCTTCGCTTCAATGGCATCTGCATGAATTGATTTCTAGATATAGGAGAGTCCGTGCATACCTTCATACTTTCCAGATGCCCCCATTATTGCAATCTACAAGAAGAAAGGGGGGGTCTGAAAATGAAAGTGGATTCCAATCATAACAACCAACAAGAGAAGAAGAAAAAGTATTTTGTCTTTCGGGGATGTATATTTAAATTTTCCCTCTGCATTTAACCCATCCTAATTATAGTTTAACACAAAGCAACTGCAAACACTGACTCACTGTCACAGCATAGCAGCTCTAGATCCAGACATATTGCCTTGGTCAAGGGAATTCAATAGAGCATAAGCCAAAGAGGAGACAGAGGGTGAATCAAATCAAATCAAATCAATTGTATTTATATAGCGCCAAATCACAACAAACAGTTGCCCCAAGGCGCTTTATATTGTAAGGCAAAGCCATACAATAATTATGGAGAAACCCCAATGGTCAAAACGACCCCCTGTGAGCAAGCACTTGGCGACAGTGGGAAGGAAAAACTCCCTTTTAACAGGAAGAAACCTCCAGCAGAACCAGGCTCAGGGAGGGGCAGTCTTCTGCTGGGACTGGTTGGGGCTGATCGAGAGAACCAGGAAAAAGACATGCTGTGGAGGGGAGCAGAGATCAATCACTAATGATTAAATGCAGAGTGGTGCATACAGAACAAAAAGAGAAACACTCAGTGCATCATGAGAACCCCCAGCAGTCTAAGTCTATAGCAGCATAACTAAGGGATGGTTCAGGGTCACTTGATCCAGCCCTAACTATAAGCTTTAGCAAAAAGGAAAGTTTTAAGCCTAATCTTAAAAGTAGAGAGGGTGTCTGTCTCCCTGATCTGAATTGGGAGCTGGTTCCACAGGAGAGGAGCCTGAAAGCTGAAGGCTCTGCCTCCCATTCTACTCTTACAAACCCTAGGAACTACAAGTAAGCCTGCAGTCTGAGAGCGAAGCGCTCTATTGGGGTGATATGGTACTATGAGAGAGTGAGTCCTACATTTGTGTCCACCACGAGTGTGTCTCTGAGCCTGATAGAACAAACTGGCCAGAAATGGACACAGTCTTCAATGTCCTCCCTAAGTTCTCAGGTGGAACAACTTGTGCACAAATTGGGCCACGACACGTACTCAGCAACACAAACAGAAGCCACAGTTAACCTGCTTCCAGGTACGACAGCAGAGCAGCCGGTGTCTGGTGCTGATTCAGTTTTTTTTTTGTACAACCAGCTCTACCACCCTGAGTGTTTCTCTGGTGAGTCTAGTGATGTGAGACCATTTATAACCCAATGCGAACTGCACTTTGAATTGACCTCATCAATGTTCCCGACTGATCAGACAAAAACAGCTTTTATGATATCTCACCTGACAGGCCGAGCCTCAGACTGGGCCACTGCAGAATGGAGCCAGCGATCAGAATAATGTCAGTCCCTCAGTCTTTTCATCTCTGCCCTGCAACAAGTATTCCAACACATGTCTCCAGGATGCAAGACTGTGCATTCCCTGATGAAGCTCCGGCACGGGTCAAGGAAAGTGTCAGATTATGCCCTCGACCTACACATATTAGCGGCCAATAGTGAGTGGAACTCAGCGGCTCGTGATGTTTTTCCAAGGACTCACAGATCACATCAAGGATCAGCTCATCGATGTGGAGATCCCAGAGGACCTGGATGCCCTAATCGCAATGGTGCTAAAGGTGGACTGCCGGGTGTCAGACCACCCCCGGAGGGAGATCCATTCCTTCAGCCACCAGACAACTGGTTCCAATTGCCCTCTTCCGGAAGCAGCCCGTGCCAGCCCCAGCCTCTCCCAGGAAAACTCAGAGGATCCAACGCAGCTCGGACATCACAGGGTCAGCCCTTCTTTTCATGTAACTAAGGGTATGAAGCAGGGAAGTTTCTTATCTCCCTCACTTTTTATTATTTTTTTTATTAATGATCTGCTAATTAGTTTGCAAAATACAAATACCGGTATAAGAGTCTTTGATTATAAAGTCAACACGTGTGTATGCTGATGATGTAACAATACTGAGTTCAACTGCCCCAGGTCTCCAGTCACTTATCAATATCTGCACCAGTTACACTGATGACTGACAATTTAATTTAGGTTTAAAGAACTCCCAAGTCTATATTGTAGGAAAAAGCCTACTAAAAACCCCTCCTAGGTTTAACCTAAACTCAAGTGAAATCCACATACAAACTAATATGGAGATCCTGGGTGTCAAGGTTGTAAATAATAGGATAAGTGGTGGCAGAAGGAGCATGTATAAGTTGTATAAGTATACTGGATGAATTTATGTCACAGGACAATAAGTCATTGAATTGTTTTTATAATTTTACGAAATTATCTATTGAATTTCAGTGTAATGACGTCACTGATTGTTTAAGATATCTCTTATATCACAATAATTTTGTAAAACAATGGTCTGCTGAGTTTACTCTCAAGAGTTTACTCAGTCATTTTAATTGTGTTATAGTTTTTATTGTACATTTTTATTGTTGCATTTTATTCTTGTTTGTGTGGATGTTATTCTCCCCAATTTGAGGGATTTAATAAAAAATAACAAAATATTATCCACTGGCAGCTTCCAATCCTGATCTCACCGGTGTACCCACTTGCTACCATGACCTTGCTCAGGTGTGCAGTAAGGAAAGGGCTAAGATCCTCCCTCCACACCGCAAGTCCTCCTAGAGGAAAACTTGACTCACTTTCTGCACCCGAATGACAAACCATTCATCCGTCCACTTCCCCAGCCAGCACCAGATTCTTCTTTGTAGAAAAGAAAGAGAAGACTCTCTGCCCCTGTATAGATTATCGGGGTCTCAATGACATCAGTCAAAAATAGGTATCTACTTCCTCCAATTGCCTCTGCGTTTGAACTTTTAGACGGGGCACAGATATTCATCAAGATGGACCTGCAGAATCTGGTAAGAATCCGAGAAGGGTAGTATATATGGTTAGTATATGGTTTCCAACCAGCTCTGTTTGCTTCTCCTGACTGTGACGCTCCTGTTCCATCCACCCGGTGAAGTAGGAGAACCTGGGAGCGGGCTCGACGAGCTCTATTCCACTCTTCTGCCACCTATAAGACAGTCGCTGACCGCAGGAGATCATCGGCACCAGCTTACATCCCTGGTGAATTGGTTTGACTGTCTACGTGGGACCTGCCCCTTCGGGGGTCCTACAAGAAGCTCGCTCCAAGGTCCATGGGTCCCTTTCCTGTTGCTAAAGTTCTGAACCCTGTCTCCATCCACACTGAAACTTCCAAGGGCTATGCGGGTGCACCCGTCTTTATATGTTAGTCAGGTCAAACCAGCACGGTCCAGCCCGCTTTTTCCCTCTGAGTGTTTTCTGTATGACCTGACTGTCTTGCCATGTTTTTGATATTCGCTGCCTGTATTTTTTACTCTGCCATTTGCCCAATGTTTTTGTTACTGTTGCTGTTCTACGACTGCATTCTTGTGTACTGAACCATGCCTGTCCTACCAGTAAAGAGCTTTGAACAACAACCATCTGAGAGTGAGTCCTGCATTTGTGTCACCATGAGTGTGTGGTGGACACAAAGCCTGATAGTTGAACTTTTGAGTTCATAATCATTTTTCAAAGTGTGTGTCAAGTTTAGATAATAACTTGTTTAAAATATCATGTCTATGAAAAATACCTTACCTGACCTTTTGTGACCTTGAATGATTACGAAATTAGTCCTGCAGGTATGACTGATAATCCAGGCTTGACCATGTTTTCAATGTGTTTCAATCTCAATCCTTGTGTAATGGACTTTTCTAGAACTTTATTTTATTTATATACTTTGGTATTTCACAAGCCAATCACTGAAATGTCATTCTGCTCATGATCTTTAGGAAGAGGTCAATGACCTTTCGTGACTGCACTGCTTTGGAACATACAACTGATAAACAGAGCATACAAACTTTTTTGTCCTGTCCTAAATTGTAATATTTGTTTTTGTCAATGCAGGGACTTTGTAGTAAGTTGCAAAATAATCACAGACATTTACCTCCCCGTGCACCATAAGGTCAATAGTGACCTTCCCATTTGTGACCCAATTTCACTTCTGGAAAACCCCTATGGACTCTGCTGCTATTGTAGGCACACCATGAGGGATTAGCTGCTCTGAACATTTTCCAAAATGTACATGGTAATGCATGGTAACTGCTTTCACTGAGTAGCTAAGAAATAGCCTAGTTCAGAAGGGCTTTTGATTATCACTTCATAGCTACACTAAGGTCTCACAGTAGTAGAAATGAGAAATGGCCTAGTCAAGATAGGTCTGTCACTTTCATTCTGCTGTACTACTGTGGATCTTTCCCTCCAGTACTCTTCATATGTAAATAAGTATACCAGTATTAAGGCTTTATCAGAAGTATGTGCAGTAAATAGCTGGGGTGTATGACATATATCACTGTATGTACATAAGTCTTTCACAATAGTAGAAATGAGAAATGGCCTCGTCAAAATGGGTCTGATTTTCATTCTGCTGTAGTAGTGTGGGTATTCTGTCCAGTACTCTACATATGTAAATGTGTATATTGGTAGTTAGGGTTTGTTTATATGTACTATATGCAGTGAATAGCTGGTGGTTATAATATATTGTATATCTCATATTCAAGTCGCTCTTGCATCACTCGCTCACTTCAACTAGATGTCCTGCAAGAAGGTTTAGATGAAGATGGGAACAGTGAAGAAACTGAACCCACCCAGAAGCGAACATTTGCAAACATCAAACAAACGTTCATAGAATGTTTGTTTACTGTTCAGCAAGTTTGCAAATGTTCATGTAATGTTTGTCTAATGTTTGCATGGAAGCGAAAATTTGCGAACATCAACTGAACATTCATAGAATGTTCATTTACTGTTCAGCAAGTTTGCGAACATTCATATGTTTGTGATGTTTGTCTAATGTCTGCATGGAAGCAAACAGACAAACGTAAGCAAACATTTGCAAAAACCAATCAAATGTTTATAGAATGTATGCTTAATGTTCAGTGTGTTTGTGAACATTCACATAATGTTCATGTAGTATGTGTAAAGCTTGCCTCTAAATAAAAGTATATATATTCTAAAATTTTGTAAAATTTCATATTACAGGAAAACATTAAATATCATTTACTGCCTACAGAAAGTTAATGTTGGACTACATTTAAATTATGTGTGCAATCATAGGTAGAATGAACAATAGGAAATTATTTAAACACTCTGGCTACCATGGTAACCAATAATTTGTCGATTTATGATTTATTCAGGCCTACTGAATATAGAATTTCAAGATTACTGTGATAAACTGACAGAACTAACTCAGAAACATGTCTTGGGGCAACTTGCTTTAACATGCACTCTGTTAATTGGTATATTCATGTTTGCAAAATAATTTACGTCACTACAGACTGTGATTGTCAGCTACCAAAAATATGTTTTTTATGGAAACAGATTGCAATGGCAGCTTATTATCCAGAAGTCCCACAGAACTGAGTTACATACATTTTGCCAAATTTTCTAAAAGCATATCTTTAGCATTTTTGGAAATAAGGAAAATACATTAAAGTTATTAAAAACTGATTTACAAAATGATGTTGTCAACATGCATGAGCAGGAAACATTGACATTTAAATAAAACAGCTCATAGACAAAAAAAAAACAACAAAAAGCTTGCAGTGCTCTCCACCAAACAGTTGGTGGCAGTAGTGCACCGAGTTGGGTTAAAATCCGCTGTTTAACAAAGAAGAGAAGAAGAAGAAGAACACTTAGCTAACTAACAGCGCCGCATGCTGTCCCTTGTCTTTTGGCAAATAAAAGTTTATGTTCAAGACGTTAATTTGCCTGTTCAGTTTCTATCTTAAGAGACCACTGAGAGCAGAAGAGGAGACTAATGCTGGAAGATCATCGACTGGATCACAGAAAACCAACACAAAGCTACCACGAGTTAGCAGCTAGCTTTAAATGCCGGGGCCTGCCTACGGTCATCACGACGCTGTGATTATCAGAAGATTTTAAGGTAATGGAACCTGATGTAAGCACAAACCCATTTTAGCCCGAAAAGACAGAACTTGCTTGAAGCTTGATTATGCCAGACATGGACTAATGGGAACCAAACCAACACACTTTTGACTAGCACGGAGATAACGTTAGCCACAGAGAGGCACAGGCCTAATTAATATTTTGTCCATGTTTTATCTATTCTGATATTAAGCCAGAAGCCTAAAGGTGTCAATAAGGTGTGTGGGCATCTCACTTCCAAGGACATGCAGGTTGGGTGAATTTGAAACTTTATAATTGTCCAGGTCACTTATAAAAGAGGTCTCGATCTCAAAGGGACTAATTTGGTTAAATAAATGCTAAATTTAAAATATACATAACTTTATTACCATGACTAAAATATATACTCTGTCTTTTCTTAGGTGTTGATGCAATTAAAGTTTAAGTAATGTCAGCGCCCAGAAAGAGACTTTATGAAGTTAAGTTTATGATAATATTTTCGGATTATTTGTCTCCCCAACAGCAACCATGCCGGCTGCCTTAACAGTTGTTAAATCACTGAATCCTCCATCTGATCAGTTGGTTGAGCGCGTGCCTGCAGTTGATTCACATCAGCCTGATCCTTATCCAGAGGTTTGTACTATAATGGTTAAATAAGATTGTACAGTATCTTGTGCCAGTAGATTCTAAAAATTCACATTCAGCAAGCAAAATATTCAAAATTTCTGACAAGAAATATTCTGTTCTATTTGGGATATAATTTGAAAATACAGTAAAATCTGCCAGTAATGAAGTTGTGTATATACTAACTTTCCTTATTTAAAGAAATAATTTACAGGCCCTGTTACTTAATAAACATGTTTCCTTTTATAAAAACTCTATGTCCCTTACATAATGTTTCATTTGCATAGTGTGTGCATACTGTCTATGGTACCATACACTTGAAACAGAAGGACTTCTATGCTATACTACTGAGGTTTACCACCTTATCTGGGGTGGAAAAAGTGATCTATCCAAACAAAAATTATTTTTTATTTATTTATTTATTGGAGATTCTTTTGGTCTGTAAATAGACCTGAGAAAGCATCAGAATTAGGGCTGAAATGATGAGTCTAGTAACTCAAATAATTCGATTACAAAAAATGTTTGAGGCAAATTCTGTGCCTCGAAGCTTCGTTTAACGTTGTAGTACATATGCTAGGCCTGTGTGTGGTGCTGCAACATTCGCAGAAAAAAAAAATAAAAAGGCGAGCATAACAGCTAATCAAATTAGCAACGATAGCTACTGCTTTCCAACGTGAGAGTAAAATAAAGCCTTTTTAAGAGAAATTGGTTCACGCTGATCATCTGAAATAGACTTACTGTGCATTTAAAGCAAAGCAGTGTGTTTGTCTATTTTTAAAAAACACGGTCCGCTCTATGTGGGGAGGGACTATTGACCTGGCGGCTGGCTGCTGTCTCTCTGCCCAGTGTGAGGAGCTCTCAGATCGGGCAAGTCACAGCTCTGTCCCCGCAAACAGCAGAAGTCCACTCTTTCTTCTGTGTTTCCCTCAGACTCACTGAGTGTGTGACTTTTTAATTTTTGCGTTTTTCGGTAACACACAACACTTCACAAACACGGTAACTTAAATAAAATAATAATAATAAAAAAACTGACTGCGATGCTGCATGTTCAACCTCCAGCTGAAATGCATCTGCTGAAGAGAAAAAGGGATAAAAAAAAAAACACGCAGGGACCCAGTCCATCAACCTTTATTTAAAAAAAAAAAAAAAAAAACCTTAAATGGTTAATTTTTACAAATTGTCTGCTTTCACAACAAAGAAGTGAAGGAATATATCCTAAATGTGCTAAAATATGCATTAACCATTTGTGCTTTTTTCCCCCATTCAGGATCATTCTTTCTTTTATTGAGTCAAGAATATTGTTACATATGAGTGTGTTCTGTTTGTAAGTGAACATTTATATTTTAATAGAGCTTGTTGCTGTTGAATATATTACACATATGCTCATAGTGATCAATATTTATCAATGCTTATTAAACACGTAATCAATAGCTAAGGTTAATTACATGATATCTATATATTCAAACACTTCTGAAATATATGTTTGTATGCTTTTGAACTGTGTATTGTGTGTACCAAATTAAAGGTATGTTATGTTTATGATTATATTTGCTTTTGTTTCAAGATTTGCTTTTGCTTTAGTAGTTCAGTTTCTTAGCATGCTGTTATAAAGATGATTTACTTACATAATCATTTTCAAAGTGTTGTAAATGTGATGTGTCCCTGTTTCGGTGAGGCCCTGAAGATACATTGAGAAATATGTTGCAAACAGCATATGGAACAGGATGCCAATACTGACCACAAACAGTCAGATAAGGAGACTAAACTTGATACACGGGTATGATTAGACTTGTTTGTTAGAATATTGTGCAATTTTGAGATGTGCTAATATTCTTGTGGTATACCCGCGTGATGAGACTTGCTGACAGTCTTTCAGTTTGCAGTTTTCTGGCCCAAAACAATTTCCTATCAGTTTAGGCACAGGTGTCACTTTAGGAGAAAGAGGAAGCAAGAACACTCCATGGCACGTGTGGGCAGGACCAAAGCCACGAAGAAGAGGGATGGAGACCACTCAGATGAAGGGCAACGCCTAAGATTAGCATGAATCATTGTATTAGTATAGGAAGACAGGAGTATAAAAACTTGTGTGACTGTTACCTAATTAGCATGGATCAGGCCAACTGGATTGGTAAAGGTAAATGTAGACCTAAATGTAAATTTGTTGGGTCAACATGATGAATTTGTGTTACTGTTACCTAATTACCATGATTCAGGCCAACTAGATTTGTAAAGGTAAATGTAACAAAAATAAAAAGTAGGTTCCTTCGGACCTTGGTAATGAATTAATTAAAAAAGCAACAAAACCCATGTTGTTTTAATATAACAGACATTCTGCTTGATATTTTTCCCACAACAATCCAACTGAAAACTTCCCTCAGTTTGTGACCACAAACAATAAAAATAAATAAATGTATTTTTAATTACTGCAGTTTACCTGATAATACAATGCAATAATGTCCTAACCTTAAACCCAAGAAAGAAATATGAGAAGGAGAAAAGGCCTATGTAGGTCCTGAGGCCTGTTGGTGCCGATTCTTATCTCCAGATTCCAGTCAAGTGTGCTTGTAAAGCCTCGGTCCCACCGAATAATAAGCCATGAAGAATGAGCCACGCATGGGTGTGTCAGTGATAATTCAAAGAATGATCCACGTTTTAAGCTATCACGTATCCGCTACTAAGGCACCTCTATGTGCCTCTCTGTACCTCACGTGCCACATATCAGCCTCTAGTGAGCCATGACTGACCTGTCATTTGAGCCCCGTCCAGCCTCGAATGACTCGTGTCGCCACATATACTCAACAAAAATATAAATGCAGCACTTTTGGTTTTGCTCCCATTTTGTATGAGATGAAGTCAAAGATCTAAAACTTTTTCCACATACACAATATCACCATTTCCCTCAAATATTGTTCACAAACCAGTCTAAATCTGTGATAGTGAGCACTTCTCCTTTGCTGAGATAATCCATCCCACCTCACAGGTGTGCCATACCAAGATACTGATTAGACACCATGATTAGTGCACAGGTGTGCCTTAGACTGCCCACAATAAAAGGCCACTCTGAAAGGTGCAGTTTTGTTTTATTGGGGGGGGATACCAGTCAGTATCTGGTGTGATCACCATTTGCCTCATGCAGTGCAACACATCTCCTTCGCATAGAGTTGATCAGGTTGTCAATTGTGGCCTGTGGAATGTTGGTCCACTCCTCTTCAATGGCTGTGCGAAGTTGCTGGATATTGGCAGGAACTGGTACACGCTGTCGTATACGCCGGTCCACAGCATCCCAAACATGCTCAATGGGTGACATGTCTGGTGAGTATGCCGGCCATGCAAGAACTGGGACATTTTCAGCTTCCAAGAATTGTGTACAGATCCTTGCAACATGAGGCCATGCATTATCCTGCTGCAACATGAGGTGATGTTCTTGGATGTATGGCACAACAATGGGCCTCAGGATCTCGTCACAGTATCTGTGTGCATTCAAAATGCCATCAATAAAATGCACCTGTTCTTCATCCATAACAGACGCCTGCCCATACCATAACCCCACCGCCACCATGGGTCACTCGATCCACAACACTGACATCAGAAAACCGCTCACCCACACGACGCCACACACGCTGTCTGCCATCTGCCCTGGACAGTGTGAACCGGGATTCATTTGTGAAGAGAACACCTCTCCAACGTGCCAAACGCCAGCGAATGTGAGCATTTGCCCACTCAAGTCGGTTACGACGACGAACTAGAGTCAGGTTGAGACCCCGATGAGGACGACGAGCATGCAGATGAGCTTCCGTGAGGCGGTTTTAGACAGTTTGTGCAGAAATTCTTTGGTTATGCAAACTGACTGTTTCAGCAGCTGTCCGAGTGGCTGGTCTCAGACGATCTTGGAGGTGAACATGCTGGATGTGGAGGTCCTGGGCTGGTGTGGTTACACGTGGTCTGCGGTTGTGAGGCTGGTTGGATGTACTGCCAAATTCTCTGAAACACCTTTGGAGACGGCTTATGGTAGAGAAATGAACATTCAATACACGAGCAACAGCTCTGGTTGACATTCCTGCTGTCAGCATGCCAATTGCATGCTCCCTCAAATCTTGCGACATCTGTGGCATTGTGCTGTGTGATAAAACTGCACCTTTCAGAGTGGCCTTTTATTGTGGGCAGTCTAAGGCACACCTGTGCACTTATCATGGTGTCTAATCAGCATCTTGATATGGCACACCTGTGAGGTGGGATGGATTATCTCAGCAAAGGAGAAGTGCTCACTATCACAGATTTAGACTGGTTTGTGAACAATATTTGAGGGAAATGGTGATATTGTGTATGTGGAAAAAGTTTTAGATCTTTGAGTTCATCTCGTACAAAATGGGAGCAAAACCAAAAGTGTTGCATTTATATTTTTGTTGAGTGTATGATCCATGTCAAACCATATATGATCCATGTAGCACCATGTAAAACGAAGTTGGTGCACATTTAGGCATGGGTTTGGTCCAAACCTCCAGCCGTCCCACACTGGGTCCCTTTAAAGTGTTAGTTTTCAATTCACAGCATCCATTCAAGATGTCACATTTTTTAAACAGTCCAAAAAAAAAAGATGCATCAGTACAGTCCAGCCTTTGTGCGCATCCGTGCACCAGGCTGCTGTTCAGCTGTGTTCCAGAGTTATTAAATGCACCAGACTAGCTAGAACCGAACCACGGGTTCCTGGACAACTGCCTCAGTGCTTCTTCTTGCTGGCTTATTTCTTCCGCAGAAAATTTTAACTTTGTGTTTGTCCATGTCTGCAGAATTGTTCTTTTGTACGCTGGTGTTCTGCATTCGTGGACAGTCACCTCTGCACTCGTTCTCACTGGCTTCAATTCTTCCACGGCTTTGCTGGCTTTATTTCTTCCGCAGCCTTAAACACAGAATCATTTTGACACCATGATCCAACTTTTAACTTTGTGTTCGTTAGTTATTGACTGCAAAATCACTTTTGTGACCTGGCGTTCTGCATACAGTAAATGCTTGTCTTGAGTGCAAGTCATTGTGCCAGTGCACACAGACAGCGGAGCTCATGTGGTCCATAAGATGTTAAATCTATCATCAACATACTTTTACAGCTACTTATATAGAAAGAATGAACATGCAACTGTTTCACCATTATTATTACAATAAAAACATTACAACATTACCTTTTAAGCTGTTCCAAATACATTCTCCACCTCAGTGCACAAGAGAGAGGGAAAAAGGGTCCAGATGAAATTGTTCTCTGTGATTCCAGAAGCGATTAGAGGTGTTTCAACTACCAAGCTCTGACAGAAAATCAATCTGCTACAAAATTATTTTATATGCAGTGCCTGGCGCACAAAGCAGGTGGAATTGTTGTGCACAAGAGGGCTGAGCCAAAATAGCCTGTCCGGTCCTCGTTGCCACCAGGTGCTTGGATAATGGGCTTTTAACAGCCTCATCCTCACCACAAACATTCCTCTAAAATCCTTGTTTATCCTCGTAGTACCTCATACACAAACCGATGAGTGCACATTCTCTCCACATGCAAAACATTTTGCGATGAGCGATGACACTTCCAGGGCTCCGTAAAAATGCCTCTTTTTACAAATAAAAAATGGAATATTTTACAAAAGCACATTCATCTTAAACACCAACACATGACACAAGTCACATTAATGTGTTGGTTTACATAATGAATGACTGAAGCAATCAATGTATAGCAGAAGAGGCACATTTTACCCAGAATCCTTTGTGATCTGTCTGTGTTTTTTACAAAACTTCAGAATTAGTGCATTATTCAAATTAAAAGATATATGTTATATTTTCACTTTGTACAAATGACAGAATTGACATTAATGGAGTTATTCTATCAGTATTCATTTTATTTATACACCAAACCATAACTCAGCATTGCTTTATTTTCCAAGACCTCTGGCTGACGGGAGCATTGTGATTGGGCAGAGAGCTGGCCTTTGTGGCTGCACTGAGAATTCAAGTGGTTCTATGTCCACTTTACAATGTTTAAAGCAAAATGGTTTCCTACTTTCAGCCAGTCAGATGTCATAAAGAGAGCTGAATTGTATTTTTTGATTGGAATGACTGTGATACATGAAAATTGCACATAGTTTGTTGTGATTGTTATGACTATATTGTTCATTTAATCATAAGATGCTCAAAGCACTTTACATTTATGCCTCACATTCACCCATTCACACCACTGTCAGGGTGCTGCCATGCAAGGCGCTCACTACACACCGGGAGCAACTTGGGGATTAAGGATTTTGTCCAAGGGCCCTTAGTGATTTTCCCACCACTCCCACCAATGTTATACAGTTTCTTAAAAGATTCTATGTCCAATTCTATCTCAGTTGCCTTCAAAATTACCAAGTTCTATGTCCATCACTATTATAATGTTTTTAAAGCTGTCCAAAATTTACTTAAAATAGATCAAATAACTGAAAACAGTATTAACACAGTAGGAAAACAGTGCTAATACTGTATGAAAACTGTAAACCCTGGACACAGACCTTCTGACATGAAACCAAATCCCTTTCCAGATGTACGTAGAACTTTATGGTTCTGCATGTATATGTGAAATCATGATACATCTATTCATGTGAAGACCGGCACACATGTGAATCTACAATGTACTGCTGACATAATTAACTCTACTTTTGGCAAACATGACCTCAGAACCAATAAATTCTCAGTCAACAAAATATATCTTAATTATTTAGTTGGTTGGATTTATTTTTCTTTTGTGGTCAAACATGAAGATGTCTATATCTTCAAACTTATCCCCTCTATAATAACAGAGAAAACCTTCAGTGTGAAAGAATCTGAGAGTGATAAACCACACCAGTGTCCCCTACAGGCTGAGCCACTGATTACAACTAACTGGACTGATATGGATTTATAGGACAAACAGACCAAATGAGTTACAAACCGACTGACAGGTCTTTTCTTTATTACACTAACTGGGCAAGTACACATAAAAGCATAATCACAAGTCATGTCTTGAAATAACAAAATGAAAATGTTCAGCTCTGTTACACCTTTACTTGCTATTTTAAAACTGAGGCAAACACAAAATGTTACCACACATTTGCCATCTGGGCATCAAGGATTTGGGAACACCTAAGGAGCTTAGGCTGGAGTAACTGCTGCCATCTTTTCGAGGGTAATCTGTTTGTGGAGCAGAGGGTGCGCAGATTGCACCCCACTGTCACATGTACATCACACTACTTTGACAAGGCCTTAAATGCTGCATGTGTGTGTGTGTGTCTCACCTGTATCAATGATGCCAGGGTTGGAATGAAACCAGGTTGGTAAGACGAGGCCACTGAATGTAGAGAAACCAAGAATGAAGAGGTTACGTGAAGAGTTTAGGTCCACGTACTGTTTACACGAGAGAGAGAGAGAGAGAGAGAGAGAGAGATCATAACTCAGTTAATTATTTCTCAGATGTAAAGCATTATTTTTCTGTGGTGCATCAGATAGCTGTTGGACATAATCTGATCAGACATAATCTGGATCTTGATTTCTAATTTGTCAGAAGATTCACATTTATTTGGTAATGCCAGGTTAACATAGGTCAAGCATGATACAGTGCCTTGCAAAAGTATTCAGCCCCTTGGTATTTCACACATTTTAATTACATCCACCAAGGATGTTTAAAAATCAGTGGGGCTTATTTATTTTCTGTCTGTCTTTCTGTTAGAAGGATTACGTCAAAACTACTGCACAGAGTTTGATGAAATTTTCACCACAGATAGACATTAAGCCATGGAAGAACCCATTACATTTTGGAGGTGATCCGGATCTGGATTCTGGCTCAGGATTTCACTTCATATAGGCTTTGAAGGATTACATCAAAACTACTTCACAGATTCTCACCAAATTTGCACCACAGATAGATATTAGGGCATGGAAAGACTCCACTGAATTTTGGAGGTGATCCAGATCCAGATTCTGGATCAGGATTTCACTTTATATAGGCTCTGAAGGATTACGTCAAAAGTAGTTCACTGATTCTCACCAAATTTGAACCACAGATAGACATAAGGGCATGGAGCACTGAATTTTGGAGGTGATCCGGATCCGGACTGGCGGACGTCAGAAATCTTTAATTGCTCTTGTTTATTTCTACCATTTCAAATACAAAAAGTAAATCAGGCTTCTCAATATAAAAATTTCCAAAATTATCTTCCTTAAACTCAAAGCAAATCTCTAAATAAATTTAGTAAAAATATGCAGTGCTACCCCCCCCCCCCCCCCCCAAAAAAAAAGTTGTAATAAATCCTACAAAGGTTTCCTTAAACTTCAGTCTGTGTATGATCATTATGCAAAATTTCAGTTATCTTGGTCGCTTCGCATAAAAGTCATGTTCTTTCAAATTTATGATCCAAATGGTATGATTTGTTCTAGAAATCGGATTCCAGGCAAACTGTCTTTTCCTTGGTTGACCAAGACATGCTGGGGAAGATGACTGGAACAATTAAAGTTAAAATGTGCAAAATACCAAGGGGTCAAGTACTTTTGCAAGGCACTGTAACTGCAAAAAACTGTTTTTCATTACGTGATTCCAGTACTGTATACCTATGGTCACCATCTCCTTTAATTTGGCCTTTCACACTATAATCACAGCCATCATTTATTTCGACATTTACTGCACAAATTAAAAAAAAATGGGATAAGGGTTTTTTTTTTATAATTTCTTATAAATTAGGATGAAACCAAATATCCAATGACACCCATAACAACTCTGAAGGAGTTATTAGCTTCCCTGGCTGTATTAGGAGAAAATGCACGGTGAAAATCCATCGGGGTTGTGTGCAGAAGCAAAATTACATATGTACACTGCATTGCTGCACCAATAACATGCATAGTTATGACTGTTTCTCAGTCAAAGAACCAAAATGACATATATTTGAACTGAAGAGTCAAACTAATTAGAATCAGCTGGTTTCGAGGGTTGGTGGAACAAATACGTGGTTGGATCAATCAAACTGTGCAGAATGAGACAATAATACTGTTCTGACTGTTGCCTAGTAATGGAGTATTGTGTTAAAGGTAAATGCATTATCCTTAATCTTTAAAGCAAAGTTTGTCACAATATTATCACATCATCTGCACAAACCTTTTAAATATTTCTGCCTTTATCACATCTTGAAATTATTTGATAGAAGTCATTTTACAATACCAAGTATCCACAATAACGTTACTATTTGTTCCCCAGTTAATGTAAACGATATATGTTAGACAGGCTTCAGTCGACAGCAGCACTGCCCCTACTTATCACACACCAGTGATCCTGGATCACGGTCACACTCCTGTCTTTTCCTTTTCATGTCCAGAGCTGCTTTTATATTGATGTTCTCTGTCTAAGTTTGTTTCGGTGGCTGTCTTCCTGGTCTTGTGCACACCTGTTTCTAATATCATTGATTTCACCTCACTCTGTATTTGGCCCCTGTGTTTCTTCACTATAGTGCCAGAACATTTTGCTCCCATACAAGTGTCATGGTTCTCAGGAGTGCGAGGCACAGCAGGAAGTAGAAGGCACAATGCAGACTCACAGACAGGTGGTCGGATAAAGAAGGCTTTATCAAAAATACTGGCAGAGGGTTTGATACACAAAAAGGCAGTCAGCGAGGCAAAGATATAGGCAGGTGTAATACAAAGGTGTCATCAAAAATACAGGCTGAGGTCAGAGCACGGCAATCAAAGATACAAGGGCAAGACAAAAGGCGAGGTCGAGAAAAACAGGCACGTTCGGCAACAAGGATCTATGGCTAGGAACAAAGAACTATGGTACGTGAGCTGGAACGGAGAAAGTAACATCAACGAACAAGCAAGTGACATGAAAAGTACCAGGGCTTAAATGCACAGTGGTTTAATTAGGAAGTGATTTGAAGCAGGTGTGGTGAGCAGGCAGGAGAAGTGCGCGGACCAACAAAGATGACAGGTAACTATGTGAGGCAAGAGAATGCTGTGACAGGCGGATGAGGAAATGACAAACAAAATGGGGTGTGGCCAACAGAGATGAGGATTTACTGGTGAAACGCAAGAGAGTGAAGGGATCAAAGGGCGTGACTGTGAAACAAATGAGACTGGGTGTGAACACATGAGAACCAAGATGAGAAGAGACAGACAGGGGAGTGCAGTGACAGCATGGACATGACTAGAAACCATAATCAAACAATACTACACTAGCAAGACAGAGATGAACAACTCGAACCAAAGTCTGCATGGAATATCCACAAGAACAGATTAATACTTGACGATAAATAGAAAAGAAAGCAACAAGAAGATCAAAAGCTGAAACTAGAATGCAATGGTATGTGATGAGAGTATAAAACACAAAATATAACCAATGGCTGCAATGAACGTGACAAATAAAACCTCAAAAAGCAATAATGATCAAAAATCAAAGACCGTGGATCAAACATTAAACTAAACAAGAATGTAACTCAACATGTGACTGAAATGTGAAGAACAGAAAGCAAGCAGCTGTGACAAAAGCAAAATAAACAGATGATCAAAAAAGGAAACAAAAGAACTCAATAAAGACAGAAAACATAACTGTCGAGGACTGAGCAGGGGCACGTAATGACAACAAGTCTTCCTGCATTTTAATTCTGTGTGTATGCCATTGTGTTTTCTCAGAGTTTTTGCTTTCACTGTTTTGGAAATTCTGCCTGGTATTACATTTGCCTGTGTACTAACCCAGTGCATGTGTTTTTGGACTGCCAATTTGTTTGTTCCCTCAGGGACACTGTTGCTTTGTGGACTACCTCCACTTTGTCTTTTGACCTCTGTCTGCCTTGAGACTGTTTTACTTACCCCAGTTGTGTTGTTCTCTACAGTGGGGTCCCCAGTTGCACTCAATCCATTACAGTATATTACATTAGTAATAAGATGGCAACGTGTGTAAAGGCATCGGCTCTGTACTCTCACTTTCAGTGCTTTATTTTACTGCTTGTTATGTATGTCCTAATAGTCTTAAGCCTCGGTCCCACCAAATAATACGCCATGAATAATGAGCCACGCATGGGTGTGTCAGCGATTATTTGAAGAATGATCCACGTTTTAAGCTATCATGTATCCGCTACTAAGATGTCTCTATGTGCCTCTCTGTACCTCACATGTGCCAAGTATCAGCCTCTAGTGAGCCATGACTGACATGCCATTTGAGCCCCGTCCAGCCTCGAATGGCTTGTGTCGTGGCATATGATCCACGTCAAGCCACATATGATCCATGTAGTGCCATATAACGCAACGTTGGTGCATGTTTAGGCATGGGTTTGGTCAAAACCTCCAGCCCTTCCACACTTGGTCCCTTGAAAGTGTGGGTTTTCAATTCAAAGCATCAATTCAAGATGTCACATTTTTTAAATGCAGTCCAGGCTTTGGATAACTTCACCAGAGACTGCTGTTTCTCAAAAGGATCAGTGACTCAGTGTTGACTCAACATTTAGTATTTCCTGTTTCAGTGTTAACTGTGCACTGACTTCTCCCAGATCTCCTCTTGTCACGTAAGATGTCCTCTTTGTCCTTTTTTTACTAATTTTTTTTAAATTGAAACATACAAAAAGTTACACAAAAACCTTACAAAGATTAAATATACCACAGCAAAAACTAAAAAACAGGTCATTCTCCTGTATTGTTGGTCCAGGATATGTTTGACATTTCACAATTCTGGTTTCAGTGTCAACTGAAAATTTGGCATTTCCAGTTTCAGTGTCGACTTTCCACTGAATTCCCATGAGATCTCCTCTATTCACGCAAGATCTCCTCTTCCTCTTTTTTATATATTTGATATTCTTTTTTTAAAAAAATTGAAATAAACAAAAACTTACACAAAACCTTACAGAGGATAAACATACCAGTGCAAAAACAACATAATGAAAAACTGATTAATGTCCTCTGCTGTAGCGCCAGGAAGTGTTCAACACTTGACATTTCCTGTTTCACTGTGGGCTCAATATTTTGCACTTCCTGTTTCTGTGTCAATTTTCCACTGAATTCCTGTGAGATCTCCTCTATTGTCAACCCAGGAAGTGTCCCTACAGGAAGTGTTCAACATTTGACATTTCCTGTTTCACTATGGACTCAAAATTTGGCACTTCCTGTTTTGGACTTCCTGTACTACGAGGTCTGTGAGAAAAGTAATGGACCTTTTTATTTTTTTCAAAAATTATATGGATTTGATTCATATGTTTTTACGTCAGCCAAGCTTGAACCTTCGTGCGCATGCGTGAGTTTTTCCACGCCTGTCGGTTGCGTTATTCGCCTGTGAGCACGCCTTGTGGGAGGAGTGGTCCAGCCCCCTTGTCGGATTTTCATTGACAGGAAATGGCGGAATGATTTGGGCTTTTTTCCCATCAGAATTTTTTCAGAAACTGTTAGAGACAAGCAGATGGAAACCATTCGAAAAATTTATCTGGTTTTCGGTGAAAATTTTACGGGCTTCACAGAGAATAAGGAGTGTTACTACAGCTTTAAGGACGGCCCACAATGGCGCATGGCGCGCCGCGCTCCGAGCCGCCATCGAGAGGCAGAAACCACCACATCATTTCTAAACGGATGGCTGTGTGGAGCCGAGACCTTCGTGTGCAATTTCTCTGGTTCTCACAAGAGCTGGACATCAGCCATTTTCCGGCAGATTTCACTTTTAACAAGAGATTTTGTCATGGAAAGCTGCGTGGAGGCTTCGCGCGTCACGACCGATTCGCTGATCGAGCGAGACAAAGGAACACCTCCGTTTTGGAGTGCCAGGGGACAAGTTGGGACATGTCTATCTCGGCTTTCAATGCTTACCAGCCCAGTGAGTATAAGAGAAATTGTGGAGAGCTGGGCATGTCCCAGCTTGTCCCTTGGCACTCCAAAACGGAGGTGTTCCTTTGTCTCGCTCGATCAGCGAATCGGTCGTGATGCGCGAAGCCTCCGCGCTGCTTTCCATGACAAAATCTCTGCAGTTGCAGTTCAGGTGATACTCTATTTCAGATGATTTGATTCTCAGTAAACTGAAGAATCAACTACCGGAACCCTGGCACTGGAGATGTTTATTATCTCAACAGGGGGATCATCCTTAAAGAAATGTTCAAAGTATCTAGGACAGTGAAACAGTACAATGGATGCACTTGTTGGAGCAGAGCCATCAGTTGCCATGACTGTGATTTTTTTTTTTTAATTATTTGTCTGTAAGCAATTTGAGGGTCAATGGACAACAGATGGGGAGTCATCCAATAACAGATTGCTTAAACAAATGCATCCTCATCTACCTTTCATACTATCATAGCTCTGTTTCTCAGCTTCATTGACAGCCTGGAATGCTACAACATCTCCGGATGATATTCAGTGTGCCTGAAGATATAGTGTACCTGGTCATAGAGGCATTCCAGGTAATGAAAGAGCAGACCAGCTTGCAAAGTCGGGGAGCTCAACTTAATTTTTGGATTCAGAGCCAATTGTAAAGGTGTTAACTGCTGTGCATAAGACCGCCCTCCAGAACTAGATCAGGAAGCAGCACCACAAATGATGGTAGCACTTGAGTGACTACAGGCAGACAACTCATGGAAGGACCAAACCTAAGGCTTTCAAGGGAGCTAGTTTGTCTGCCTAGAAGTATAAGTACAGTGGTTGGGACTCTCACAGGTCCCAACCTATTGAGTACACAGAATGGTAATGAGACTCCAACAGGTCAGTACATGTACAGCCTGTGGGTAGGAACCTGAGATGTCACACCACTTTCTGGGCCAGTGTCCAGCATGGGGGTAGACTGAGGCAGAGGTTTTTGGTTCCTTTATTTTGGAACTTGACCAGATTGGGAAACTGAAATTAAGAAACCTGGTATCAAGGGTACCAAAAGGTTTAAGTAAGGAGGTTCCTCTTTGGGGGGAGCAATGGGCCCTTTTGTGGCCTATGCTCTGCTGGGCTGATAGTCCACCCCTTCTTCCCTAAGCTAACCTAACCTAAGATATGAAAGAACTCCTGTAGAAAATGGCAATTCCAATGCAATCCCTGTCACCCTTCAGGTTCTGGTGATGTAAGAACTCCCACATTCCGCTTGTCTACATTTGTATCTATTTGTGCAAGTCCTCCAGACAGATTGTGTGAAAACTCCCATGAAACAGTCGGAGCTTGACGCCTAGTCAAGTGTAAACTTGAACAATGAACTGTTAGCAGTCTGCAAGACTGAATCCTTCCTCTTCAATTTCAGCTTTATTTATATTCCTGGAGATCAAATGTTTATGCAGCAAGGCACGAGTAAAACACATAAAAGGCATCAGTAACCACATAAGTGAGAATGCACGTAAAAGACAAACAGGGGCACCCAATACAGTTAGCTGAAACAACAGTATACTCTAAAACATGCTGCAGCATTTAGTTATGTTTAGTTATGTCAAAAACTACAAAGAAAAAAATGGTAAAGACAGACTTGATGTATAAAAAAACGGACATGTATTAACGTAATCATTGTCCTCCAGAGTTGAAGGACAACAGTGACAACAATAAAGAGAATGCAGACCTTCATCAAGTCTGCAAAGGATCCTCCAGATCTCTTGACCAAAAACCACAAGGAACCACAACCTTTGGCCAGAAGCACCCAACTCCGTGCAGAAGATGGGATCCTGAGATGCGCTGGAGATGGATCAACCACACACTCCAAAAGCCAGCATCCAACATCACCAAACAAGTGCTCATGTGGAATCCCCAAGGCAGGAGGAACAGAGGATGGCCCAGAAAGATGTGGACACGTGACGCTAATAGAACGGGATACACGTAGAGCAAGCTAGAGCAGATAGACCAATACGGAGATAACTCGAGAGCCCTTGTTGGTAGCTTTTGTTCCAGAAGAGGTAGCAGGCAATGATGATGCTGATGATCCATTTTCTATACCCGCTTACTCCAATTAAGAGTCACAGGGGCTTCGGTCAATTTAAACGATTCAATTCACTTAATGTGCATGTCTCTGGATGTGAGAGGAAGCCGGAGGACCCAGAGAGAACCCACGCCAATGCAGGGAGAACTCCACACAGAAAAGCTTCAGGTGGGAGTCAAACCCAAGGCCTTCTTGCTGTGAGGAAACAGTGCTAACCACTAACCCACAATGCTGCCTGATGCTGATGATGATTAACTGAAAGGAATTTATTGTCACACCAATCTACAAACACCATGGCTGTTTTCAATAGCATGGAGGAAATTATGACTGAGTTGTGTGCAAACTTTAAAATTAATCTGTTTTCCACTTAGGGAAGCAAAAATATGATTGGAGTGGGCACTTCTATAGACTCTCTTGGTCTGAAGAAGACTCCAGCAACTTCCCACAAGAATACAAAATTGTAGATTTTTTTTTAAGTGCCAACACACACGTGTGTGTGTGTGTGTGTAACTGGATGCAAAGTGCATAGCTGCAAGTGGCTCACTGAATTTTGTTTTATGCTTATGTCATTAACACACAAAATCCGCATTTACATAATGCTGTCTACAATGAGGCAAATAAGCATTTTTCCCACCTACAAAGAATGAAGAGGTCTGCATTTTTTTTTATCATAGGTACACTTCAACTGTGAGATACAGAAACTTAAAAAAAAATCTGAAAATCACATTGTATGATTTTTCAATAATTAATTTGCATTTTATTGCATGAAATAAGTATTTGATCACTGAGCAACCAGTAAGAATTCTGGCTCTCACTGATCTGTTAGTTTTTCTTTAAGAAGCCCTCCTATTCTGCACTTTTTTACCTGTATTAATTGCACCGTTTTGAACTTGTTACCTGCATAAAAGACACCTGTTCACACACTCAATCAATCACACTCCAACCTATCCACCATGGCCAAAACCAAAAAGTTGTCTAAGGACACGAGGGACAAAATTGTAGACCTGCACAAGGCTGGGATGGACGACAGGACAACAGGCAAGCAGCTTGGTGAGAAGAGAACAACTGTTGGTGTAATTATTAGAAAATGGAAGAAGGACAAGATGACTGTCAATCTTCCTCCGTCTGGAGCTCCATGCAAGATCTCATCTCATGGGGTAAGGATGATTCTGAGAAAGCTCAGAACTACACGGGAGGACCTGATCAATGACCTGAAGAGAGCAAGGACCACAGTCAAAGATTACATTAGTAACACACTACACCATCATGGTTTAAAATCCTGCAGGGCAGCAAAGTCCCCTGCTCAAGCCAGCACATGTCCAGACGCGTTTGAAGTTCAACAGTGACCATCTGGTTGATCCAGAGGAGGCATGGGAGAAGGTCATGTAGTCAGATGAGACCAGAATAGAGCTTTTTGGTATCAACTCCACTCGTCGTGTTTGGAGGACGAGAACAACCCCAAGAACACCGTCCCAACTGTGAAGCATGGGGGTGTTGCTTTTGTGCAAAGGGGACAGGACGACTGCACCGTAATGAAGGGAGGATAGATGGGGTCATGCATCGTGAGATTTTGGCAAACAACCTCCTTCCCTCAGTAAGAGCATTGATGGGTCATGGCTGGGTTTTCCAGCATGACAATGACCCCAAACACACAGCCAGGGCAACTAAGGAGGGGCTCTGTAAGAAGCATTTCAAGGTCCTGGAGTGGCCTGGCCAGTCTCCAGACCTGAACTAAATAGAAAATCTTTGGAGGGGAGGTGAAACTCGAAACCTGAAAGATCTGGAAAAGAGCTGTATGGAGGAGTGGAGCAAAAGCCCTGCTGCAGTGTGTGTAAACTTAGTCAAAAAAGAACTACAGGAAACATCTGACCTCGGTAATTGCAAACAAAGGTTTCTGTACCAAATATTAAGGTCTGTTTTTCTATTGTATCTCACATACTTATTTCACACAATAAAATGCAAATGAATTATTTAAAAATCGTATGTGATTTTCTGATTTTTTTTTTCATGCAGGCCGGTGTTCTGTCGAGATGATGGGACACCTGTTGCAGCACCGCAAAGGGAGAGTACGCGCATTGTGTTCTGTGTGTCTGTTTACAAGAATCTTCTCACCCAGAAGAAAAAAGAGCGCCAACAACTACCCATAACTGTGTTCTTCCCTCGGAAAAAACACCTGCAGCAAGGTGTGAGTGGAAAAAGGCGCGACAGTGGCGCGGCGCCAGGACGAAGAGGCGCGATCAGAGGAACAGTGAAATACTGGTCAGTCACTATTAATAATTTCTTATGTGTCCAACCTCGTAGGTTGATCGTTAAAATTCAATTTGTTAGTTCTAAAAGCCATCATAATTATTTATAGGAAAATGTTCTATTTTTATTTCTCAAACAAATGTTTGGGCCTGAAAACAGGTTGGTCTTATTTTTCTACTAAGGTTTGAACTTTGCGAGTGTTTACACACGAGAGAAAAGTGAGAAAATTTAATGCCTGTTTGAGAAAAGTGTATAGTGTGTAGTGAGGGGTTTTACAGCCTTAAAACGTCTATAATAATTGTAAAAAATAATGCTGTCTACTTCACGGATTTCACCTATTGCGGGCTATTTTTAGAACTTAACTTCCGTGATAAACGAGGGACCACTGTATAGCTACATGAAAGGTTTATCTTTGACCCGTTGTGTGACTGTCATGCCCAATTGCGCTGTGTTTGCGCTTGTGATGGAGGGCTGTATGTGGGGTTAATCTACTGTCTCGTGTCATTTCTCAGATCCGTTGTTGGTCTGGTTTTGTGGTATGCAGGAGATCACTTGACCGAGGGTCTATACGTTCAAATAATAATTAAAAAATACTGTCATCACTCTTTACTCATAGTCAGTCTCTTACAACAGTGTAGCCTAAATACACAAGCTTTCTAGGAGCACACCCAATTCATTACGCACGCTCAGAGGCAGGTACCCTCCGGTGCGCCCTTTTTTTTGGGGGGGCACCCGGCGCCCCTGTGATAAACTCATCGCCACTCACTGAAGGGACTTTCACACTGGAGGCATCAGCCCGACGCGTCGTGACATCAGACGCTTTGCTTCGGAAGTGGCAAGGGGGCGGAAATTGCTACATCACACTCTGGCTGTTTCTACAATCTGAAAAAAGTTCAGCGATCGCCATTTTGAATTTGCGTCACCTGAGCCACAAAAAAGCTTTAAAAAAACAGCAGCAGAACGATTCTGCCATCACCCTGCTGGGAGACGCTTTTTTCCAGCTACTTTTCGGAGTGACACCGACCAAAGCAGGACTGACGACTTTTTGGGATATTGATCGAACCGCGACAACGGGCTGACCCGCACAGAGAAGCCGGGCTTCAGGCATCATCCCTGGGCAGAGTGAGGCAGGCAGCCGGGGGGATGGAACAAACCCACTCCATCTGAAATCTCCCACTTTTTGGATATGCGAAGTCCCATTTTGACCAGCGGAGTTTAGTTCTGCAGCTTTATCAAGGTGAGTATAATATAAAATAAAACGTGATGTTTACTGCACTGCTGTGATAGTTTAATGATCGGCTAATGTTAGCTTAGCATTTTTTTTAGCTTTTTTTAGACCATTAAAGCTCAACTTTAAATATCTTTTTTTTGTTGTTGTTGAGGCGTTTTTTCCATCTTTTTAAATATATAAATTGCAGTGTTTCTTTATAGTTTAAGAAATATTTTTATTTGTCCCAATCAGGAGCATCTGCTGTGCAGACAACCTAAATACAGATGCACTTCAAAAACATCCATTGATGAGCTGAACACCATGAAATCCAGTTGGAAGAAAACATCTCTGCTCTTCAAAATATGAGAAAAGTGTGTTTAGCAACACCACCAGAGCTCAAAGCTGCAGAAGAGACCCTCATCTGGTCCAGAGAATCCAGTATAACATCACCTACTTCTAAATAAAAGGCTCTTTAAACAGCAACTATTCTATTATGTTTTAAAAAAGCTTTCATTTTATATTTTAAAAATAAATGAATGGATCATTAAAAATGTCCACGAAATCAAAGTCAAAAGACATTTGCACAGGTAGAAGCTCTCCCCTTATTGTGCACAATTTTAAAACATTCACAATCACTAGTCAAATTCATATTTTAGAAATTACTCTGTCCTGATCACATTAAAGGCAATCACATATTTTGATGTAATTACAAGTTGAAATGGCTCAATGAAAAAAAAAAAAATCATCATGGGATTTATGTCACAGAAATCCTATTTTGCAATCACACTGCAGTTCTTAAATTATCTCCTGTTGCATTTATAATAAACATTTGTATTTATTTACAGTGTCTGTTTTTCTGGTTGAAATGAGATATGAATAATATACCAGACTTAACAAAAAGTACAAATTTCCATGTTATTTTATTTGTCTAAAAATAAATGTCCAAGGTTCCGCATGTTAAACAAGAAAGGATCTAATCTGAAATAACAGGTGGTTTTAATTTACTGATGAAGAAAGGTTTCTAAAGAACCATTTATTTATTTATTTAGCTATTTTAATTACAAGTGTTCTAAACTTTTTTTTTTAACAGTAATCAGAAATTATGAGGTAAAAAAAAAACATTTGCAAGGATTTTGCTTCAGAAAACTGCTCTATAAATGAGCAGTCCTGTGACACGTTTCTGTTTTGTATAGACAGTGGTTTCTGCACTGATCTGTTTTGTAGAGATCAGTGGTTTCTGCCACTAGTCTCCCGTGTTTTGGCCCGACGTGTCGCTCCTATTGGCAGTGGTGGGCACAGATAACCAAAAAATTAATTTCGATAACAGATAATCAGATAACTGAAAAGTTATCTTTGATTAAACGATAAACCACCCAAAAATGTATCAGAAGTTACAGATAACCAATAAATTCCAGTATTGTCTCTGGTACATTTGCAACTACTAATAAACTGAATCTGAGTTTTAACACCACAATTGCTTCTGGTAGCATCAAAAGCGACAACAGACCCAAACAATGAGCCCACACTTCTGTCTTTGAACATCTTGCCTCCTGCTGGAAGCTCTTGTTTACTACATGACTTCCAGCACAGACGCAAGCTGAGAGCAGCCACAAAACCCAGCTCTCTACCCAATCACAACGTTCCGGTCACGTGGAGGTCTTGGAAAATAAAGCAGGGCTGACTTATGGTTTTGATTTATAAATAACATTAATACCGATAGAATAACTCCATTAATGTCAATTCTGTAATTTGTACAAAGTTAAAATATAACATATATATTTTAATGTTGAATAATGCACTAATTCTGAGGTTTTGTAACAAACACAGACAGATCACAATGGATTCTGGGTAAAATGTGCCTCTGCTAAACACTGATTGGTTCAGTAATTCATTATGTAAACCAGTACGTTAATGTGACGTGTGTCGTGTGTTGGTGTTTACAGATAAATGTGCTTTTGTAAAATATTCCATTTTTTTATTTGTAAAAACAGGCATTTACGGAGCCCTGGAAGTGTCATCGCAAAATGTTTTGTGGAGAGAATGTGCGCTCATTTTATTATATTGTGTACGCGTTTTATGATGTTGTGCACACATTTTATGATGTTGCGTGCATGTTTGTACGCGTTTTATGATGTTGTGCACACATTTTATGATGTTGCGTGCATGTTTTATTATACTGTGCATACATTTTATTATATTGTAAAACATGTACTAAATATTGTCTTGACACATAAATGTTGGCTATTTGCTCTATTAACGTTTCAAATCAAAACCTCAGAGAGGTCGCTGCGCTGTGAGATCTCAGTAACATTGACAACTGCATTGAGACGCTCTGATCACGCTGCACTTTAACTGCTGCACACAGACAACACCATTAACATCGCAACATAAAACTATTTTTATATTGTGCCTAAAACTCTCATCTCTGGGTTTATAGATGTTATTGTGTTTATTTTATGTAAACATGCGAGAATCACAGGCTGTCTCTCCATTATTTTCAATGGGAGCTGCTGTGAGCTACAGTCGCTTCCTGATCAGGTCGTTCTGGGGGAAAGTGAAGTTTGCTCTTTAATGTCTTGATTATTGTTCTTTACAACACTGTTTGTCCTCTTTGTTCGAGACTAATATATAATATGTCTGAAATTCGGTTTGCGTTTATTAAATTCCACGCAGATTAAATGTAACAGACACCGATTATTTGTTATATTTGTTTTAGCAAGTTTTCAGAGTATCATGCATGCAGTCTCTTATTAACGTGACAAAAAGCATAAAAATACATTTTTGTAGTATAATATTAATTTACAACTGTCATCGTGTTGATTCTCTATATTGTTTGACTGCAGTGATTCTCTGGCACGCAAGGGATTATGGGATATGTCAATAGGGCGAATGAACACTACTGGCCAGTAGATGGCAGTAGAGACCTTGAAAACTTGCCAAAACAAAATTCCAGAATAATCCGTGTCTGCTACATTTAAGATGCGTGGAATTTAATAAACGCAGACACAATAACAATGTCTATAAACCCAGAGAATATATTCACGAGAGTTTTAGGCACTAGAGTTTAATGCTGTTCTCTGTAGAGCCTGATCAGAGTGTTTCAAATGCATTTCTCATGTCGTGAACATACTGAGATTACCCATAATGCACTGCTGGGCACAGCATATATCCACACTAAAACCTTAAAAATTAGCACGTTACTTTAGAACTAAACATATATCTGATATTTTCACTTTATAAAACTTCAGACATGACATTAATTTAAATAACTTGTCCGACATTAGTTTGGTTAAAAGTTGAACCATAAGTTTAAAATGTATGCCTCTGGATGACTTGGGTGATATTCGCCCGCATATCTGTATGGGGTTAAAAGAAATTAGTTTTTTTTTTTTTGGGACCAGTTCTTTGCTTGCAGAGGATAGAGCGGTTTCTTCTTAAAGCAGCTCTTCTCTTTTTTGCAGAGGGTAGAACTACACATCAGCTATGAAACATTTAACAGGTAGGTGCTCAACTGATTTTAAGTTTTATAAATATTTGTAGCTGTTCAGTTTTATTTACCACATTATCGGTCTAAAAATTATCGGACAAAAATTTATCGCAAGATAATTAGTCCGATAATGGTTTTTAAAGTTATCTAAAAAGATAATCCGCTAATGAAAACATTATCATCGATAATTATCGGTTATCGGAACTGTGCCCACCACTACCTGGACAGTGCAAAGCTACGTCACAGCTCAGAGCGATGAAAGTTGGATTGGGTTGAACGTTGACTGCGTCAGCCTGTTGACAAGCGGCAATGCTTCTGACGCCTCTAAAAAGCAATGTGTCTCATTGAAAATAATGCTTTTTAGACCAATTTGTGATGCCTCTGACGCTTCCAATACGTGTGAAAGGCCCTTTAAAAGGGAAAAAAAATCCTCCAGAAAAATGTTTCATAATCCAGAGTTGCTTCTGTGTCGGCAGATGCTGATAACATACTCAAATGTTTATGGTTTATTTTACAGTTTAAAGGCTCCCTGTTTCCAAATAGATCAAAGGAAAACAGACTGTGAGAGCGAGGGGGAAGGGGGCAGAGTAGAGAGAGCGAAAGGAGAGGAGGAGCGAGGGAGGAGCCTCAGTGAATAAGTGAAAAATTGACAATCAAATCAGTCCAGCTTCAGCTCTTGTTCATAAGGCAATCAGAGGTAATATTGTTTAAAATAATAATAATAATAATGCCATCCCACTAAAACACGTTGAAAAAAAATCATAACAGAAAAACTATGTCTGCTTCAAAGGATTAAAAAGGTACAGTGTGTCATTTTTTAAAGAAGTGAGCAAATGCTATTTACTCATCAAATATTTATGTTTTTAACCTTTTCAACATTATTTATTTTATTAACTTAGACTTTGACAGAAACATTTAAGAAAGAACTTTGGTCTTACAAATATTACAACATAAATGTCATTTTTTTTGTCTATTATTCTTTCTTTCAATGCATCTAAAACCACTCAAAATTAGTTAAAATAGGGCCTGCCAATAACGTCTTGGATGTATAAAATCCTATAGCTTCAGGGGACTTTGCCCCATTGACCCTCGCTGGGGCCCCCAGACCCCCAGCCGTGAGTCGTGATCACGTAATTTACCCGGCACTAAAATGGTTCTAGCTAGAACCCTGCTGGCTATGAAGGATCTTCTCAAAAATAAGACTTGAAATTTCACACACAGGTTGCCAACACAAGGGTGACTCAGGCCGAGATTTGATCTGTCTTCTTACATGAAAATTATATTTAATTCCACCAGGAACCTGTATAAGTTATGATGCAGACTAAAGCTGACCTCTGCACAGTTTCTCCAATCACACCCACGAAAGCTGATGACTCCTTCAGAGTTGTAATGGCTGTCCTGATGGCTCCTCTCACACATCTTCTTGTGCAGTCATACCATTTTTCAGAAATGCCTACTCCAGGCATACAGTACCATTTTGTTTGTATTTCTTATGATTAATAAAAGCCCAAGGCATATCCAGTGATTTGTAAGTATTGGTGTTATCATCCACTGACTTGTTTAAAGGAGATGATTTAATTATGTATAGAAGTATGGTCGTTTGTACAGTTATTTATGGTTTCCAAAAATCAAGGGTCTGTCTACACAAAATGGTAACCTAACAAATGTAATTCCTTAATGGTCACTGCAATATTTCTCTCAAATACCTTAAATCATCAGCAGGAAATGCTGGTGTGCATTGTGCCTGTTTTTGACTCTTCCACAAAGCAGTTCACATTTTCCTTGTGGTATTTTAAATGTTATTGAATTGCTGGTATCACATTGCTTGATGAAGTAAAACTGGAATAAAATTAATTAATGTTGTCAAGACTGCTCAAACAACAAAGCACAAAAAAAGATTTCTGTAAGAAAATTAGAGTAAAAACAAAATATCAAAATGCCACAATTAGAAAGCATTTAAGAGACAAACCTATGTTATTTGTACTTGTTGTGTTTTGTGTATTAGTTGACATGTTGGATAAATTGTCAGCACTCATAAATAAGTGAAACAATTTTAACAAAACTTTAAATAAAGTTTGAACCCAGTCTGGAATAAACTGTTAAATGTTCAGATGGGTTCACAAAAAAGTCAGATTTCCTTTTTTTGTTTTTATATTGTAAGATATTTGTCTTTAGTAGATGTATGCCCTCCACTGCAGAGTCTGTCCTGATTAGTACCTACTAGTTGCCACTTGACTAAATAGTCACTCACTGGCAGTCGTAGTCACAACTCTACACGTAGGTGGACCAGGCCATATGGTTGTTTTGCAGTGAACGTGACAGTGCTGGAATTTGGATGGAATGGATTTTAATGCCCGTGTTGGCAGAGATCACAAGTCATGGGAAGGCGTGCTGGGGAAGCATGGTGTTGGCAAGTGTAATAGCAATGGACTCCTCCTACTTGAGACCTGTGTCGCCCTTGACCTTCTCATCACCAACTCAGTCTTTCGACCCGTAACAAGACGTAGTGGATGCACCCCCATTCCAAGCATTGGCATCTCTTGGACTATGTCGTCATCATCAGGCAGAGGGACAGACAAGATGTTAGGGTCACCAAGACCATGTGCGGAGCTGAATGCTGGACTAACCACCGTCTATTGATCTCTAAGATGAATCTTCACATCACTCCACCAAGAAGGCCACAAGGTGTCAGAGTCCCCAAGCGGTTGAGTGTCTCCAAACTTAAGAATGATCTCATTACGCATGAACTGGCTGGGGAGCTTGATAAGAATTTATTAACTCCCAACACAAACCCAGAGAGTGATGTGGAAACTCAGTGGGCACATTTTCATGATACTGTCTACGCTACTGCCTACTACCCGAAAACACCAGGACTGGTTTGATGACAATAATAGGCATATCATGTCCATTTTGGAGGAAAAACGCCATCTCCACAGAGCACTTCTCAATGATCCCTCCTCTACCTCTAAGAAAGCTGTGCTCAGACAGGCCAAGCAAACTGCCCAATCCGAGTTACATCGTATGCGTGAGGAATGGTTCTGTATGAAGGCCATTGCCATTCAAGTCTATGCAGATAGCCATGATATGAAAGACTTCTACAGTGCCCTTAAGACCATGTATGGTCCCACTTTGTCTGGAACGTCCTCTATCTTTAGTGCCGATGGGAATACAATCATCTCGGAGAGGGAGAGGATCCTCGAGCACTGGGCATAGCACTTCAACAGCGTCCTCAACCACCCATCCACCATTAATGAAGAAGCTATAGCAAGACTGCCACAAGTGTTGGGAAAGTGTAGTGACACGGACCCACAACAGGGGGCGTAAATGAACGGACAATGGAAGGAGTTAAATTAGAACACTTTACTGTTGTGAATGTCACAACCGCTTCTGAAGGACGTAAACTGGTCGAGACCCTCACAAGCCTGTTCAATCTGATGTGGTCTCAAGAAAGGCTAGCACAGGACTTTAAAGATGCTTCCATAGTCCACCTTTACAAGTGCAAAGGGAACAGATTTGTATGTGATAACCATCGTGGCATTTCCTTGCTCTCCCTCGCCGGAAAGATCTTGGGTCGCATTCTGCTCAATGGCCTCATCGAATACCTGGAATGTGTTCTGCTACCTGAAAGCCAGTGTGGATTCTGTACGGGACGAAGTACCACCAACATGATCTTTGCAACTCGGCAACTCCAAGAAAAGTGCAAGGAGCAGAAAGTTGGTCTGTACACCACATTCGTGGACCTTACCAAAGCGTTTGACTCCATTTGCCGTGAAGAGTTCTGGAAGATCATGTCCAAGTATGGTTGCCCTCGCAAATTCATTGCAATGGTCCAGCAGTTTCAAGATGGCATGAACGCAAGAGTGCAGGACAATGACGAGTTGTCCAAGTCGTTTCCCGTCACCAATGGAGTCAAGCAGGGCTGTGTGCTGGCCCCCACCCTATTCAGCATGGTGTTCTCAGCCATGATGACAGACGCCTACCCTGACGGCGACATCGATGTCAGATTTCTTTATTGTATGGGCGGAAAACTCTTCAACCCTACACGCAAAGACACAAATTCACGAAGCAACAGCTTGTGACTTCTACTTTGCTGATGATTGTACACTGAATGCTAGTTCAGAGAAATGCAGCGCAGCCTGGACCGGTTGGCCAAAGCCTGTGATGACTATGATTTCACAATTTCAACCAAAAAGACTGAGGTCCTCCATCAACCAGCCCCTGCAGCTCCCTATATAGAGCCCCATATCACTGTCAGTGGTCAGAGTCTAGATGCGGTAGACAAGTTTGTGCAGTGAGGAAAATAAGTATTTAAACACCCTGCGGTTTTGCAAGTTCTACCACTTAGAAATTATGAAGGGGTCTGAAATTTTCATCTTAGGTGCATGTCCACTGTGAGAGACATAATCTAAAAAAAAAAAAAAAAAAAAATCCAGAAATCACAATGTATAATTTTTTTAATAATTAATTTGTATGTTACTGCTGCAAATAAGTATTTGAACCCCTACCAACCAGCAAGAATTCTGGCTCACACAGACCTATTCATTTTATTATTTATCTTAGTCTGCACTCTTTACCTGTATTAATTGGTAGAATTGGTAGAAGACAACAACTGTTATGATTATTTATTAGAAAGTGGAAGAAACACAAGATGACTGTCAATCTCCCTCGGTCTGGGATTCCATGCAAGATCTCACTTTGTGGGGTAAGGATGATTCTGAAGAAGCTCAGAACTACACAGGAGAACCTGGTCAATGACCTGAAGACAGCTGGGACCACAGTCACAAAGATTACTGTTAAGGATTTTATATATATATATATATATATATATGTTATCACTGTTAAACATTTGTACCTTCGGTGTTGTGCTGTTTGCACTTCACCCTGAGAATGTATGTGTTATTCAACCTTGTTTTAGCTTTGTCTTCTTTCTCATGAGAACGGTGTTGTGCTGTTTTGCACCTGTCTTAACCAAGCCTGAGAATTCAATTTTGTTTTAGCACTCTGGGGTCAATCTGAGCTGGGAATGAAGGACTGGATGTACTTATTGTTATAACATAACTTTGTTTTCGCAGCCTCTAACGACTGGGAGCAAGAGAACGTTTTGACTATTGTGATGTGGTGTTTAGTGTGAAGGAGTGTGGAAGACAGGACACTTCAGGCAGATGCAGAACAGCTGATACCTGCAACAGACGAACGAGATGTGCTGACCTGAAGTGTTCTTCCTTACAGCTGCACTTGACGTATGCGTTTATGTTATGGGAAGAAACTTGTCTTGCGTCATTACCCCCACCCTTAGGACAAGTTTCTTGTTTATGTGATGAGGGCGTCTCTTAATAAAAAGAGCGGAAAAGCAGGCCAGACTTTAGTGTAGCCTTGGTGTACAGCCTGGCCGCACTCCGCGCGTAATATTTGACTTTCTGTCTCACTGGTGTTTCTTGACTCTGTTTGTCTTGTTAAAGGTTTAAAAATGTTTGGAGGAGAAAATACCCAACATTGACTGGGGGCTACGTCCGGGATCTCAACAATACCGGAGGTGTCCAGCGGAGGTCGTCAAGTCCAGACGTAAATCCTTGGCCAAGGTCCGATCGATTGATCGTGTCTGCAATTGTCGACCACCGTTGGCATCGTCTGGTTGACGAGATTTTCCCGAAGAAGACAGACAGGAAGTCGAGTCAGTGAGTAGAATTTCTTTGTAAGTAGTACTGAGTGAGTGGTGATCAGATCACATAAACAGTTAAATTCCGCAAGCGATGATACAGAATCGTCTGTTAATGCAAAGCAGTTAAACTCTGTAAGGAGGGTGCGGACTCCTCTGTTTATATACGCGTACCGGTAGGGGATAAAAGTGATCACATAAAACAGTTAAACTCCGTAAGCGATGATACAGAATCGTCTGTTAATGCAAAGCAGTTAAACTCTGTAAGGAGGGCGGACTCCTCTACGGTTGCGAGGGACGCAAGTAGTTAAATTCCGGAAGGAGGATACGGACTCCTCTGTTTTAATACGTAAAGGAAATCCCGGGTAGAAATACGTGCACTGTAAAAAGTAGTTAAATTTGGCAGGGACGGCGGAGTCCCCTAAGGCAGGACATTAGTTAAATTTCACAGGAGGGTGAGCTCCCCTGGCATAAGAATACGCGTACGATTATTAGGAGTGTTTCTATGTGTAAATAGTGTTTTGCGCAAGTGTAAATAACTGTGTGAAAGTGTAATACTTTGGACAACGTTAGTGACAACCGTGCGTGTGGAAGCAGAGGCAAGTGATTCCGCTTCCTACGGGGAGGTGAAAGGAATCAACCACACGACGGCAAATTAATTGTCACGTCCAAAGAAAGTGTGAAAACTTCAGATTTAGAACACCCTAGGTGTGCCCCCGTCTGAAGTCCAAATTATAACAAGGGATAATAAAAATGGGGGGTAAGACGTCTATAAATAAGGAAAATTTATCAACTGACGACTGGAAATTTATGGAAGCAAAAAAAAATCCAAGACCAACAAAAAATTGGAGACCTGGATTAATAAACATGACTTTGACGGACGACTGAACCTGATCAGTATACAGAAGCTGAAGAAGGAGTTAGAACAGCAACATAAAGGTGATGAGAAAAAGATGCAGAAAGTAGGGGCAGATTTAGTGGCATTTTGGGAGGAGGAAGCAGAGAACAGACAGAAGGGAGCAGAGAAGCGACGATTAGAGAAAGCAAGGAAAAAGAAAGCTGTAGGTAAGGCAGAAGAAGATGTGATAATTCAGCACAGAGAACCAGAACAGCCTCAACAATCACCGCCGGCTGGATCGTCGGTGACAACAACACCTTTATATCCCTCTCTACCAGAGGATGACGATGTACCGCCACCACAGTATGATTTAGCAGTAAAACCTAAGGTAAAAAGTGAAAAACCAGAAAAACCACAAACACGCAGTCAAGCGAAAGTGCCCACAGCCCCTCCCATGGTGGAACACAGTGACCAGGGAGGTGCCTATCCTATGATAGAAGTACCAAATCCTCATGCAGGAACAGCAGGACAGCGATCAACCATGCTCGTATATCGGACATGGAATGCTGATGATATCAAAGCAGCAGTCGACATGATACCATCGCCACATGTCGACATTGAGGGATTTATGCAGGATATAGAAAACATTAGAACATCTTACCACCTTAATGGACCTGAAGTCCAACAGGTGTGGATGAAAGCATGTGGCCCTAAATGGAGTCAGGTACGTGGAGACTGGAATCCTGCAGATCAACAAGGCGTACCACTGACACATGATGATCTAGTCTTGAAAACAAGAGTGGAAGCTGCGATTACACGTGCAAAAGGTGTGTTAGGACCAAAGATAAATTATACTGAAATTACCAGGACAACTCAGAAAGAAGGAGAGCCATGGATAGAGTTTAGATGCAGATTTGAGAGTGTATTTAGAGTCCATAGTGGCATATTGCCAGGAACGCCAGTGTATGAAAACAAATTGAAAAATGTTTCACCTGTGAAGCTGACAATGACCGATTTGATTCATGATGGCAACTCAACAGCTGTCATAACAGTAACAGGTGCCACTGAAGATGTTTTAAAATTGAGATTCACAGGTATGCCATTACATGTGTCACTTTGTAAACCATATTTGACAGAATGGCAAGAATTGGGACTGACAGTCATAACAGCTTTGTCAGCCACTGATTGGAGCAGAGTTGGACCACGAACGGAGTTCAGTCCATCAACTAAATTGTATAAAGTGCCAGTTAATGTCTCATTGGTGCTGACAGCTGGAACACACTTTAATGTGTCCACTTCACAATCCTGAGTGTTTCAGTTGAGTCCTGAAGAGGATGATCTTCTCTCTTCTGTACCATCAGGATTGTGGACAACAGGTCCTTCAGACGTAGGACTGATAAAAAATGCACAACCTGTAGTTATAAGACCAAAAACAGAATACAGACCATGTGTAAGACAGTATCCATTGACACCTGATGCAATTGAAGGAATCAGGCCGGTAATAGAGAATTTATTAACAGCAGGAGTAATAGTGCCATGTCCAGATTCACCATGTAACACACCCATATTTCCTGTAAAAAAAGGCTCCGCCCTCAGTGGGATGGAGATAGATTCAAGATCTGCAGGCAGTAAATGCTGCTGTGATTAAAAGAGCACCATGTGTACCAGATCCGCACACACTGTTAAGCTCATTGAGATTAAATTCTAGTTGTTTTTCTGTAATAGATATCAGTAATGCATTTTTTTTTTTTTTTTTCATGTCAGCATGTTTAGCCAATTTCGTTCCACCGGCAGATAGCCAACTATTAGTGTATGTTGATGACATTCTGATTGCCTCTGACACACGAGAAAACTGCATAACTGACACAGTAGCATTATTATGTTTCTTATTTGATAATGGCCACAAAGTGAGTAAAAACAAAGTTCAGTTGTGTAGGGATAAAGTAAAATATTTAGGACATGAATTATCAGCCACAGGGCGTACTATCCTGTCTGACAGGAAGGAAGCAATTTTGCACGCTCCAAAACCACAAACCAAAAAGCAGATGATGTCATTTCTTGGACTGACTAATTACTGCAGGGCATGGATTCCCTGCTATGCAGAATTGACTAGTCCACTTTCTGATTTGATGTACAAGGATGATATTTCAATGTCAACCGTGTTGGAATGGAACAAAGATGCTGAGGAAGCTTTTGTAAAAGTAAAACAAACAGTGTCATCCACAGTTTTGGCACTACCAGATTATAGTAAACCATTCATTCAAACAGTTGATTGTAAGAATAAGTTCATGACTAGTGTTTTGGTTCAAGTGTATGGCTCAAAATTGAGGCCAGTTGCCTACTACTCATCTAAATTGGATGCAGTGGCAAGTGCTCTACCACCATGTGTACAGGCTGTTGTTGCAGCCTTTATGGCTGTTCAAAGTAGCAGTAATGTTGTTCTATTCCATCAGTTGACACTGGAAGTTCCACATGCAGTTTCTGCACTTCTGTTGCAGACAAAAATGAGCCTTTTGTCCCCAGCAAGACATCTTTCGTGTATGTCCTTGCTATTATCACAACCACATCTTACGGTAGAGCGATGTACAACATTGAATCCATCCACATTGATACCCTTACCTGAGGATGGTGAGCCGCACAATTGTCTTGATGTAGCTACGGTCTGTACGAAAACACGTCCAGACCTCCGGGACACACCCATCCCAAACAGTACAATTGTGTATGTGGATGGTTCTTCCACTGACAAAGCTTATGGACAAACACAATCTGGATATGCTGTTGTCACAAATTCAGGAGTATTGGATTCTGCTTCATTGCCATCGTCATTTTCAGCACAAGCAGCTGAATTAGTTGCTTTAACTGCAGCTTGCTATCTGTTTAAAGGTACGGCTGTATCAATTTATACAGACAGCCAGTACGCTTTCAGTACGCTGTGAGATTGCCTAACCAAATTGCTATATGCAAATGTGCGGCTCACACCAAAGGCTCTGACAGTGTTTCAAAAGGAAATGACGTTGCTGACAAAACCGCAAAGGCGGCAACAGCTCTTTCTATTTTTCTCCTATATGACACCCCTCCGGATATGACCACAAAAGAAACCCATATTGCCAAAAAAAAATATGTTTAAATGGGCAGCTATTATGAGCCATGGCGTGACGCATGTCTCATCAGGGGGTATGATATCGCAATTGCAATCTATTTTTTGTCTTTATGGGTTCGATGCATATGCAAAACAGCATTGTAGAGCATGCATGACATGTGCAAAACACAACTCACAAGGCAATTTGAGACCCCAAAGAGGTAAATTTCCAACACCACAATATCCCTTTCAAGTGGTTCATATGGATTATATACAGCTGAGTAAACATGAAGGGAAGGAATTTTGTTTAGTCATAATTGATGCCTTCTCAAAATGGGTAGAATTGTTCCCTACAAAACATGCGGGTGCACTTACAGTGGCTAAGGCATTGTGCAAAGACATCATTCCATGATTTGGAATACCAGAAACAGTCTATTCAGATAATGGAGCGCATTTTGTTAATACAATAGTGCAATACGTAGGAGAAGCGCTACAGGTCAATCTCAAAAATCATTGTGCTTATCAACCACACAGTGCCGGATTAGTGGAAAGGACAAAGGGCACATAAAAGGGCGCAATAAAAATAAGATTAAGGAAATGTATAGAAGAGACAAAACAAACCTGGATTGAATGTTGGACCTAGTAAAATTGTATATGAGAATAACACCAACACCATCAGGGTTAACACCATTTGAGATACTTTATGGACGACCATATCGTCTACCAATTTTGACATGGATACTAAAACAGCAGATGAGGAACAAACATTAGCAAATTTTATGAAAAAGACATTAACACAGAAAGAGATAACTTAAACACATTTACTGCCGAATAATTTTGATCTTCCACAGGACGGCCTTCCAGTAGTCTAGCCAGGAGACTGGGTGTTCATCAGAGTCCAGTCCTCGTTGGGAAGGTCTATACCAAGTGCTGTTAACAACACCAACTGCAGTAAAGATAGCGGAGAGATCAACGTGGATACATCACTGTAAGATACAGCGTGTGTTGGCGGCCTCCACAGTGGAAGGGGAAGTCTGGCTACAAAGGGAGTCTATTTAATTAGCAATAGATTGTCTCAATGCCAGTGAAGCAGGGAGATCCTTGCACTATTAGGTGAGGTGGTTAACAACACTGTATCCTAGCAATCATGACTGAACTACAGCAGACCCCGGAGCGGCGTGCTCAGCGCCGCCGCTGCCGGACTGTTGGTAGGGCAGCCGGTTGCGTTGTGATCTTAGTGTGTTTCGTGCTCCTCGGATTCCTGGCCTGGTGGAATGGAATTACGTTACTAATTGTTATGTTTGTTCACAGATACCTATATCCTCAACACACCCAGCTCTGGCGGCTAAACCGTACCCTGCTAGGGTGACAGAATGTCTTATCATACGGATGCATAATCAAACTGTATTTCGGGGGCAGCAGTTCTCAGCAAATCTGATAAGATGTAACACCACTTGCCTCAGTGCAACCACTTATATGATAGGGATTTCAACAGAGGACGTACAAGCGTGCCCAAGTGCTGCTCCATTGACTAGACTGAAGGGAAATGCAAAAATATCATCACGTTAAATTGTCATCACAACGGCCATTCCCAATTTGCTTTTACGGGACAGGGAATAAAAATGGAGGTAAAATTAAGAAACGTCTGTGTACCCAAACGTATGTTTTATCAAATAATTTAAGCCTAACCAAAACATAATATGTGGATGGTACTTATCTTCATCACATTGGACGGGGATGTAATTATACAGGCTCCTGTCCATGGGGAACGGATGAATTATGTGCTTATGTTAGTAAGTTTTTGCTACCACCTATAAATGGTACTCCGGTGTATGATGACATCTATTGGCTTTATGGTTCCAGACTGTACATGAGTCTCCCACCAAATTGGGGTGGTGTGTGTGCACCTACCCAGGTGACTGACCATACATATGTGGTAGGACCTCCACAGAGAAGAATGGCAGCACCAGACGGAGGAGATTGATATACCCAGATGTGTTACCACATGATCACATGTGGGGCTCGGATGTACTAAAGGACCAAAAAATTGTGGTCTGTAGGAGATAAAATAGCACATTCATTGTTCCCCTGGATAGGAGTGGGAAAAAATTCATTAATGATTGAAACTCTGAATTATCGATTGGGTCTGTTCATGAATGTAACTAAAAAAAATAGTAGCAGCTCAAAACACTGAAATAGATGCTTTACGTACCATGGTGATGCAAAATCGCATGGTTTTAGACTTGCTTACTGGTTCACAGGGAGGAGTTTGTGTTCTGCTGAACACAACATGCTGTACTTTCATCCCAGACTCCATTCATTCAGTGGATATGCAGGACGCATTGGAAGAGCTGAATAAACTTCGTGATGCAATGCATAAAGACACCCTAGCCGTGAACCGGTGGAATCCCTGGTCCTGGTTGACTTCAGGACCATGTTGGCAGTTACTATTGAAAATGGTGACACCAGTTATTATAGTCCTAATTCTGATTGGACTTTGCATGTGTTGTGTGATCCCTTATATCAAAACAATGGTTGGCAAAATGGTGTCAAATACATTTGTACAGTGTAATCTGGCCTTCCAACAAACTATGCCAAAATATCAAGCATTGAAACAGTCAGACCTTAGTGGAGAAAACTGTAATGACTGTACTGAGAATTATGATGATATTGAAAAGCTCACAACTCCAGTTCAAGCTTGAACTGTTGACGTGATGAGTTAACACACTCTTAGCCTATGAAGCTTTAGCTGAAAAAGTAATAAGACAAGTGGTGTAGTCGAATAATACAGAAAAAACAGTTCATTTATACCAGTCGGTAGGAGTGATGTATGGTGGTGGTGTGGTGATAACAGAATCTTTGACAGACTGCCACGAAATGTGTCAGGTTATTGTGCATTAATATCATTATTGTTACCCATGACCCCTGAAGACGTTACGACATATGCAGCCTCTCTTATTCCTGAGGATTGGCAGAAAGGCATAGCCAGACATAGAGTAAAAAGAGATTGGAAAGGAGTAGGAAATCCAACATATATTGACGCAATAGGAGTCCCCAGAGGAGTGCCTGACGAGTATAAACTGGTTGATCAAATAGCAGCTGGATTCGAATCTTCCATCTGTTGGTGGTGTTCAATTAATAAAAACGTGGACAGAATAGATTAAGTTAATAAACTAACTAACTAAGCTGGGTGATGCCTACTGTATGTTTAACAGGTGATAAACAGGTGGGAAATGTTAAGGATTTTATATATATATATATATATATATGTTATCACTGTTAAACATTTGTACCTTCGGTGTTGTGCTGTTTGCACTTCACCCTGAGAATGTATGTGTTATTCAACCTTGTTTTAGCTTTGTCTTCTTTCTCATGAGAACGGTGTTGTGCTGTTTTGCACCTGTCTTAACCAAGCCTGAGAATTCAATTTTGTTTTAGCACTCTGGGGTCAATCTGAGCTGGGAATGAAGGACTGGATGTACTTATTGTTATAACATAACTTTGTTTTCGCAGCCTCTAACGACTGGGAGCAAGAGAACGTTTTGACTATTGTGATGTGGTGTTTAGTGTGAAGGAGTGTGGAAGACAGGACACTTCAGGCAGATGCAGAACAGCTGATACCTGCAACAGACGAACGAGATGTGCTGACCTGAAGTGTTCTTCCTTACAGCTGCACTTGACGTATGCGTTTATGTTATGGGAAGAAACTTGTCTTGCGTCATTACCCCCACCCTTAGGACAAGTTTCTTGTTTATGTGATGAGGGCGTCTCTTAATAAAAAGAGCGGAAAAGCAGGCCAGACTTTAGTGTAGCCTTGGTGTACAGCCTGGCCGCACTCCGCGCGTAATATTTGACTTTCTGTCTCACTGGTGTTTCTTGACTCTGTTTGTCTTGTTAAAGGTTTAAAAATGTTTGGAGGAGAAAATACCCAACAATTACATTAGTAACACACGACGCCGTCATGGTTTAAAATCCTGCAGGGCAACAAGGTCCCCCTGCTCAAACCAGCACATGTTCAGGCCCGTTTGAAGTTCACCAGTGACCATCTGGATGATCCAGATGAGGCATGGGAGAAGGTCATGTGGTCAGACAAGACCAGAATAGAGCTTTTTGGAATCAACTCCACTTACCATGTTTAGAGGATGAGAACAACCCCAAGAAAACCATCCCAACCGTGAAGCATGGGGGTGGAAACATCATACTCTGGGGGTGCTCTTCTGCAAAGGGGACAGGATGACTGCATCGTATTGAAAGGAGGATGGATGGGGTCATGTATTGTGAGATTTTGGCAAACAATCTCCTTCCCTCAGTAAGAGCACTGATGGGTCATGGCTGGGTCTTCCAGCATGACAATGACCCCAAACACACAGCCAGGGAAACTAAGGAGGGACTCTGTAAGAAGCATTTCAAGGTCCTGGAGTGGCCTGGCCAGTCTCCAGACCTGAACTCAACAGAAAATCTTTGGAGGGAGCTGAAACTCCAAACCTGAAAGATCTAGAGAAGATCTGTATGGAGGAGTGGAGCAAAATCCCTGTTGCAGTGTGTGCAAATCTGGTGAAAAACTACAGGAAACGTTTGACCTCTGTAATTGCAAACAAAGGCTACTGTACCAAATATTAACATTGATTTTCACAGGTGTTTAAATACTTATTTGCACCAGTAACATACAAATAAATTATTAAAAAAATCATCCATTGTGATTTCCGGATTTTTTTTTTTTTTTTTTAGATTATGTCTCTCACAGTGGACATGCACCTAAGATGAAAGTTTCAGATGCCTCCATGATTTCTAAGTGGGAGAATTTGCAAAATCGCAGGGTGTTCAAATACTTATTTTCCTCACTGTATACCTTGACAGTACTCTTTCACGCTCTGCTACTATTGATAAAGAGGTGGCCTACAGAATAGAGAGAGTAAGCACTGCCTTCGGTAGGTTTAGGGACAAGGTATGGGGTGTAGAGACTGAGCCTTGACACCAAGCTCAAAGTCTACAGAGCAGTAGTTCTGCCATCTCTGATATATGCCTGCGAGACTTGGACCATATACAGTCGTCATGCCGAGCAGCTCAGTGCCTTCCATATGAGATGTCTCAGGACCCTATTCCATGTGACGTGGCGTGACAAAGTCCCAGACACTGATGGGCTAAGATGGAGAGCATTCATGCCATCTTTATACGTTCTCAGCTTTGATGGGCTGGTCATATCTACTGCATGGACAATTGTCGTCTTCCTAAAAGACTACTCTATGGCGAGCTGTTCACAGGCAAGCACTGTGTTGGTAGACCGAAGATATGCTACAAAGAGTATTCTGTATACATTCTGGGAAATGTCCGCTGAGGACCGTCGTGTCTGGCACTCCCTCATAATATCTGGCGTGACTGCCTTCGAGGAGAGGTGCATCAGGGAGAAAGAGTTACATCTGCAGAGAAGGAAAAACACCGATATTTCCACCTCCGCCCTTGGCTCAGCCCACTGATCCCATGTTCCCACTACAACAGACTCTTCAAGGCAAAGATTGGCCTAATCAGCCATCTTCACACTCACCCCACCCCCCTGTGATTCGTAGAAGTCGTGGTCATCTTTTCAGCTGAAGGACGAACATCACATAGTCGCTGTGAGTGTAGAAGTCCAAGGACTACCCAATTCAACCTGGGTGACCTAGATCATATGATGGTGCCTTGTGCTGCTGCATCCCCACCACCAAATGACATTGGGTCCTGGATGGCAACCACTTAGGCAAACAACCAGTCCATTCCTCCTTCTCAACAGTAACCGTCTGCCAAAGCACCTACATGCTGGATCACATCCAGAGAAACATGCCACATGGCCAAAATGACAAAGCTGATGTTCCCTCACAATACAAATAATGTTCCTCCCTTAGTCTTCCTAAGCACACAAAGTCTTTCCAGGTGTACTCAAGGATCCCTCTAAGAGACCTCATACCAAAGACATCTAGTCATTGCCTTTGGTCACTGGTCTCTACCAGGTCTCTGGTAGACATGGATTTTCATTCTCCTGTAAATATACTGACATGGTCAAAAGCATCTTTAAAACAATCTCTTGTCTCCATAAACTCTTCCCAGGCATCTCCTATCATTGAAATTTTCAAATTGTTCTTTTTTTGTTGGTAGGAATAATTAAAGAGTACAACATATCCAGCTTTCATGCATTGTGTAAGATTGCACAAGGATCATTAAATGTCAGTAAAATCGCCAACCCAGACACTCCAGTTGCTCATTGAACTTCTCAAGTACTACTATCAGGGTATCCATTGATTCCAGGAAGATCACTTTGTCCACAAAGTCAAGGTCAATAAACCATTTATCACCAACAAAAGCACCCAAGACACTGGTTTCCACAGTCCTACACAACACCCAGGCCATGCAATCATTGAGCAGCATATAAACCAGGACACGTCCCTGAGGAATGCCAGTTTTCAGTGGGAAAAATCCACTGTTTCTGCCACCACTCCATACAGCACTTACAGTACATGTGTATCTGTGGCACTGGAGCTGTGGCATTTTTTCAATATAGGAGACAAGTGTCACCTCCACGAACTGAAAGAAATGACTAGTTGGCCCACTCTTGAAACAAAATGGTGATAGCCTGAATTGCAGTAATTATTCGAGTATTCTACTGCTGTCTGTACTGTAAGGTGCATGTAAGGATTATTTGTACCATGACTTGATTCAGTACCATCCCATCTCATCGCTTATCCGAGATCAGGTCATGGCTCTAGCAGGGGACCCCAGACTTCCCTCTTCCATGCCACATTAACCACCTCTGACTGCGGGATGCCAGTGTGGAGATGTAATATCTCCACGTAGTCCTGGGTCTTCTCCAGGGTCTCCTCACAGGTGGATGTGCCTGGAACACCTGCCTAGGAGGGCGCCCAGGAGGCATCCTTACCAGATGCCTGAACTACCTCAGCTAGCTCCTTTCAACACGAAGGAGCAGTGGCTCTACTCCGAGCTCCCCACGGATGACCGAACTTCTAACTCTAAGGGAGACACCAGCCACCCTCCTAAGGAAGCCCATTTCGGCCACTTGTACCCGCGATCTAGTTCTTTCGGTCATGACCTACTAGTGGTTGGCTCTCACTGCGGTATTGTATCACTTCTTGTTCCGGAGCACAGCGGTGTTTTGCTGTATCTGTTAGGTGTTTAATCTGCGCAGTTAGATTGATCTAGTTAACTAGATAATGATTTGTTTCACAGTGTAATCTTCACGTGCCTTAACTAAAGCACTCCCTCTGCTGAATCACCTCTAAATTATTTACACATTATTCACTTTGTGTGTTTTTAGGAATCCGCTAGCTTAGCGCAGCTACTAGCTCTTAGCCGATTTAGCATGGTGGCTTCTCCTGTCTCTCTTGCACTTTTCTGCTCTGGGTGTGAAATCTTAAGTTATTCCTCGGCCTCCTTTAGCAGTAATGGTACTTGTAATAAGTGTAGCTTATTCGTAGCTTTGGAGGCAAGGCTGGGCGAATTGGAGACTCGGCTCCGCACCGTGGAAACTTCTACAGCTAGCCAAGCCCCTGTAGTCGGTGCGGACCAAGGTAGCTTAGCCGCCGTTAGTTCCCTTCCAGCAGATCCCAAGCAGCCGGGAAAGCAGGCCGACTGGGTGACTGTGAGGAGGAAGCGTAGCCCTAAACAGAAGCCCCGTGTACACCGCCAACCCGTTCACATTTCTAACCGTTTTTCCCCACTCGGCGACACACCCACCGAGGATCAAAGTCTGGTTATTGGCGACTCTGTTTTGAGAAATGTGAAGTTAGCGACACCAGCAACCATAGTCAATTGTCTTCCGGGGGCCAGAGCAGGCGACATTGAAGGAAATTTGAAACTGCTGGCTAAGGCTAAGCGTAAATTTGGTAAGATTGTAATTCACGTCGGCAGTAATGACACCCGGTTACACCAATCGGAGGTCACTAAAATTAACACTGAATCGGTGTGTAACTTTGCAAAAACAATGTCGGACTCTGTAGTTTTCTCTGGGCCCCTCCCCAATCGGACCGGGAGTGACATGTTTTGCCGCATGTTCTCCTTGAATTGCTGGCTGTCTGAGTGGTGTCCAAAAAATGAGGTGGGCTTCATAGATAATTGGCAAAGCTTCTGGGGAAAACCTGGTCTTGTTAGGAGAGACGGCATCCATCCCACTTTGGATGGAGCAGCTCTCATTTCTAGAAATCTGGCCAATTTTCTTAAATCCTCCAAACCGTGACTATCCAGGGTTGGGACCAGGAAGCAGAGTTGTAGTCTTACACACCTCTCTGCAGCTTCTCTCCCCCTGCCATCCCCTCATTACCCCATCCCTGTAGAGACGGTGCCTACTCCCAGAACACCAATAACCAGTAAAAATCTATTTAAGCATAAAAATTCAAAAAGAAAAAATAATATAGCACCTTCAATTGCACCACAGACTAAAACAGTTAAATGTGGTCTATTAAACATTAGGTCTCTTTCTTCTAAGTCCCTGTTAGTAAATGATATAATAATTGATCAACATATTGATTTATTCTGCCTTACAGAAACCTGGTTACAGCAGGATGAATATGTTAGTTTAAATGAGTCAACACCCCCGAGTCACACTAACTGCCAGAATGCTCGTAGCACGGGCCGAGGCGGAGGATTAGCAGCAATCTTCCATTCCAGCTTATTAATTAATCAAAAACCCAGACAGAGCTTTAATTCATTTGAAAGCTTGACTCTTAAGTCTTGTCCATCCAAATTGGAAGTCCCAAAAACCAGTTTTATTTGTTATTATCTATCGTCCACCTGGTCGTTACTGTGAGTTTCTCTGTGAATTTTCAGACCTTTTGTCTGACTTAGTGCTTAGCTCAGATAAGATAATTATAGTGGGTGATTTTAACATCCACACAGATGCTGAGAATGACAGCCTCAACACTGCATTTAATCTATTATTAGACTCAATTGGCTTTGCTCAAAATGTAAATGAGTCCACCCACCACTTTAATCATATCTTAGATCTTGTTCTGACTTATGGTATGGAAATTGAAGACTTAACAGTATTCCCTGAAAACTCGGTTCTGTCTGATCATTTCTTAATAACATTTACATTTACTCTGATGGACTACCCAGCAGTGGGGAATAAGTTTCATTACACTAGAAGTCTTTCAGAAAGCGCTGTAACTAGGTTTAAGGATATGATTCCTTCTTTATGTTCTCTAATGCCATATACCAACACAGTGCAGAGTAGCTACCTAAACTCTGTAAGTGAGATAGAGTATCTTGTCAATAGTTTTACATTCTCACTGAAGACAACTTTGGATGCTGTAGCTCCTCTGAAAAAGAGAGCTTTAAATCAAAAGTGCCTGACTCCGTGGTATAACTCACAAACTCGCATCTTAAAGCAGATAACCCGTACGTTGGAGAGGAAATGGCGTCTCACTAATTTAGAAGATCTTCACTTAGCCTGGAAAAAGAGTCTGTTGCTCTATAAAAAAGCCCTCCGTAAAGCTAGGACATCTTACTACTCATCACTAAGTGAAGAAAATAAGAACAACCCCAGGTTTCTTTTCAGCACTGTAGCCAGGCTGACAAAGAGTCAGAGCTCTATTGAGCCGAGTATTCCTTTAACTTTAACTAGTAATGACTTCATGACTTTCTTTGCTAATAAAATTTTAACTATTAGAGAAAAAATTACTCATAACCATCCCAAAGACGTATCGTTATCTTTGGCTGCTTTCAGTGATGCCGGTATTTGGTTAGACTCTTTCTCTCCAATTGTTCTATCTGAGTTATTTTCATTAGTTACTTCCTCCAAACCATCAACATGTCTATTAGACCCCATTCCTACCAGGCTGCTCAAGGAAGCCCTACCATTAATTAATGCTTCGATCTTAAATATGATCAATCTATCTTTATTAGTTGGCTATGTACCACAGGCTTTTAAGGTGGCAGTAATTAAACCATTACTTAAAAAGCCATCACTTGACCCAGCTATCTTAGCTAATTATAGGCCAATTTCCAACCTTCCTTTTCTCTCAAAAATTCTTGAAAGGGTAGTTGTAAAACAGATAACTGATCATCTGCAGAGGAATGGTCTGTTTGAAGAGTTTCAGTCAGGTTTTAGAATTCATCATAGTACAGAAACAGCATTAGTGAAGGTTACAAATGATCTTCTTATGGCCTCAGACAGTAGACTCATCTTTGTGCTTGTTCTGTTAGACCTCAGCGCTGCTTTTGATACTGTTGACCATAAAATTTTATTACAGAGATTAGAGCATGCCATAGGTATTAAAGGCACTGCGCTGCGGTGGTTTGAATCATATTTATCTAATAGATTACAATTTGTTCATGTAAATGGGGAATCTTCTTCACAGACTAAGGTTAATTATGGAGTTCCACAAGGTTCTGTGCTAGGACCAATTTTATTCACTTTATACATGTTTCCCTTAGGCAGTATTATTAGACAGCATTGCTTAAATTTTCATTGTTACGCAGATGATACCCAGCTTTATCTATCCATGAAGCCAGAGGACACACACCAATTAGCTAAACTGCAGGATTGTCTTACAGACATAAAGACATGGATGACCTCTAATTTCCTGCTTTTAAACTCAGATAAAACTGAAGTTATTGTACTTGGCCCCACAAATCTTAGAAACATGGTGTCTAACCAGATCCTTACTCTGGATGGCATTACCCTGACCTCTAGTAATACTGTGAGAAATCTTGGAGTCATTTTTGATCAGGATATGTCATTCAATGCGCATATTAAACAAATATGTAGGACTGCTTTTTTGCATTTGCGCAATATCTCTAAAATTAGAAAGGTCTTGTCTCAGAGTGATGTTGAAAAACTAATTCATGCATTTATTTCCTCTAGGTTGGACTATTGCAATTCATTATTATCAGGTTGTCCTAAAAGTTCCCTGAAAAGCCTTCAGTTAATTCAAAATGCTGCAGCTAAAGTGCTAACAGGGACTAGAAGGAGAGAGCATATCTCACCCATATTGGCCTCTCTTCATTGGCTTCTTGTTAATTCTAGAATTGAATTTAAAATTCTTCTTCTTACTTATAAGGTTTTGAATAATCAGATCCCATTTTATCTTAGGGACCTCATAGTACCATATCACCCCAATAGAGAGCTTCGCTCTCAGACTGCAGGCTTACTTGTAGTTCCTAGGGTTTGTAAGAGTAGAATGGGAGGCAGAGCCTTCAGCTTTCAGGCTCCTCTCCTGTGGAACCAGCTCCCAATTCAGATCAGGGAGACAGACACCCTCTCTACTTTTAAGATTAGGCTTAAAACGTTCCTTTTTGCTAAAGCTTATAGTTAGGGCTGGATCAAGTGACCCCGAAGCATCCCTTAGTTATGCTGCTATAGACTTAGACTGCTGGGGGGTTCCCATGATGCACTGAGTGTTTCTTTCTCTTTGTGCTCTGTATGCACCACTCTGCATTTAATCATTAGTGATTGATCTCTGTTCCCCTCCACAGCATGTCTTTTTCCTGGTTCTCTCCCCCAGCCCCAACCAGTCCCAGCAGAAGACTGCCCCTCCCTCAGCCTGGTTCTGCTGGAGGTTTCTTCCTGTTAAAAGGGAGTTTTTCCTTCCCACTGTTGCCAAGTGCTTGCTCACAGGGGGTCGTTTTGACCGTTGGGGTTTTTCCGTAATTATTGTATGGCCTTGCCTTACAATATAAGGCGCCTTGGGGCAACTGTTTGTTGTGATTTGGCGCTATATAAATAAAATTGATATTGATTTTTTTTTTTTTTGATGACCCAACCCTCATGACCTTAGGTGAGAGTAGGAAGACTGACCAGTAGATCAAGAGCTTCGCCTTTTGGCTCAGCTCCCTTTGTGTCACAACAGTACGGTAGAGTGAATGCAACACTGCCACTGCTGCGTTGATTCTCCGGCCAATCTCATGCTCCACTGTCCCCTCACTCATGAACAAGACTCAGAGGTACTTGAACTCCTTCACTTGGGGCAAGACGGTATTCCCTACTCGGAGTAGGCAACCCATCATTTTCTTGCTGAGAACCATGGCCTCAGATTTAGAGGCGCTTATCTTCATCCCAGGCGCGTCACATTCAGCTGTGAACCAATCCAGTGAGTGTTGGAGGTCACTGACCGATGAAGTCAACAGGACCACATCATCTGCAAAAAGCAGTGATGAGACCCTGAGCCCACCAAAGTGAAGACCCTCCTCCCTGACTATGCCTCAATACCCTGTCCATGAATATCACAAACAGCATTGGTGACAAGCCACAGCCCTGGCAGAGGCCAACCCCCACTGGAAAAGAGTCTGACTTACTGCCAAGCACCTGAACACAGCTCTTGCTTTGTGAGTACAGAAACTGGATGGCCCTGAGAACGGACTCCCTCACTCCATACTCCCGCAGCACCTCCCACAGTATCTCCTGGAGTACCTAATCATACACCTTCTCCAAGCCCACAAAACACATGTAGACTGGATGGACATACTCCAGGATCCTTGTGAGAGTGAAGAGGTGGTCGGTTGTTCCACGACCAGGACGGAACACGCATTGTTCCTCTTCAATCAGAGGTTTGACTATCGGCCGAACCCTCCTTTCCATCACCCTGGAGTAGACTTTACCAAGGAGGCTGAGTACTGTGATGCCCCTGTAGTTGGCACACACTCTCTGGTCCCCCATTTTAAATATGGGGACCACCACCCTAGTTTGCCACTCCTTAGGCACTGTCCCAGACATCAATGCAATGTTGAAGAGTCATCTCATCCAAGACAATCCCTCCACACCCAGAACCTTCAGCATTTCTAGATGGATCCCATCAATCCTCAGGGCCCTGCCACTGTGGAGTTGCCTGACTACCTCAGCGACTTACACCAGGGAAATGAAAATCCTCCAACAGCTTCCAGCTCTGCCCCTACTATAGAGGGCACTCCGGTCTGATGCAGGAGTTCCTCAAAGTGTTCCTTCTAGTGCCGGATTACATTCTCAGTTGAGGTCAACAGAGTCCCATCCTTACTGTAGACAGCTTGGATGGTTCCCCGTTTTCCCCTCCTGAGGTGCCTCACGGTCCGCCAGAAGCACCTTGGTCCCAACTGAATCTCCTTCTCCATGGTTACTCCAAACCCCTCCCAAACCCGCTGCTTTGCCTCCCCCACAGCAGAGGCTGCTGCCCTTCAGGCCTGTTGTATCTTGCAACTGCCTCCAGAGTCCTCCGAGATAACATATCCCAGAAGGACTCCTTCTTCAGTCGGACCAGCTACTTGCCAATCAGTGACCAGAACAGCCTGGCTTCACATGCAAAAGGTAAACCATTGACTGCAATAAGTAAATAAATAAAAATGGGAGGTGGCACATATTCAGTTATTATTATATTATAATGTATTATATTTTCCAGATTTCAAATAATCAAGCTTCAGTTTTTGAGATGAACATTTTTATAATTTGTGTCTTGAAGGTGAATCTGTCAAAAAGGATGGCATGCACCCCTCTTCAATAAAGCAGGGTCTATGTATATGTTATTGTTATGTTTTTACCTGGAGGTTAGATATTCCAACAGCTGCAATCATTCCAAACATTACAAGGAACATGCCTCCAATTACTGGCTCTGGAATGGTGATAAAAACTGCTCCAAATTTGCCAAAGATCCCGAGGACAATCAAGAGAACACCAGCTGTTTGTAGCACCAGTCTGCTGCCAACCTGACATAAAAAAAAGAATGATGTTATTGATCAAAACATCAAATGAAATCATCCATCTGTTATTTATTTATTTATTTATTTATTTTTTTGTTACAGGGATCTTTATTTTAAGACACTTTGAGAAAAAAAAAAAAGCACATTTTGAAACTCAACAGCTTGACCCAGGATGCAAATTTCAGGTTAGACAAAATAGCATCAAGATCATGACTGCTGAGCTGTAAAACACTCAGGATGTTTCTGGTCTTGTATCTGCTGCACCTTTTATCGGCTGTCTATTTTTCTCCATATAGGTCTGAATTTGTCAAAGTGACACCTGGACTTACGCTTACGTGCTTTCTACATACTTTCCAGTGAAAAGTGTTTTCCCTTGAGAGAAAAAACAAACAAACTTTAATTTAAGATGTTTTTCCGTGAAGTCAAAGGTGTCAGGTATATATATGACCATCAATAAAGAATCAGTTTCATATGGCAGTCAGGCAATGCATTAGTAACAGCATCATGTAACTGTCAAAAGGTCCGAGATCATCTGATCTTCTATTCATCTGTTGTATTTCAAAACTTCAGTCACATTTATCCTCTGACAACTTGGTTGTGGGCACTGTTCTTATGTTTTTAATACAGTACAATGAAAACAAGGATGCGAATCACCCCAGGTTCCTTCTACAACATCACAAACTGTTTTCTATACTGCAGAATAGCAATTCCCAAATTAAAGATCCCACTTTGAAATATTATCTAGCTATCTACAACCCCAAATCCAATGAAGTTGGGACATTGTGTAAAATGTAAATAAAAACAGAATACAGTGATTTGCAAATCCTGGTCAACTTATATTGAAATGAATACACCACAAAGACAAGATATTTAATGTTCAAACTGATAAACTTTATTGTTTTTATGCAAATATTTGCTCATTTGCCTACAACACGTTTCAAAAAAGCTGGGACAGTGGTATGTTTACCAGTGAGTTACATCACTTTTCCTTCGAATAACACTCAATAAGCGTTTGGGAACTGAGGTCACTCATGACTGGGTATAAAAGGAGCATCCCTAAAAGTCTCAGCCATTCACAAGCAAAGATGGGTGAGGATCACCACTTTGTGAACAACTGCATGAAAAAATAGTCCAACAGTTGAAGAACAATGTTTCTCAATGTTCAATTGCAAGGAATTTAGGCATTCAATCATCTACAGTCAATATAATCAGAAGATTCAGAGAATCTGGAGACCTTTCTACACGTAAGCAGCAAGGCCAAAAACCAATGTTGAATGCCCGTGACCTTCGATCCCTCAGGCGGCACTGCATTAAAAACCCACATCATTGTGTAAAGGATCTTATCGTGTGGGCTCAGGAACACTTCAGAAAACCACTGTCAGTTAACACAGTTCGTCGCTACATCTGCAAGTGCAAGTTAAAACTCTACCATGCAAAGTGAAAGCTATACATCAACAACATCCAGAAATGCCGGGCCCTTCTCTGGGCCCGAGCTCATTTGAAATAGACAGACACAAAGTGGAAAAGTGTACTGTGGTCTGATGAGTCCATATTTCAGATTGTTTTTGGAAATCATGGACTTCGTGTCCTCAGGACAAAAGAGGGCAAAGACCATCCAGATTGTTACCAGCGCAAAGCAAAGTTCAAAATCCAGCATCTGTGATGGTATGGGGGTGTGTTAGTGCCCATGGCATGGGCAACTTACACATCTGTGATGGCACCATCAATGCTGAAAGGTACATCCAGGTTTTGGAACAACACATGCTGCCATCCAAGCAATGTCTTTTTCAGAGACGTCCCTGCTTATTTCAGCAAGACAATGTCAAGCCACATTCTGCACGTGTTACAACAGCGTGGCTTCATAGTAAAAGAGTGCGGGTACTAAACTGGCCTGCCTGCAGTCCAGACCTGTCGCCCACTGAAAATGTGTGGCGCATTATGAAGCGCAAAAAACGACAACGGAGACCCCAGACTGTTGAACAACTGAAGTCATACATCAAGCAAGAATGGGAAAGAATTCCACCTACAAAGCTTCAACAATTAGTGTCCTCAGTTCCCAAACACTTAGAGTGTTGTTAGAAGGAAAGGTGATGTAACACAGAGAACTTCTCCTTTGCCAAGATCCCACCTCACAGGTGTGGCATAAGATGCTGATTAGACAGCATGGTTATTGCACCGGTGTGTCTTGGCTGGCCATAATAAAAGGCCACTGTAAAATGTTCAGTTTTATCACACAGCAAAATGCCACAGATGTCACAAGTTTTGAGGGGGCGTGCAATTGGCATGCTGACTGCAGGAATGTCCAACAGAGCTGTTGCCCATGAACTGAATGTTCATTTAGCTACCATAAGCCATCTCCAAAAGCATTTCAGAGAATTTGGCAGTACAGCCAACTGACCTCAGAACCCAGACCACATACACTGGGGAAAATAAGTATTTGATCCCCTGCCAGTTTTGCAGGTTTTCCCACTTACAAAGAATGGAGAGGTCTGTAATTTTACGGTAGGTACACTTCAACTGTGAGAGACAGAATCTAAAAAAAAAAAAAACATCCAGAAAATCACATCGTATGATTTTTAAAAAATTAATTTGCATTTTATTGCATGAAATAAGTATTTGATCCCCTAGTAAAACAGAGCTTAACAATTGGTACAGAAACATTTTTCTGCCATTACAGAGGTCAAACGTTTCCTGTAGTTTTTCACCATACAGATCTTCTCAAAATCTTTCAGGTTTGGAGTTTCAGTTTCCTCCAAAGATTTTCTACTGAGGTCAGGTCTGGAGACTGGCCAGGCCACTCCAGGACCTTGAAATGCTTCTTATGGAGCCCCTCCTTAGTTGCCCTGGCTGTGTGTTTGGGGTCATTGTCATGCTGAAAGACCCAGCCATGACCCATCTTCAATGCTCTTACTGAGGGAAGGAGGTTGTTTGCCAAAATCTCGCAATACATGACCCCATTCATCTTCACTTCAATACAGTGCAGTTGTCCGGTCCCCTCTGCAAAAGAGCACCCCCAGAGTATGATGTTTCACCCCCATGCTTCACGGTTGGGATGGTTTTCTTGGAGTTGTTCTCATCCTCTAAACATGGTAAGTGGAGTTGATTCCAAAAAGCTGTATTCTGGTCTCATCTGACCACATGACCTTCTCCCATGCCTCCTCTGGATCATCCAGATGGTCACTGGTGAACTGAAATATACTGGTGGCCTGGATATATGCTGGCTTGAGCAGGGGGACCTTGCTGCCCTGCAGGATTTTAAACCATGACAGCTTCATGTGTTACTAATGTAATCTTGTGACTGTGGTCTCAGCTCTCTTCAGGTCATTGACCAGGTCCTCCTGTGTAGTTCTAAGCTTTCTCAGAATCATCCTTACCCCACAAAGTGAGATCTTGCATGGAATCCCAGACCGAGGGAGATTGACAGTCATCTTGTGTTTCTTCCACTTTGTAATAAATAATCATAACAGTTGTTGTCTTGCTTGTTGTCCTGTAGTCCATCCCAGCCTTGTGCAGGACTACAGTTTTGTCCCTGGTATCCTTAGATAGCTATTTGGTCTTGGATATGGTGGACAGGTTGGAGTGTGATTAATTGAATGTGTGAACAGGTGTCTTTTATCAAATCAAATTAATTTTATTTATATAGCGCCAAATCACAACAAACAGTTGCCCCAAGGTGCTTTATATTGTAAGGCAAAAGCCATACAATAATTACAAAAAAAAAAAAAAAAACCCCAACGGCCACAACGACCCCCTATGAGCAAGCACTTGGCGACAGTGGGAAGGAAAAACTCCCTTTTAACAGGAAGAAACCTCCAGCAGAACCAGGCTCAGGGAGGGGCAGTCTTCTGCTGGGACTGGTTGGGGCTGACGGGAGAGCATCAGGAAAAGAAAGCAGAGGTCAATCACCAATGATTAAAAGCAGAGTGGTACATACAGAGCAAAAAGAGGTGAATAAAAAGAAACACTGGGTGCATCATGGGAAACCCCCCAGCAGTCTAAGTCTAGAGCAGCATAACTAAGGGATGGTTCAGGGTCACCTGATCCAGCTCTACCTATAAGCTTTTTCAAAAAGGAAAGTTTTAAGCTTAATCTTAAAAGTAGAGAGGGTGTCTGTCTCCCTAATCTGAATTGGGAGCTGGTTCCACAGGAGAGGAGCCTGAAAGCTGAAGGCTCTGCCTCCCATTCTACTCTTACAAACCCTAGGAACTACAAGTAAGCCTGCAGTCTGAGAGTGAAGCGCTCTATTGGGGTGATATGGTACTATGAGGTCCCTAAGATAAGATGGGACCTGATTATTCAAAACCTTATAAGTAAGAAGAAGAATTTTAAATTCAATTCTGGAATTAACAGGGAACCAATGAAGAGAGGCCAATATGGGTGAAATATGCTCTCTCCTTCTAGTCCCTGTCAGCACTCTAGCTGTAGCATTTTGAATTAACTGAAGGCTTTTCAGGGAACTTTTAGGACAACCTGATAATAATGAATTACAGTAGACCAGCCTAGAAGAAATAAATGCATGAATTAGCTTTTCAGCATCACTCTGAGACAAGACCTTTTAATTTTAGAGATATTGCGCAAATGCAAAAAAGCAGTTCTACATGCGCATTAATATGCGCATTGAAGGACATATCCTGATCAAAAATGACTCCAAGATTTCTCACAGTATTACTGGAGGTCAGGGTAATGCTATCCAGAGTAAGGATCTGGACAGACACCATGTTTCTAAGATTTGTGGGGCCAAGTACAATAACTTCAGTTTTATCTGAATTTAAAAGCAGGAAATAAGAGGTCATCCATGTCTTTATGTCTGAAAGACATTCCTGCAGTTTAATTAATTGGTGTGTGTCCTCTGGCTTCATGGATAGATAAAGCTGGGTATCATCTGCGTAACAATGAAAATTTAAGCAATGCTTTATAATAACACTGCCTAAGGGAAGCATGTATAAAGTGAATAAAATTGGTCCTAGCACAGAACCTTGTGGAACTCCATAATTAACCTTAGTCTGTGAAGAAGACTCCGTGGAACTCCATAATTAACCTTAGTCTGTGAAGAAGACTCCCCATTTACATGAACAAATTGTAATCTATTAGATAAATATGATTCAAACCACTGCAGCGCAGTGCCTTTAATACCTATGTCATGCTCTAATCTCTGTAATAACATTTTATGGTCAACAGTATCAAAAGCTGCACTGAGGTCTAACAGGACAAGCACAGAGATGAGTCCACTGTCTGAGGCCATAAGAAGATCATTTGTAACCTTCACTAATGCTGTTTCTGTACTATGATGAATTCTGAAACCTGACTGAAACTCTTCAAATAGACCATTCCTCTGCAGATGATCAGTTAGCTGTTTTACAACTACCCTTTCAACAAGTTTTGAGAGAAAAGGAAGGTTGGAGATTGGCCTATAATTAGCTAAGATAGCTGGGTCAAGTGATGGCTTTTTAAGTAATGGTTTAATTACTGCCACCTTAAAAGCCTGTGGTACATAGCCAACTAATAAAGATAGATTGATCATATTTAAGATCGAAGCATTAAGTAATGGTAGGGCTTCCTTGAGCAGCCTGGTAGGAATGGGGTCTAATAGACATGTTGATGGTTTGGAGGAAGTAACTAATGAAAATAACTCAGACAGAACAATCGTAGAGAAAGAGTCTAGCCAAATACCAGCATTACTGAAGGCAGCTGAACATAAAGATATGTCTTTGGGATGGTTATGAATAATTTTTTCTCTAATAGTTAAAATTTTATTTGCAAAGAAAGTCATGAAGTCATTACTAGTTAAAGTTAAAGGAATACTCGGCTCAATAGAGCTCTGACTCTTTGTCAGCCTGGCTACAGTGCTGAAACGAAACCTGGGGTTGTTAAGATGGGACCTGATTATTCAAAACCTTATAAGTAAGAAGAAGAATTTTAAATTCTATTCTAGAATTAACAGGAAGCCAATGAAGAGAGGCCAATATGGGTGAGATATGCTCTCTCCTTCTAGTCCCCATCAGTACTCTAGCTGCAGCATTCTGAATTAACTGAAGGCTTTTTAGGGAACTTTTAGGACAACCTGATAATAATGAATTACAATAGTCCAGCCTAGAGGAAATAAATGCATGAATTAGTTTTTCAGCATCACTCTGAGACAAGACCTTTCTGATTTTAGAGATATTGCGTAAATGCAAAAAAGCAGTCCTACATATTTGTTTAATATGCGCTTTGAATGACATATCCTGATCAAAAATGACTCCAAGATTTCTCACAGTATTACTAGAGGTCAGGGTAATGCCATCCAGAGTAAGGATCTGGTTAGACACCATGTTTCTAAGATTTGTGGGGCCAAGTACAATAACTTCAGTTTTATCTGAGTTTAAAAGCAGGAAATTAGAGGTCATCCATGTCTTTATGTCTGTAAGACAATCCTGCAGTTTAGCTAATTGGTGTGTGTCCTCTGGCTTCATGGATAGATAAAGCTGGGTATCATCTGCGTAACAATGAAAATTTAAGCAATGCCGTCTAATAATACTGCCTAAGGGAAGCATGTATACGTCTTTGGGATGGTTATGAGTAATTTTTTCTCTAATAGTTAAAATTTTGTTAGCAAAGAAAGTCATGAAGTCATTACTAGTTAAAGTTAATGGAATACTCAGCTCAATAGAGCTCTGACTCTTTGTCAGCCTGGCTACAGTGCTGAAAAGAAACCTGGGGTTGTTCTTATTTTCTTCAATTAGTGATGAGTAGAAAGATGTCCTAGCTTTACGGAGGGCTTTTTTATAGAGCAACAGACTCTTTTTCCAGGCTAAGTGAAGATCTTCTAAATTAGTGAGACGCCATTTCCTCTCCAACTTACGGGTTATCTGCTTTAAGCTACGAGTTTGTGAGTTATACCACGGAGTCAGACACTTCTGATTTAAAGCTCTCTTTTTCAGAGGAGCTACAGCATCCAAAGTTGTCTTCAATGAGGATGTAAAACTATTGACGAGATACTCTATCTCCCTTACAGAGTTTAGGTAGCTACTCTGCACTGTGTTGGTATATGGCATTAGAGAACATAAAGAAGGAATCATATAGTTAAACCTAGTTACAGCGCTTTCTGAAAGACTTCTAGTGTAATGAAACTTATTCCCCACTGCTGGGTAGTCCATCAGAGTAAATGTAAATGTTATTAAGAAATGATCAGACAGAAGGGAGTTTTCAGGGAATACTGTTAAGTCTTCTATTTCCATACCATAAGTCAGAACAAGATCTAAGATATGATTAAAGTGGTGGGTGGACTCATTTACTTTTTGAGCAAAGCCAATAGAGTCTAATAATAGATTAAATGCAGTGTTGAGGCTGTCATTCTCAGCATCTGTGTGGATGTTAAAATCGCCCACTATAATTATCTTATCTGAGCTAAGCACTAAGTCAGACAAAAGGTCTGAAAATTCACAGAGAAACTCACAGTAACGACCAGGTGGACGATAGATAATAAGATTTAAGAAAATTGGCCAGATTTCTAGAAATGAGAGCTGCTCCATCCAAAGTGGGATGGATGCCGTCTCTCCTAACGACCAGGTTTTCCCCAGAAGCTTTGCCAATTATCTATGAAGCCCACCTCATTTTTTGGACACCAATCAGACAGCCAGCAATTCAAGGAGAACATGCGGCTAAACATGTCACTCCCGGTCCGATTGGGGAGGGGCCCAGAGAAAACTACAGAGTCTGACATTGTTTTTGCAAAGTTACACACCGATTTAATGTTAATTTTAGCGACCTCCGATTGGCGTAACCGGGTGTCATTACTGCCGACGTGAATTACAATCTTACCAAATTTACGCTTAGCCTTAGCCAGCAGTTTCAAATTTCCTTCAATGTCGCCTGCTCTGGCCCCCGGAAGACAATTGACTATGGTTGCTGGTGTCGCTAACTTCACATTTCTCAAAACAGAGTCGCCAATAACCAGAGTTTGATCCTCGGCGGGTGTGTCGTCGAGTGGGGAAAAACGGTTAGAGATGTGAACGGGTTGGCGGTGTACACGGGGCTTCTGTTTAGGGCTACGCTTCCTCCTCACAGTCACCCAGTCAGCCTGCTTTCCCGGCTGCTCGGGATCTGCCAGGGGGGAACTAACGGCGGCTAAGCTACCTGGCCTACCTACCTATTGAAGAACATAAAGAAGGAATCATATCCTTAAACCTAGCTACAGCGCTTTCAGAAAGACTTCTACTGTAATGAAACTTATTCCCCACTGCTGGGTAGTCCATTAAAGTAAATGTAAATGTTATTAAGAAATGATCAGACAACAGGGGGTTTTCAGGGAATACTGTTAAGTCTTCAATTTCTATGCCATATGTCAGAACAAGATCTAAAGTGCGGTTAAAATGGTGGGTGGGCTCATTTACAGCGAAGCCAACTGAATCTAATAATAGATTAAATGCAGTGTTGAGGCTGTCATTCTCAGCATCTATGTGGATGTTAAAATCGCCCACTATAATTATGAGCTAAGCACTAAGTCAGACAAAAGGTCTGAAAATTCACAGAGAAACTCACAGTAACGACCAGGTGGACGATAGATAATAACAAATAAAACTGTTTTTTGAGACTTCCAATTTGGAGGGACAAGACTAAGAGTCAAGCTTTCAAATGAATTAAAGCTCTGTCTGGGTCTTTGATTAATTAATAAGCTGGAGTGGAAGATTGCTGCTAATCCTCCTCCTCGACCCGTGCTTCGAGCATTCTGACAGTTAGTGTGACTCTGGGGTGTTGACTCATTTAAACTAACATAATCATCCTGCTGTAACCAGGTTTCTGTAAGACAGAATAAATCAATATGTTGATCAATTATTATATCATTTACTAACAGGGACTTAGAAGAGAGAGACCTATTGTTTAATAGACCACATTTAACTGTTTTAGTCTGTGGTGCAGTTGAAGGTGCTATATTGTTTTTTCTTTTTGAATTTTTATGCTTAAATAGATTTTTACTGGTTATTGGTGGTCTAGGAGCAGGCACTGTCTCTACGGGGATGGGGTATTGATGGCAGGGGGAGAGAAGCTGCAGAGAGGTGTGTGAGACTACAACTCTGCTTCGTGGTCCCAACCCTGGATAGTCACGATTTGGAGGGTTTAATAAAATTGGCCAGATTTCTAGAGATGAGAGCTGCTCCATCCAAAGTGGGATGAATGCCGTCTCTCCTAACAAGACCAGGTTTTACCCAAAAACTTTGCCAATTATCTATGAAGCCCACCTCATTTTTTGGACACCACTCAGACAGCCAGCAATTCAAGGAGAACATGCTGCTAAACATGTCACTCCCGGTCCAATTGGGAGGGGCCCAGAGAAAACTACAGAGTCTGACATTGTTTTTGCAAAGTTACACACCAATTCAATATTAATTTTAGTGACCTCCGATTGGCGTAACCGGGTGTCATTACTGCCGACATGAATTACAATCTTACCAAATTTACGCTTAGCCTTAGCCAGCAGTTTCAAATTTCCTTCAATGTCGCCTGCTCTGGTCCCCAGAAGACATTTGACTATGGTTGCTGGTGTCACTAACTTCACATTTCTCAAAACAGAGTCGCCAATAACCAGAGTTTGATCCTCGGCGGGTGTGTCGCCGAGTGGGAAAAAATGGTTAGAAATGTGAACGGGTTGGTGGTGTACAGGGGGCTTCTGTTTAGAACTATGCTTCTTCCTCACAGTCACCCAGCCGGCCTGCTTTCCCGGCTGCTCGGGATCTGCTGGGGGACAGCTAACCTTGGTCCGCACCAACTACAGGGGCCTGGCTAGCTGTAGAATTTTCCAAGGTGCGGAGCCAAATCTCCAATTCGCCCAGACTGGCCTCCAAAGCTACGAACAAGCTACACTTATTACAAGTACCGTTACTGCTAAAGGAGGCCGAGGAATAACTAAACATTTCACACCCAGTGCAGAAAAGTGCGGGAGAGACAGGCTAAGAGCTAATAGCTGCGCTAGCAGATTCCTAAAAACACACAAAGTGAATAATGCGAAAATAATTTAGAGGTGATTCAGCAGAGAGTGTGCTTTAGTTAAGGCACATGAAGATTACACTGTGAAATAAATCGTTATCTAGATCAATCTAACTACGCAGATTAAACAGCTAACAGATACAGCAAAACACCACTGTGCTCCGGATCAGGAAGTGATACAATACAGCAGTGAGAGCCAACCACCAGTAGAGGCGTCTCTACTGGTTTTTATACAGGTAACAAGTTCAAACAGGTGCAGTTAATACAGGTAAAGAGTGCAGAATAAGAGGGCTTCATTAACAGGTCTGTGAGAGCCAGAATTCTTGCTGGTTGGTAGGGGATCAAATACTTATTTCATGCAATAAAATGCAAATTACTTATTTAAAAATAATACAATGTGATTTTCTGGATTTTTTTTTTTTTTTTTAGATTCTGTCTCTCACAGTTGAAGTGTACCAACGATAAAAAATACAGATCTCTCCATTCTTTGTAGGTGGGAAGACCTGTAAAACTGACAGGGGATCAAATACTTATTTTCCCCCACACCAGCCAAGGATGCCAAGATCATCTGAGACAAGACACCTGGACAGCTGCTGCAGCAATCGGTTTGTAGAACCAAAGAATTTCTGCACAAACTGTCAGAAACCATATCAGGGAAGCTCATCTGCATACTCATTGTCCTCATCGGGGTCTTGACCTGACTGTATTTCATCCTCATAACCAACTTGAGTGGGCAAATGCTCACGTTCGATGGTGTCTGGCTGCTGATCAACTCTATGCTAAGGAGATTTGTTGCACTGCGTGAGGCAAATGGGGGTTACACCAGAAACTGACTTGTTTTCTAACCCCACCCCACCCCCCCCCCCAGACCCCCCTCAATAAAGCAAAACTGCACATTTCAGAGTGGCCTTTTATTGTGGCCAGCCAAAGACACACTTGTGCAATAATCATGCTATATAATCAGCATCTTATTATGCCACACCTGTGAGGTGGGATGGATTGCCTCCACAAAGGAGAAGTGTTCACTAACAGATTTAGACTGATTTTTGAGCAATATTTCAGAGAAATAGTTCTTTTGTGTATATAGAAAATGTTTTAGATCTTTGAGTTCAGCTCATGAAAAATGGGAGCAAAAACAAAAGTTTTGCATTTACTACGAGGTCCCATCTTATCTTAGGGACCTCGTAGTACCATATCACCCCAATAGAGCGCTTCGCTCTCAGACTGCAGGCTTACTTGTAGTTCCTAGGGTTTGTAAGAGTAGAATGGGAGGCAGAGCCTTCAGCTTTCAGGCTCCTCTCCTGTGGAACCAGCTCCCAATTCAGATCAGGGAGACAGACACCCTCTCTACTTTTAAGATTAGGCTTAAAACTTTCCTTTTTGCTAAAGCTTATAGTTAGGGCTGGATCAGGTGACCCTGAACCATCCCTTAGTTATGGTGCTATAGACGTAGACTGCTGGGGGGTTCCCATGATGCACTGTTTCTTTCTCTTTTTGCTCTGTATGCACCACTCTGCATTTAATCATTAGTGATCGATCTCTGCTCCCCTCCACAGCATGTCTTTTTCCTGGTTCTCTCCCTCAGCCCCAACCAGTCCCAGCAGAAGACTGCCCCTCCCTGAGCCTGGTTCTGCTGGAGGTTTCTTCCTGTTAAAAGGGAGTTTTTCCTTCCCACTGTAGCCAAGTGCTTGCTCACAGGGGGTCGTTTTGACCGTTGGGGTTTTACATAATTATTGTATGGCCTTGCCTTACAATATAAAGCGCCTTGGGGCAACTGTTTGTTGTGATTTGGCGCTATATAAAAAAATTGATTGATTGATTGATTGATATTTATGTTCAGGCAGAATCCATCAGTCAAACGTCAAGGATCTACTCAGGTGTCACATAATGTTGAATAATTCCTTCACACATAAGCTGATGTTATGGAAATATTATCTTGCTATTGCATTATTCTCGCAGGTCGTAATCATTGACAGTGCCAAAAGATATGACCCAGCTAATATATAAAATTTTGGTCATGTTATATATTGGTTATATTTAAGTTATGGTTCTTCGAAATGTTTCTAGAACATTTTCCTAACGTTATTACTTCCTTTTATATATTGACAAGTCATGTTTATAGTTGAGGGAAATTTGACAAATATATTCATTCTAGTCTCACCGTCTTTCTTACTACAAATTTCTTTCAATGACTAGACTATGACTTTATATAAAGTTGCCAGAATGTTCTGGGAATGTTTGAATTAAATGCTGTCCAGACGGCCTATTTTATGAGTTGTTCAACATGCAATTAGTAGGTTGTGTTTATAGTGGAGAGAAATTTTACAAACATTTCACAAGGCTCTTACTTCTCATATCATCTTCCTTCAGTGAATAGTTAACGTGACCAGAATGTTCTGGGAACATTTGATAGAAACACTGTTGGGAAGGCCAATGTCTGTTTCATGTATAACGAAACATGAAGTACTTAAAAAGGTCACATGCATAGTCAAGGAAAAATTGACAAAACATTTAAAAAGATATCACTTATAATTTCACCTTCTTTACTTATGCAGATTTATTCAGTGAATATAAGTAAACAGTGCCAGAATGTCCTGGGAACATTTGGATGAAATATACATTTTGCCATTCATGTAATGTTACCAAAATGTTCTGGGAAAACTTGAATGAAACACTGCCTGGAAGACCTATTTCATAAATGAATGAATGTTCTTGATTCCTCCATGTGATGCAACATGAAATACTTTAATTCAAAGGTCACGTCTATAGTTGAGGGAAATTTGACACATTTAACAAGGATATTATTTCTAATCTCACTTTCTTTCCTAGTCCAAAGTCTTTGAATCAGTAACTGTCGACAACTTGTTCTGGAATCAAACACTTGGAAAAATGGACTGCATTTATGTCGCACTTTTTCTATCTGCATCAGATGCTCAAAGCAATTTATAATGATGCCTCACATTCACCCATTCACACAGACACACTCACACACTGATGTCAGGGTGCTGCCATGCAAGGCACTCACTACACACCGGGAGCAACTTGAGGATTAAGGACCTTGCCCAAGGGCCCTTATTGATTTTCCGGTCAGGCTGGGGCTTTAACGGACGATCAAAGCCCAATGCCTCTTTTTTTAATTTATTTATTTATTTCATTCATTTAAAAATCAATTTACAAGACTTTGAATGAAAAGGTGCAGAGAGAAGAACAAGTGTTATATTTTCTGCCCCTTTTTACAATACAATCTTTCAATTTTAAGTATCATTATTCAACATTATTAAACAGATTACATTTTTGACTTGTCACATACCACTGACTTATTTCATAATTTTAACCATTATTTAAAAGATTACATCCCTAACAGGTTACATTTTAAACTTAAAACATTCTAGACATCACTAACAGATCACACCCTAGGCTTTGTCATAGCCCACTGACTTATTTCATAGTTTCATACTTACTTAATACATCTAATTTAATACGTTTTTTAAATAATTTGAACAACCTTGATTCTTTGATTTCTTTGTTGAGGTTGTTCCATAATTTTACACCATTCACTGCAATACTCCGTTCCTTTACTTTGGTTCTGAATCTTGGTTTTTTAAAGACTTCTATTCCTTTCAAATTATAACTACTTACTCTTTTTTCAAATATATTTTGAATGTTTATTGGTAAGGTATTTTTGTTAGCTTGATACATTGTTTATAATATTTTCAAATCAACTAAATCATGAAATTTAAGTACCCTATACTTAATGAATAATGGATTAGATGGATCTCTAAAACGACTATTACTAATCATTTTTAAAGCTCTTTTCTGCAGAATAAATAATGGTTGTGTATAAGTTGTACATGTTGATCCCCAGATTTCTACACAATAAGTTAAATATGGGACAATCAATGAATTGTACAATGTTAATAAACCATAACTATTTAATGAAAATTTTACTTTATGCAAAACAGCAATGGCTTTCGCTATTTTTCCTTTTATGTAATTTATGTGTGACTTCCATGTAAGATCTTCATCAATCATGACTCCTTTGACACCTATGTGGAGGCGACTGTGCTCACCGGGACCTTAAAACCAGCAGAAATGTTTATGTATCCTTCCCCAGATTTATGCCTCGAGACAATCCTGTGTCAGAGGTCTACAGACAATTCCTCTGACTTCATGCTTGGTTTGTGCTCTGATATGCACTCTCAATAGGGGTGCCGGAAAAAATCAATTCACGTCCAAATCACGATTCTTATTTATTATGATTCTGAATCGATCCAAAATGTCCAACAATCGATTTTTAAAAAGCATTTTTTAAACATTTTCTTACTTACTTGCTGTGTGTACTGTTTGTCAGGCAAGGGCTTCCGTACTACAGCGTCCCGCGAGGGGAGGGTCCAGCGTGCTTCAAACATTCGTGAGCTGCAGCTTAGCGTGGCGGATGAAGAGCTAATTCAGCCAGCACCGTCTTTGCTGAAGGCAAATGTTTGAGCGCATTTTGGATTTTATTATTTGCTGCGTAAGAAGGAGCTTGACATGACTTATGCAGTGTGGAAAATCTGCAAAATGAAAGTCAAGTACTTCGGAAACACTTTAAATCCACAAGCCCACATGCTACGCCATGACCCGGAGCTAAAAGAGGGGAGCAGCAATATCTGCCAACTACTGACCAGTGCTTCGCTAAACTGCCAGCCAACTCTGAACAAGCAAAGCAGATGAGTATATTTACATCTAGAATCACTTGATTAATCTTGTAAAGCTGCATTTTCTTAAACATAACATTTTTTTTAAGTAATATAACTATTTCGCAGAGCTCTTTCAATTGAAAATCGATTCTGAATCGAATTGTCACCCCAAGAATCAGAATCGAATTGAATCGTGAGTTGTTGTATGATTCACATCCCTAACTGTCAACTGTAGGACCTTATATGTAGACAAGTATGTGCCTTTCCAAATCATGTCCAATCAACTGAATTTAGCTCAGATGGACTCCAATTAAGCTGTAGAAACATCTCAAGGGTGATCAGTGGAAGCAGGATGCACCTGAACTCAATTTTTTAGCTTCATGGCAAAGACTGTGAATACTTATGTACATATTGTCACCTTCATAAAATAATGGCCTAAGTCATGTTTTGGAAAACATGACTTAGGCCATATTTTTGTATTTTTAAGCTGTATTTTTTCACATTGTCATTATGGGGTATTGTGTGTAGAATTTTGAGGAAAATGTGAATTTCATACATTTGGGAATAAGGCTGTAACATAACAAAATGTGAAAAAGTGAATACTTTCTGAATGCACTGTAACATGCTTTTGTTCAAGACTGATGGAGTGAGTGCAACGCATGGGGTGTGCCAGGTATTACATTATATGAAGGGTTTTACTTAATTCCTGGCTGTCCCTGTTCATATGTGCAGAACAGCACATTGCACCCAAACTGACGATACTGACGCATGACAGAGTGAATGAATGTGAGGCATCGCTGTACAGCATTTTGGGCATTTGTTCTCAGATTGAACAGAATCTCAGTCCATTAATATACCAAACACAAGACGAGTATGAAAGAGTGACAAGCAACAGTGGCTGTAACAAGACACTGTATGTTCAAAAACCTTTGTCTGTTGCTTCAAGAGACACGTCATGAAGGCAGTGTGTTATAGAGAAACCAAGGCTCAAGACTGTTTTTGAAAATGGATTGTTTGACCAGTCTGAAATCCGAGGGGTATTCAGTGATCTGGAAATGTTCTTGTATTCACACCCTGGTTTGTGAAACCCCCCGTGGCTGTAAAAGTGGTGATGGTTTATATTTATAAGCGCCTTCAGCTTTCAGGCTCCTCTCCTCTGGAACCAGCTCCCAATTCGGATCAGGGAGACAGACACCCTCTCTACTTTTAAGATTAGGCTTAAAACTTTCCTTTTTGCTAAAGCTTATAGTTAGGGCTGGATCAGGTGACCCTGAACCATCCCTTAGTTATGCTGCTATAGACTTAGACTGCTGGGAGGTTCCCATGATGCACTGAGTGTTTCTTTCTCTTTTTGCACCACTCTGCATTTAATCATTAGTGATTGATCTCTGCTCCCCTCCACAGCATGTCTTTTTCCTGGTTCTCTCCCTCAGCCCCAACCAGTCCCAGCAGAAGACTGCCCCTCCCTGAGCCTGGTTCTGCTGGAGGTTTCTTCCTGTTAAAAGGGAGTTTTTCCTTCCCACTGTCGCCAAGTGCTTGCTCACAGGGGGTCGTTTTGACCGTTGGGGTTTTTCCGTAATTATTGTATGGCTTTGCCTTACAATATAAAGCGCCTTGGGGCAACTGTTTGTTGTGATTTGGCGCTATATAAATAAAATTGATTTGATTTGATATTTGTACTTATATATTTACTATATTTATGGACTCCATTATTTTGACAATAAATAGCACAGGTTTTAAAAACTTGTGTGAACAACACTAATCTTTGGTATTTTGGGGAGGAGAGAATTTTCTTCTACTCATTTGATGGTAATTCCACTGCAGTGAGCGGTAGACTGGTTTTTGAAGCATCATTATGTGAATGCGGCACAATCACGAACTATGTAACACTTATTTATCAGAGCTTAACTTCTGCCTTTGCTGCAAAACTCACCGAAAATACAATCAATACAACATGTGTTTTATGTTGTAGCAGGTACCTTGGTAATGCCAAGCGCAGCAATGTTTTCGCTGTAAGAGGTTGTTGCATTTCCACTTCCCCACAGGGCTGCCAGAATCCCACCGATGCCTTCTATGGCTATACCACGATTTATGGCATGGGTTGGTGGAGGAGGAGCACCAGACAAACGTGCACAAGTGTAGTAGTCACTAATGGATTCCATGGTAGATGCCAAAACACCTGCCATCATACCCAACACTGATGACACACTCAGAGTGGGCATACCCCACTGACCTACAGGCACACATTAACTGTAAATTAGTTTTCATACAAATACAAAAGAACTGACAGAGACTGTAATTGACTATTCAGATGAAAGTGACATGGTAAGTAAGTAACACTATCAGTAAGTAACAAACCCCACAATACATGTAGGCAAACACAGGAATTAAGTATATCCCAAGTGTAGAGAAGCTTGAATCTTCGACTGGACTGGGTTGCTTGACACGAGGACGTTTCGCTTCAAATCGCAGAAGGTTCCTCAGCTACAATTCTTGCTCTGGTAGTCTGACTTCTGTCTTGACCCTTATAGAGAAGAACAAACAGAAGCCACAAAAGCTGGAGTTTTAAACCTAACCAGACGCCTCCTACCGAGAGGCAGACTGCTATAGGCTAATGACTAAACAATAGCTCTAATTAGCATCTATTGTGCTCTAGTTAGCACCCTCCTAATGACAGGGTAGCTGTCCCTCCTAATGATGGGACTGACAGCTCTCCTGACATGTTTCCTAATGATTACCATAAACAAAAGACTGAAACTGCTTTGACCTGAGTACCCCACTGTAAACAGGGGACAAATGGGGTACTCAGGTCAAAGCAGTTTCAGTCTTTTGTTTATGGTAATGAGTCATTCACTTCCTCAGGAGAGCCGTCAGGAGAGCCGTCAGTCCCATCGTTTGGAGGGACAGCTACCCTGTCATTAGGAGGGTGCTAACTACAGCACAATAGGTGCTAATTAAAGCAATTGTTTAGTCACTAGCCTATAGCAGTCTGCCTCTCGGTACGAGGGGTCTGGTTAGGTTTAAAACTCCAGCTTTTGTGGCTTCTGTTTGTTCTTCTCTACAAGGGTCAAGACAGAAGTCAAACTACCAGAGCCAGAATTTTAGCTGAGGAACCTTCTGCAATTTGAAGCAAAACGTCCTCGTGTCAAGCAACCCAGTCCAGTCGAAGATTCAAGCTTCTCTACTATGGAAACCACCTGGACAACTGAGAGCCTTCACAGAAATATATGCCAAGTGAAAAATTCAGCACAGTGTGTAAATGGGCTAAGTGCAGGTTAATCCACAAAGTTGGTCCACGAAAGGAGAAAGGTCAATCACCAACAGTCTTTTTCTGGTGCCTTGGGATGCACAGAAGACCAAAATTCTGGTATTTCTGGTAATTCTAGTACAAAGGTGCTAAACAATTAACAATTTCATAAGTAAGAAGGAGCATTTTAAAATCTCCTCTAACCCACACTGGGAGCCAATGAAGAGAGGCCAGCAATGGAGTAATGTTTTAAAATTTGCCAGCTCCGGTCAAGATACAAGCTGCCGCATTGTGAGCAATTTGGAGACCTTGAGTAGTCTTCTTTGGCAGACCAGATAAAAGTGTGCTACAATAAACCAATCGTGAAGTCACAAGAGTGGATTAAAATCTTGGCATCCTTAAAAGACAAAGTAGTTCTAACCTTAGTGATGTTTCTCAAATGAAAAAAGGCAATTCTCATGACCTCCTTAATATGAGACTCAAAGGAAAGTGTTTTGTCAAAAAACACACCAAGATTTTTAACTCTGTCTTTACAATGAATAACACAATCACTCAAAGACAGAGTAAAAGTATTATAAAGGTGACTCTGTCTTTCTTGTCCAATAATAAGCATTTCTGTCCTAAGCCGGGTTCACACAGCAGGATAATTAGGCCGATATCGGAACCGATGTTCCGCTTCTGACAATCTTAAGGACGCCCAGACAATTGTGATGACGCTAAAGATTATCTTATCAGATATTCTTGTCGTGTGTGGTGTGTTAAGAGCGCTCTGATCTGCTCGGAAAGACGTCAGGATCGCTCCGATCGCAAATCAGGGATATTCAACATGTTGGATTTTTTTGGGCCGATATCGCAGTGTGTGTTGTGTCCTCCAACCTAAACAAGCACGCAGCCTGCTGAATGAGACGTGCAGCCAATCAGAAAGTGAGGTGACGGACGCACGGAGTGGAAAATAAAATCAAAACAGCTGTTCTGACTTACCAGAAAGTCTGGTGGTCATGCTGTCTCCAGTCCTTTAAAGAACGCCTTTTCTTTTTCTTTTTGTATTGTTTTTTCTCTCGGTTTTAAATAGTCCACAAGTATCTCCGTTTCTTTACTCTGAAGTCACGTTTAATCTCGAGAGATTTTGTGAGATTTCCTGTCTGACCTGAGAATGGTGGTGTGTGAAATCTGTTTGTGTGTGGTGTTGTTGTCCTTACAGTGTGGCTGAACACCACACACTGTACAACCAAACCTGTTGGAGCTATGATTTTTTATCTTCACATGTGTGGTCTCTCAGGTTTTGGAAACCTAAAGATAATTTTAAAATCCTGTCTTGTGAACCAGGCTTAAGATGAGTTAAGGAGCAGGAAATTTGCTCATAACCAGCTTTTAACAACAGTCAGTTTAGATCGTTCAGAACCATCGTTCATCGCCAATGGCATATACAATTACTATCATCAGTATAAAAATGAAAATCCAATTGGAACGAACAGATAATCTCACCCAGCTGTGCTTACCTTTACCTCTGGATGTCCATCGCAGTGCGATGATGATGTCAATGGCATCTTACATGAGATCGTAGCCCAAAAGCTGAAATGCAAATGTGTCCACACACTGGGCATACAACAGTAGTGCTGGGTCCGGTCTTCTTTCCTTTCTGGCATACCGCTTGCAAACCAAGTCATCTCATCTGTTCTCCTCAAAGGGTTTTATTCATTCAAGAATAGCATGGTGCCACGCACATCTGTCAGTGGCAAGGGACTCCCATTCACGATGAGAGATACTGCATGCGGCAAGGGACAACTTCAAAGAGTCCTTGAAGTGCTTGTAGGGGTGTCCAACCTTCCTCATGCCTCATGATGAGTGATTCAATACTGGGCATGTTCACTTGTCAGAGCACTTCTGTGTTGGGAACCCTGTCTGTCCAGGAGATGCCAATGATCTTGCGTAGGCAACGGAGGTGAAACTGGCCCAATACTTTCAGCTGTTTTTGATAGTGTCCATGTTTTCACAGCCGTAAAATAGGGCCGTTATGACAACTGCCTTGTATAAGTATATAGTCTTGTATATGTTGTGTGGGCCGCTGAAGAGGAGGTACTGCTGGCCCACCACCACCAGATGGCGCCCTGCTTGGAGTGCGGGCTTCAAGCACGAGAGGGCGTCGGAACTACTGGAGTGACAGCTGTCACACATCATCAACACCAGCTGTCACTCATCAACTTCATCCTCCATAAAAGCCGGACTGCAACTCCACCTCCCCACCGAGAAATCAGCTACCATTCACGTAATCGTTCTCTGCTGTAACTTTCTGAGTGTTTGAACATTGTTCTGTGTGCAGCTGTTTTTCCTGTGGATAAAGTCTGAAGCTGGATTGGTGGATTGTGTGAGCGCGACGTCTTCGCCTCTCACTCCTTCCAGGGAAGAGACTGACAGGAGCTGCACGGGTGACTCTGTATCTGGAGGTGGAGGTTTTCCCGCCTGGAGGAATCAGACACCGTAAGATTGCTGGGTGTGTGTTCACACACCCACCACTAACTGTTTCTGTTTCTGCCAGCAGTACCGGGTCTGACTGCTGAAGACAGTGGCCACCTGGGGCGCAGGGCTTGGCGGCTCCGGTGTTCTTCAGATCCGTTGGTGGTGGAAGCTGTGTGGGATCCGGCTCTTCTCTCGCCAGACGTCTTCTATCTTCGAGCCTGCCCACACGTCACCTTGTGTATAATTGACAATCCACAATATTGTTACTGTCTGTATTTCGTTGTGCGATTCACAACATTAAATTGTTACTTTTTAGCTTATCCATTGTCCGTTCATTAACGCCCCCTGTTGTGGGTCCGTGTCACGACACCTCCCCAACAGTATAGTTTTGTATGACGTTTGATGCCATGTTCACCCCACAACCGTGTCCAGAGCCTGCCAAAGAAGGAGCCTGCCTTTGCAATCCTGTTCGACACCTCTTTGTCCATGCTGCAAGATGAGGTCAGTGTGCTTCCCAGGTACGAAAAGCTCTCTATATTGTTGAGCACTGTGCCCTCAATCACAATGTGAGGGGCTGGTACTACAAGCCCTGGTGCAGGCTGAAACATCACTTTTGTTTACTTCAGGTTAATTATCAGACCAAAAGCTTTACTGGATTTTGACAGGCAGCTAGCAAGCTCTTGCAGATCTACCTCGCTATAAGCAGCAAGGGCACAGTCGTCTCCAAAGAGTAAGTCTCTCACTGGCACCGCCAGTACTTTGGTTTTCACTTTGAGATGCCATAGGTCAAAGAACCAGCCGTTGAATCTATAGCGAATAGTTATCCCTGCTTTAATGACAGAAAAAGCTGTTGATTGTATGGTGGCAAACATGAGACTGAGAGTGTTGGTGCCAAGACGCATCCCTGTTTTACTCCGCTTGTGACCGAGAAGAAGTCGGACAACATGTCTTTCTTCACAACACGGGCCATCATGCCATCATGGAAAGACCTAATGATGTTGACAAAGTTTGGGGGACAGCCAGTGGTGGGCACAGATAACCAAAAATTTAACTTCGATAACAGATAATCAGATAACTGAAAAGTTATCTTTGATAAAGATAAACCGATAAACCACCCAAAAATGTATCGGAAGTTACAGATAATCGATAACTTCCAGTATTGTTTCTGGCACATTTACAATTACTAAGAAGCTGAAATGGACTTTTAACACGATCGCTTTTGAAAGCATCAAAAGCAACAAAAGACCCAAAGAATGAGCCAGTATTTCCATGTTTGACCATGCTGCCCCCTGTAGGAAGCTGCACAGAAAAATCCTGAGAGCACCTACAAAATCAGCTCTCTACTAATCATAATGCTCCGGTCAGGCGGAGGTCTTGAAAAATAAAGTCATACTAACTAACTTATGGTTTTGTGAAAATACTGATAGAATAACTCCATTAATGTCAATTCTGTCATTTGTACAAAATTAAAATATAACATACATCTTTTAATGTTGAATAATGCACTAATTCTTAGGTTTTGTAACAAACACAGACCGCAAAGCATTCTGGGTAAAAGTGCCTCTGCTAAACACTGATTGGTTCAGTCATTCATTATGTAAACCAACACGTTAATGTGACGTGTGTCGTGTGTTGGTTTAAAGATAAATGTGCTTTAGTAAAATATTCCATTTTTATTTGTAAAAACAGGCATTTTTACGGAGCCCTGGAAGTGTCATCGCAAAATGTTTTGCATGTGGAGAGAATGTTTGATGATGTGCGCACGTTTATGATGTTGTAAAACGTGCACTCAATATTGGTAAGTAAGTAAGTAAATTTATTTATATAGTGCCTTTCACAGACATAAGTCACAAAGCACTTCACAGGTTAAAATGCAATAATAAATAATAAAAACATAGATAAAACAAAGGACAAGGTCAACAATTAGTCAGTTCTGAAAAGCCTTATCTTGACACATAAATATTGGCTTTACACTGTGCGTGTTTTGGCCATTTTTCAGATGATTTTTCATTCGTGCGAGAATTTTTTGGACCGAGTTTCAGGTTAATCGCGCGTCCTGCATCGTGTAGTGGAGTAACAAGCTTTAACATCTCACGACCACCTCCTGCTGCTGAGCTACAAGCATCCAACCGCAAAGCTGTCTTGTTATGTTTTTTTTTTGTTGTTTTGTTTTAAACTTAATTTGTAAAAAAAAAAAAAGCCATTTGCAAAGCCAAAAAGTTGATTTGACCACCATCTGATATAACCGGGTCAAAATAAATAGAACACTGCCATCTACTGGTACCCAGACACTTAGTACTTGGAGCGAATACTGCCATGAACACTACTGGCCAGTAGATAGCAGTAGCGGCCTTGAAAACTTGCCAAACAAAATTCCAGATAATCCGTGTCTGCTACATTTAACATGCGTGGAATTTAACAAACGCAAATACAATAATGTCTAGAAACCCAGAGAATATATTCACGAGAGTTTATAGCACTAGAGTTTAATGCTGTTGTCCGTGGAGCCTGAACAGAGTGTCTGAAATGCATTTGTCCTGTCGTGAACGTCTGAGATTACCCTATGCTACCCATAATGCATTGCTGCCGGGCACAGCATGTGCTCACAAAACCTTAAAAATTAGCACATTACTTTAAAAGGAAAACATATATCTGATATTTTCACTTTATAAAACTTCAGACATGTGTTGTGAAAGTGTAGGTACACGGACCCACAACAGGGGGCGTAATGAACGGACAATGGAGAAAGGTGAATAACAAGTTTTACTGTTGTGAAACGTGCACAACTAATACAACAATCAATAATTTGGGGTTTAGGTCGAAATCCGCTGGTGTCGTGTGGGCAGGCTCGAAGGTAGGAGACGTCCGTCCCAGTCAAACCGGAACCACCCAGATCTCCTCTGCCACCGAACCCTGGGAGTACTGGAACCGCCAAGTCCCGAATTCCCAGGTGGCCACTGCCTCCGCTCGTCGGATCCGGTACTGCTGGCGGGAGAGAGCAACAAACACACAGGTGTGGATGCGACAGCACCCAGTAAACGGAGAGGGGAGAAGCCGCCTCCACCTCTTGTCACTATACAGCAGGAAGGTGAGTACTTATCCAAGTAATTAGCTTTCAGTAGTCAGCTGTCCTGAAAAGGTTTAACAAGTCTTATCTGGTTATGCAGAATATGCGTGCAGAGAACGTTACCTCAATCTTAAGGCGATATCTCGGCACTGAGGTGGAGACGCCGTCCTGATGATATACCTCCGTGCTGAGTGGAGTCAGCTGTGTCCAGTAATGGGTGACAGCTGTCACCCTGACTGCTCTCGTAAGGCGGCAGCGCCCTCTGGTGCCTGGAGCCCGCACTCCAGGCAGGGCGCCCTCTGGTGGTGGTGGGCCAGCAGTACCTCCTCTTCAGCGGCCCACACAACAGGACCCCCCCCCTCAACGGGCGCCTCCTGGCGCACGACCGGGCTTGTCCGGATGGCGACGGTAGAAGTCGGCCAGGAGGGCCGGGTCCAGGATGAAGCCCTTCTTCACCCAGGAGCGTTCTTCGGGGCCGTACCCCTCCCAGTCCACCAGGTACTGAAAACCCCGGCCCATTCGACGGACGTCGAGGAGCCGGCGCACGGTCCAAGCCGGTTCCCCATCGATGATCCGGGCAGGAGGTGGTGCCGGACCCAGGGTGCAGAGGGGTGAGGTGTGATGGGGTTTTATCCGGGAGACATGAAACACTGGATGAATCCGCAGCGAGGCCGGAAGCTGGAGCCTCACTGCGGCGGGATTGATGACTTTAAGGACTTTGAAGGGACCGATGTATCGTTCTTGGAGTTTGGGGGAGTCCACTTGAAGGGGAATGTCCTTGGTGGACAACCACACTTCCTGCCCAGGACGATACTTGGGGGCCGGGGCCCGCCGCCGGTCTGCATGTTTCTTCGCCCTCGTCCGGGCCTTCAACAAAGCAGAGCGGGCGGCACGCCACACCCGACGGCACTTCCGTAGGTGGGCCTGGACCGAGGGCACACCGACCTCTCCCTCGACCACCGGAAACAAGGGGGGCTGATACCCCAAGCACACCTCAAACGGGGAGAGGCCGGTGGCTGATGACACTTGGCTGTTGTGGGCGTACTCGATCCAGGCCAGGTGGGTACTCCAGGCCGTCGGGTGCGCGGCTGTCACACAGCGTAGTGTCTGCTCCAATTCTTGGTTGGCCCGCTCTGCTTGTCCGTTGGTCTGGGGGTGAAACCCGGACGAAAGGCTGACCGTGGCCCCCAGTTCCCGGCAGAAGCTCCTCCAAACGTGTGAGGTAAACTGGGGACCGCGATCGGAGACGATGTCTGATGGTATTCCATGCAGACGGACGACGTGGTGGACCAGGAGGTCCGCTGTCTCCTGGGCCGTTGGGAGCTTCGGGAGGGCCACGAAGTGGGCCGCCTTGGAGAAACGGTCCACTATCGTGAAGACGACGGTGTTTCCCTGGGACGGCGGGAGACCCGTGACAAAGTCCAGGCCGATGTGGGACCAGGGGCGATGAGGCACGGGCAGTGGCTGTAGCAGCCCTGAGGTCTTTCTGTGGTCGGCCTTGCCACTGGCGCAGGTGGTACAGGCCTGGACGTAGTCCCGGACGTCGGCCTCCAGGGATGCCCACCAGAAGCGTTGCCGGATGACTGTCACGGTCCTTCGCACCCCAGGGTGACAGGAGAGCTTAGAACCGTGACAGAAGTCCAGGACTGCAGCCCTAGCTTCTGGTGGGACGTATAGTCTGTTCTTTGGTCCGTTTCCGGGGTCCGGGTCACGGGTCAGGGCCTCCCGGACGGTCTTCTCCACGTCCCAGGTGAGGGCGGCCACGATAGCGGACTCCGGGATGATGGGATCCGGGGGATCCGACGGTTCCGTTTTGACTTCATCTTCGTGCACCCGGGACAATGCATCCGATCTTTGATTCTTGGTCCCGGGACGGTAGGTAATCCGGAAGTCAAAACGGCCAAAGAACAGTGACCAGTGGGCTTGCCTGGGGTTCAGCCGCTTGGCGGTCCTGATGTACTCCAGGTTCCGATGGTCAGTGAAAACCGTGAATGGCACGGCTGTTCCCTCCAACAGATGTCTCCACTCTTCAAGGGCCTCTTTCACAGCAAGGAGTTCCCGATTGCCGACGTCATAGTTCCGTTCAGCGGGGGTCAACCTGCGGGAAAAATAGGCACACGGGTGAAGGACCTTATCGGTCTTCCCGCTCTGGGAGAGCACCGCTCCTATCCCTGAGTCCGAGGCATCCACTTCAACCACTAACTGGCGGCTAGGATCGGGCTGCACCAGAACTGGTGCAGACGAAAAGCGCCGTTTCAACTCCTTGAATGCGGCTTCGCACCGATCCGACCAGGTGAAGGGGACTTTTGGAGAGGTCAGGGCTGTCAGGGGGCTAACTACCTGACTGTAGCCCTTAATGAACCTCCTGTAGAAATTAGCAAAGCCGAGGAACTGTTGCAGCTTCCTACGGCTTGTGGGTTGGGGCCAATCTCTCACCGCCGCAACCTTGGCCGGATCAGGGGCGACGGAGTTGGAGGAGATGATAAACCCCAGGAAGGACAAAGAAGTGCGGTGGAATTCACACTTCTCGCCCTTCACAAACAGGCGGTTCTCCAACAACCGCTGCAGGACCTGACGGACATGCCGGACATGAGTCTCAGGATCCGGGGAAAAGATGAGTATATCGTCCAGATACACGAAGACGAACCGGTGCAGGAAGTCCCGCAAGACATCGTTTACCAACGCTTGGAAAGTCGCGGGAGCATTAGTGAGACCGAACGGCATGACCAGGTACTCAAAATGTCCTAACGGGGTGTTAAATGCCGTCTTCCATTCGTCTCCCTTCCGGATCCGAACCAAATGATACGCATTCCTAAGATCAAGCTTGGTGAAGATTTTGGCTCCATGCAAGGGGGTGAACACTGAATCCAACAAGGGCAACGGGTATCGATTGCGAACCGTGATTTCGTTCAACCCCCTATAATCAATGCATGGACGAAGCCCGCTATCCTTTTTACCCACAAAAAAGAAACCAGCACCCATCGGAGAGGTGGAATTCCGGATCAACCCGGCAGCTAATGAGTCCCGGATGTAGGTCTCCATTGATTCACGCTCCGGCCGTGAGAGGTTGTACAGCCTACTGGACGGGAACTCACTGCCTGGAACCAAATCAATGGCACAATCATACGGGCGGTGGGGAGGAAGCGTGAGAGCCAGATCCTTGCTGAACACGTCAGCGAGGTCATGGTACTCCGCCGGCACCGCCTTCAGATTGGGCGGGACTCGGACCTCCTCCTTAGCTTGGGAGCCGGGAGGAACCGAGGAACCTAGACACTCCCGATGGCAGGTTTCGCTCCACTGAACCACTACCCCGGACGGCCAATCGATCCGGGGATTGTGCTTTAGCATCCAGGGAAAACCCAAAACCACACGGGAGGTGGCCTGAGTCACAAAGAACTCGATCACCTCCCGGTGGTTACCTGACACCACCAGAGTTACAGGTGGTGTCTTATGCGTGATTGGTGGGAGTAGGGAGCCATCTAGTGCCCGAACCTGCACAGGCGAGGTAAGAGCCACCAGAGGGAGCCCTATCTCCCTGGCCCATCTACTGTCTAGCAGATTCCCCTCAGAGCCCATGTCCACCAGTGCTGGGGCCTTCAAGGTTGAATCCTCAAACAGGATCGTGACTGGGAGTCGTGTAGCAATGTGGGTGTGTCCCACGTGAATGTTTCGGCCCACCCCTGGCCCAGTCTCTAGGGGCGGGCGTTGGAGTTTAACCGCTCGGGGCAGTTGCTTGCGAGATGCTCACTCGAGCCACAAACATAACAAGCTCCGTAGGCCCGCCTCCTTTGTGCTCCAGGTGCCCTAAATGTTGCCCTGCTCGTGTCCATAGCTTCGTCAGCAGGGGGAGCCGTAGGCGCACGGAGCGCAGGAACAGAGGAGCGTGGGGAGGGCGGAGCTCGGTCGGAACCAGAAGGGAGAGGGACGACGCGTGCCTGGCCACGCCCTTCGCCTCGTTCCCGACGGCGTTCCTCTAGCCGGTTGTCGAGTCGTATGACTAGATCGATGAGCCCATCTAAATCCCGCGGTTCGTCCTTCGCCACCAGGTGCTCTTTTAGGACCAGTGACAGTCCATTTACAAAGGCGGCGCGGAGGGCAGTGCTATTCCAGCCGGATCTCACCGCCGCGATGCGGAAGGCGACTGCATAGGCAGCTGCGCTCCGACGCCCCTGTCTTATTGACAGTAGCGCGGTTGAAGCGGTCTCTCCTCTGTTGGGATGATCGAACACCGTTCTGAGCTCCCGCACAAACCCATCGTAAGTATGAAGGAGCCGTGAGTTCTGCTCCCAGAGCGCTGTAGCCCAAGCGCGTGCCTCCCCGCGAAGCAGGTTTATTACATAAGCTACTTTGCTAGCGTCAGTCACGTACATCACGGGACGCTGTGCGAAGACGAGCGAACACTGCATCAAAAAATCCGCGCACGTCTCCACACAGCCTCCGTACGGTTCTGGAGGGCTTATGTAAGCTTCTGGGGACGGAGGAAGGGACCGTTGAACGACCAGTGGAACGTCGCTATCACGCGCAGGGTCCTCGGGAGGGAGAGCCGCAGCAGCGCCCGGAGGGCGTGCTTCCACTTGTGCGGCGAGAGCCTCCACCCTGCGGTTTAGGAGAACGTGCTGCTCGGTCATTAAATCGATCCGAGTGGTGAAAGCGGTGAGGATCCGCTGCAACTCACCGATTACCCCTCCCGAAGACGCCGACGCGCCCTGTTCTTCCATTGGCCGTTCAACAGCCGGTTGACGCCCCTCGGGATCCATGACGCTGGCCGAGATATCCTGTTGTGAAAGTGTAGGTACACGGACCCACAACAGGGGGCGTAATGAACGGACAATGGAGAAAGGTGAATAACAAGTTTTACTGTTGTGAAACGAGCACAACTAATACAACAATCAATAATTTGGGGTTTAGGTCGAAATCCGCTGGTGTCGTGTGGGCAGGCTCGAAGGTAGGAGACGTCCGTCCCAGTCGAACCGGAACCACCCAGATCTCCTCTGCCACCGAACCCTGGGAGTACTGGAACCGCCAAGTCCCGAATTCCCAGGTGGCCACTGCCTCCGCTCGTCGGATCCGGTACTGCTGGCGGGAGAGAGCAACAAACACACAGGTGTGGATGCGACAGCACCCAGTAAACGGAGAGGGGAGAAGCCGCCTCCACCTCTTGTCACTATACAGCAGGAAGGTGAGTACTTATCCAAGTAATTATCTTTCAGTAGTCAGCTGTCCTGAAAAGGTTTAACAAGTCTTATCTGGTTATGCAGAATATGCGTGCAGAGAACGTTACCTCAATCTTAAGGCGATATCTCGGCACTGAGGTGGAGACGCCGTCCTGATGATATACCTCCGTGCTGAGTGGAGTCAGCTGTGTCCAGTAATGGGTGACAGCTGTCACCCTGACTGCTCTCGTAAGGCGGCAGCGCCCTCTGGTGCCTGGAGCCCGCACTCCAGGCAGGGCGCCCTCTGGTGGTGGTGGGCCAGCAGTACCTCCTCTTCAGCGGCCCACACAACAACATGACAGTAATTGTAAATAATTTGTCCAAAATGAGTAGGTTAAAATTGAACCATAAGTTAAAAATGTATGCCTCTGGATGACTTGGGTGATATTGCGATTATATCAGTATGGTGTTAAAGGAAATGATTTTTTGGGGGGGTCACCAGTTCTCTTTTCTCTACAGAGGATAGAGTGGTTTCTTCTGAAAACAGCTCTCTTCTGTTTGCAGAGGGTAGAACAATATATCTATTAGGAAACTTTTAACAGGTAGGTCTCAACAGCTTTTAAGTTTTTCACTGTTCAGTTTGGTTTATTACATTATCGGTCTAAAAGTTATCGGACGGCAATTCATTGGAAGATAATTAGTCTGATGATGGTTTTTAAAGTTATCGAAAAAGATAATCCGATAATGAAAACATTATCTTCGATAATTATCTGTTATCAGATTATCGGAAGTGTGCCCACCACTGGAGACAGCCCAGTTTAGATAGATAGATAATCCACAGGCCCTCTTGACTGACTGTATCAAACGCCTTTGTTAAGTCCACAAACAAAATGTACAGGTTTTGATTCTGTTCACGGCACTTTTCCTGAATTTGGCGAAGTGGGAATATCACGTCAATGGTTCCCCTATTTCTTCTAAAGCCACACTAGCTTTCAGGCAACACATCATCCAGCAGATGTTGTGTGATTTGGGTGAGGTGAGGGCGATGCAGGCCATGACCTTCCCTGCAGCACTCAGCAGTGAAACACCTCTGTGATTGTCACATGATGCCCTATCTCCTTTGTGCTTATAAAGATGAATAATGTTAGCATATTTGAAGTGCTGTGGTACCAAACCCTTCTTCCAAAACATTTGCATTAATTCTCTTCGTTTAGGTGTGACAGCTTCCCATCCAACTTTCAGAACCTCGGGTGGTAGCCATCTGGCCCTGGTGCTTTTCCTCCTTGGAGTTCCTTGATGGCCTTCTCGGTTTCCTCCAGGCTGGGATGTTCATCCAGGAATGCCATAAGTGGACGCTGTGGCATGCCCTGGATTACCTGTTGATCAATATTGGAGGGTCTGTTGAGCAGCTGATGAAGTGCTGTCTCCAGTGCTCAGTTATGTCGCTTTTCTCTGTGAGGAGGGTGCCATCAACTGAACGGACAGGTGCCATAGCATTGGAAGAGGGACCATACACAGCCTTTAAGCCCACAAAGAACTTTTTGTATTATGTTCATCTGCATACTGTTGCAGTTCTGCAGTCTTTGTCTCCCACCATTTGTTGTCTTGCCGTCGTTATTATAAAATTGATTTGATGCCAGTGCTTTGAGTGGGGGGTGCATCCAAGTGACTTTGTGAATATCCGGTAACTGGTACAGGGTGTTGGTAACTGTGAGGCCATGCTCAGAACAGAGTGTGAGGAGCATCTGACCATTCGTGTTTTCCCTTGCTAATCTGTGGGATCCAAATGACTTCTGGCCACGATCGGAAATCACTGCCCACACGAGCATTGAAATCGCCCATCAGCAACAGCTTATCATGTTTGGGTACAGTGTTTAACAGATGTGCAATTTTTCATAAAATAAGTCTTTCTGCTCTTGTGCATAGCTCATGGTGGAGACGTATGCACTAATGAGCATCAGCAGCTTCTTCCCTTTCAGGAGTAATGTCATCACCATAAGGTGATCACTGACTCCTCTGGGACGGGATTCTAAGTTTCTTATAACTGAGGTTCTGATGGCGAAGCCAACTCCAGCTTCCCTGGGCTCATCACAGTGATTTCCTGACCAAACATAGGTGCATCCAGCAATCTCAGTAATCTCCCCCGTGTCTGCCAGGTGTGTTTCACCATTGTACCATTGTAATTCATGTGCTACCAGGGCTGTATGACATTCTGTTCTATCAGAGTCCTTTCTGTCCATCAAGGCTCTGATGTTCTAGGCTCCAACACAAAGAGCAAACTTCTTATGAGTGGGTCTTATATGCTTTGATACGTATTGTCTCCGGTTTCGACTGCATAGTTAGATGTCCAGCCAACTGTGGTGTGCTGGCAGGATAGACAGAGACAAGCTTTCTTTAGGTCACCTTTTCTAGACCCTTCCCCCGCAGGGGAAGCAGTGCTGACCCTAAAAAGGGCTTCTCCGTTGCCAGGAAGGCTGCCAAATCCTACCCTTGCCTCATATGAGTAGAAAGCAACCATCCAGTCCTGACCATCTGCGAGCAGGTCTGTGGCTAGCAGCTCCCAGTGCCATGTTACACCTGTCACCATCGCCACTCGCCCGTTACCACAGGTCTTTGGTGATAAGAGAAAAAGGTCCTAGAACGACTGCCAACCAAGGCTATCGAGCTACATCTACCCGGGTTTGAAATCAAGGTTGTCTTTCCCCTAGACGGACTGCAATCCAGAGCTGATGAGCTCCGTCTACCCATGCTACTTTCCCATAGCAGGGGGTCTGGTTCGAGGGTATCAGGGTGTATCCACACGCCAGTGGACCATGCATGACATGTGTCTGGGGGGCAGACCTCCTCCGAGCTCCCTGCACTTCAGCCTGGGGCCTTGCAGCGCCCAGTTTCCATCTGTAGCCACAAGGAGACACTGCATGGGACTTGCTGTGAGGAAGCTATGTACTGGCAGGAAAGACTTACACACTCGGCTCTCTTTTTGCAGTGCTGCAAGCAGCGCTGCTAGCCAGCGGTGAGGGCTGAATGCAAGAGGTGGCAAGCACACTGGCGCTACATCCACACACTAGATGTATAACACAGCCATCTGCAGACAACCGTGCTACATACAATGAAAACAGCAGTGTCCCCAAAACAGAACCCTGCGGAAATCCATACTTGATCATGCATGACTCAGAGAGGGAATTATGAAACAGAACACAGTAAGATCTCTCTGACAAGTGTGAAGTTACCCACTGGAGAACCTGGCCTGTATTTCTCTAGTCTATCCTGCAAAATCTGATGATCCACAGTATCAAATGCAGTGCTAAGATCTAACAATAACAAAACAGAAGATGACTCTGAATCAAAGCCAGTAGCAAATCATTCACCACCTTAACCTGAATGTCTTGCTCTAAAAGGAGAATAAAGTGGCTCAAACAGTTTTAGTTGAAAAATACTTCTTGAGCTTATTTAAGACCACTTTCTCAAACACTTTTGACAAGAAAGTAAAGTTTGATACTGGTCTATAGCTTGTCAATAAGCCAACTTGTCAATGGGCAAACTTGACTTCTTTAATAAGGGTTTAACCACTGCAGTTTTGCAACCCCAATTCCAATGAAGTTGGGACATTGTGAAAAATGTCAATAAAAACAGAATACAATGATTTGCAAATCCTCTTCAACCTATATTCAATTGAATACACCACAAAGACAAGCTATTTAATGTTCAAACTGATAAACTTTGTTGTTTTTGTGCAAATATTTGCTCATTTTTAAAAATGGATGCCTGCAACACATTTCAAAAAGGTTGGGATGGGCAAAAAAGACGAGAAAGTTGATGAATGTTCAAAGAACAGCTAATTGGAAACAGGTGAGCGTCATGATTGGGTATAAAAGGAGCATCCCCAAAAGTCTCAGCCATTCACAAGCAAAGATGGGGTGAGGATCACTACTTTGCGAACAACTGCATGAAAAGTAGTCCAACAGTTTAAGAACAATGTTTCTCAAAATTCAGTTGCAATTAATTTTGGGATTCCATCATCTACAGTCCATAATATAATCAGAAGATTCAGAGAATCTGGAGAACTTTCTACACATAGGCGGTGCTATTAACACCTGATCCAGGTGTTAATCCTTATTTTGCCCTTTTATTTAGTTCATCCCCTTCTGCCCTAGCTTTGTTTTATTAACTGTTATTTTGATGATCTGGTTATTCTCTGTTCTTGTTTTGCTTTGTTACTTTGTTTTTTGTTACTTTTCATACTTCTGCCATTATCAGTTCTGTTCTAGTTTTGTTCTGCCGGTTTATGTTTGCATTTTTATCACGTGTTTATTTTGTTCTCACTTGTTATATTATCTATTGTGCTTTAGTGTCGGGTTTTGTTAATCACTGAGTCTCTGTTTCATTTATAGTTTGTTTAGCCACTCTGTTTTCTTAGTCTGTTCTAGCTTACGTTTTGTCTTAATGTTTATTCTCTAATCAGTTCTCATGTAGTTCCTTCATGCTTATTTTCTGTTCCTATTTTGGTTCTCATGTTCATGACCTGTTCCTGTTCATTGTTATATTTTATTCTGTCCTCAGTCTCTGTTCACCATTCTGTTTTCCTCATGCCCCTCTGATTATGTTCTCTCTGCACCTACCATGTGTCCCTGTCTCTCACTTTGACTGTCTGCTTTGTGTTTCCTTTCACTCATGCTCTGTGCACCTGTTCACATATCTTTGTCTTTTCTTCACTCCACCTTGTGTTGTCCTCCCTCACTCTCTTGCACAATGTCGTATCTTTGTTAACTAGCCACGCCCCTTTTCTAGATCCTTCTCCTCACATGCACCTCATTAACACCCTACCTGTTCCTCATCTCATATACTGATTAGCCCACCTGTATTTAAACCTCACAGTCCTTCACTTCCCTGCCAGATTGTTGTCTTAGTACACTCTCCAGCCTTTATTCACAGCCCTGTTTTGTATAACTGTGTACCGTAGTTTTGCTCTGTTTTTTGACTGCGCCTTTTGCCTCATCTCTGATGTCTGTGATTGCCTGTGCCACTGAACCCTGCTCGTCATTGACTGCGTTTTTACCTGATCCCAATTGTACCTCCGCTCCGCTGACTGACCACATGTGTACCGTGCCTGTGGCTGAAATAAAGTGACCATGTTATCGCATACACCAAAGCCAAGTCTGGGAGTCTGCATTGCGCGTCCAGATGCCCCATATTCCGGGCCCCCGCCGGTCTGACATGCTTATTTCAGCAAGACAATGCCAAGCCACATTCTGCATGTGTTACAACAGCGTGGCTTCATAATAAAAGAGTGTGGGTACAAAGCTGCAACAATTAGTGGTGGGTTGACTACAGTCTTCCATAGTGTCTGGCCTCGTATGGTCAAGTCCATGTGACATAAGTACTGCTCTGGGTCATGTGCCTAGTTGAGAGACTGTCCTGGTCAAAAAGACCCTCTAATGCATATAACTCCAAAAAGACTTCGGACGGCCACATGTTTGTATCCATTAAATCCCAAGTGTGATCCCCCCCAAAAAATCACTCATTTTCTCCAGAGTATAGCAATAGTGATAACAGTTAAATAGCAGTCTGAAGTTTTCACCAAAAGCTTCAAAAGCCACTGCATCAGGGAGGCTCTCTGCAGGTTTCATGACTATTGGCTGAGTCATTCTGTTGCAGTAAGCTTCTCTACCAATCAGAAAGGAACCCCAGAATGCAGGAAGGCAAACACAGGAATTACCTGAGAATCCAAAGTGATTTATTTTACAAGTGGATCCCAAGTGACAAAAATCCACACAGTGAGTCAAGGGGGAACAAAGTAAAAAAAAACCCACGGGGTGCTGGAAATACTGATAATTTCATATACTCGCAGATAGGGATGGGTATCGAGAACCGGTTCCTTTCGGGTATCGTTAAGAAATGATTCGATCCACCAACATCAATAAGCTTTGTGCTTAACGATTCTGTTATCGGTCCTTCAGAGTGGCCATTGTTTTGAGGGGTGTTTGTCAGGAAAATTATAATTTCTCTACATTGATTACAGACCCTGCAGCGGGTCCGTAATCAACTTTTCTGCAGCGCGGCTTTGCTTTCAACCTTGAACCAATCGAAGCAGTGGTTTGCAGATTGAAGCAATGCTTCGATCTATTGCTTCGTTTAGTCTTTCTTTCTTTTGCTTAATTTTCCCCCGCTAAAACTCTAAAGAGCATACGTCTGTGAGTATTATATCCCTTTTCTATGTTAAACCGACCTGTTATGGTCTTCTGAAACAGTTGACAGATGTATTTTATAACTTAAAAATGGGAGCAATGCTAACGTGTTAGCATGTCTATGGCATTTTCAATGTTAAAAGTTAGCATTAAGCAGTTGCAGCTGTCATCACGTTCGGGTGCATTTGTTTTCAAATTGTAATATTTCTTAAATTTATTTTTGTTTATATATTAATAATCTAATTTATTATATACAATATATACTTATTATAAACAATTTTAGAGAAAGAGACAAAAAGAACCTGAATAGAAACACAACAGAAAATATAAAACCAACTAACAATGAACATACATAAATAAATACATACATACATACAGAAATAAATAAGTGATTCCTGTGAACACCTAGTGACTCTTACACCTCCACTTCATCCCTGTCTTATTTAAGTTTAATGACAGTTTGTTTGGTCAAACCATATTTTCAATTTGTTAATTTCTTCAGTGATTTCCTCCAGAACTATCTGCCAAACTAGAAAACTGCTGCATCCTAATAAGAGCAGAATACTACTCTAATGAATCTGAATAAGGAAAGTTGTTTTTTTTCTCACCTAAATGGATACTGTACTCACTCCAGTTTATCGTCTGGAATAGTCCCAGATTGCATTTCAGAGGTTCTAGAATTGAAACATTTTCGTGCGGGTGGTATTGAGGGGTAATTTTGGGTTTCAGCTTTTTTTTGTTTTTCACCACTTTCATCCCTGAATATGTCAACCGTGAGTCATTTTTGTGTGGATTAAAGTTACTAACTGGGACTCCTGTCTTGTTGCGAGAAAGAAACGAGAATCGTCCTCCGTTCTGTTCACACAGCTCCAAACTCTGACAAGTCAAGTTAGAATGATAGAATCCAGTCTGAATTAATAACTTCAAAGAGAAACACCATTTTGTTTATTTTTATTAATGTCCAGAGATCAAGGATACAGTGACCAACCAAGGATACAGTGACCAAACAAAATACATAGAAAACCTGTAAAGCCTACTTTTAGTACAAAATTCATGAGGTATCGATAAGGGAATCGATAAGGAATCGGATCGATAAGAAGAATCGATAATGGCATCGATAAAATCTTATCAATACCCATCCCTACTCACAGAATAGCATACACGGAAGCATAGAGATCACAGTGAATGAATCGGAACTGGACAACAGACAAGTGAGGGTTTTTACACAAAGTAATCAGACACAGGTGCAACAACTCAGGAAAAGAAGGAAGGAAGAATCCATGTGAAACTAACTGAACAGAAGGTGACAAAGCAAAACCCAAAATCCAGTGTAATAGAAAATAAAACAATAAACACTACAATACCAACAATAACCACAGAGGAAGTAACAAAACAGACATATAAATACAAAAGCAAAACCACAGAACTAATATGGAACTACACCCGTGAATGATTGGAACTGTGACAGCATAAACAAGAACTAAAATAAGAAGGAGGAGCACAGGGTAACATATAAGAGTGAAGGAAGGTGCACACAGGTGGACTACATTCTTTATAGGAGATGCAAGCTAAAAGAAATCACAGACTGTAAGGTGGTAGCAGGAGAGAGTGTCACTAGACAGCATAGGATGGTTGTTTGTAGGATGACTTTAGAGGTAAAGAAGAAGAAGAGAGTGAGAGCTCAACAAAGGATCAGATGGTGGAAGCTGAAGGAGGATGACTGTTGTGTGAAATTTAGCGAGCAGGTGAGAGAAGCACTAATTGGAGGGGAAGCAGTTTTGGACAACTGGAAAAGTACTGCAGATGTGGTGAGGGAGACAGCTAGGGCAGTACTGGGTATGACATCTGGACAGTGGAAGGAAGACAAGGAGACTTGGTGGTGGAATGAAGAGGTCCAGGAAGGCATAAGGAGAAAGAGGTTGGCGAAAAAGTTTTGGGATAGTCGGAGAGATGAAGAAAGTAGACAGGAGTACAAGGAGATGCGGCGTAAGGTGAGAAGAGAAGTGGCAAAAGCAAAGGAAAAGTCATATTGCGAGCTGTACAAGAAGTTGAATAGTAAGGAAGGAGAAAAGGACTTGTACCGATTGGCCAGACAAAGGGACAGAGCTGGAAAGGATGTGCAGCAGGTTAGGGTGGTAAAAGATGCACATGGTAATGTGCTGACAAGTAAGGAGTGTGTGCTGAGAAGGTGGAGGGAATATTTTGAAGAGTTGATGAATAAAGAAAATGAGCGAGAGAAAAGGCTAGATGATGTGGTGAGAGTAAATCAGGAAGTAAAAGAGATTAGCAAGGAAGAAGTGAGGGCTGCTATGAAGAGGATGAAGAGTGGAAAGGCAGTTGGTCCAGATGACATTCCAATGGAGGCATGGAAATGTCTAGGAGAGATGGCAGTAGAGTTTCTAACCAGATTGTTTAATAAAATCTTGGAAAGTGAGAGGATGCCTGAGGAGTGGAGACGAAGTGTGCTGGTTCCTATTTTCAAGAACAAGGGTGATGTGCAGAGCTGCAGTAACTACAGAGGCATAAAGCTGATCAGCCACAGTATGAAGTTATGGGAAAGAGTAGTAGAAGCTAGGCTTAGAAAACAGGTGAAGATCTGTGAGCAGCAATATGGTTTCATGCCGAGAAAGAGCACTACATATGCAATGTTTGCTCTGAGAATACTGTTGGAAAAGTACAGAGAAGGACAGAAAGAGTTACATTGTGTGTTTGTGGACTTAGAAAAAGCTTATGATAGGGTGCCAAGAGAAGAGTTGTGGCATTGTATGAGGAAGTCTGGAGTGGCAGAGAAGTACGTTAGGGTAGTGCAGGACATGTACAAGAATAGTGTGACAGCGGTGAGATGCGCAGTCGGAATGACAGACTCATTCAAGGTGGAGGTGGGATTACACCAAGGATCAGCTCTGAGTCCTTTCTTGTTTGCAGTGGTGATGGACAGGTTGACAGATGAGATCAGACAGGAGTCCCCATGGACTATGATGTTTGCAGATGACATTGTGATCTGTAGTGAGAGTAGAGAGCAAGTTGAGTCTAGTCTGGAGAAGTGGAGATATGCTTTGGAGAGAAGGGGAATGAAAGTCAGTACAAGCAAGACTGAGTACATGTGTGTGAATGAGAGGGAGCCCAGTGGAATAGTGCAGTTACAAGGAGTAGAAGTGGTGAAAGTAGATGAGTTTAAATATTTGGGGTCAACTGTTCAAAGTAATGGAGAGTGTGGTAGAGAGGTGAAGAAGAGAGTGCAGGCAGGGTGGAGAAAGGTGGCAGGAGTAATTTGTGACCGAAGAATATCCGCAAGAGTGAAGGGGAAAGTTTACAAAACAGTAGTGAGACCAGCTATGTTGTATGGTTTAGAGACAGTGGCACTAACAAAAGACAGGAGGCAGAGCTGGAGGTGGCAGAGCTGAAGATGTTGAGATTCTCTTTGGGAGTGACAAGAATGGACAAGATTAGGAATGAACATATCAGAGGGACAGCTCAGGTGGGACAGTTTGGAGACAAAGTCAGAGAGGCGAGATTGAGATGGTTTGGACATGTGCAGAGGAGGGACCCAGGGTATATAGGGAGAAGGATGCTGAGGATGGAGCCACCAGGCAGGAGATGAAGAGGGAGACCAAAGAGGAGGTTCCTGGATGTGCTGAGAGAGGACATGCAGGTGGTTGGTGTGACAGAGGAAGATACAGAGGACAGGGTGAGATGGAAACGATTGATCTGCTGTGGCGACCCCTAACGGGAACAGCCGAAAGACAAAGAAGAAGGTAAATGATCATATGGAACAAAAGTGGACCCAGTGCCAACCAGGGCAAAAATAAAACATGACACTATGGCCAATATGCAGCAACACGCAGGAACACTAGGACACACACCAGGGAACCATACACAGCTGAGAGACAGGGAAAGAATACAATAAATCCCAGACAGAGGACAGGTGACAGAAACAATGATGACAAAGAGAGGCGAATCACACAGGAACCCAGAAGAGAACAGAGCCAGGTAGAAGACAAAACCAAAACCCCACGACACAGGTCCGGGGGCGCGCACTCTCTCTCTCTCACACACACACACACACACACACACACACACACACACACACACACACACACACACACACACACACACACACACACACACACACCAGATAGAAAATACAACAGAGTTGTAGACTTTCAAGTCCAGACTTAAGATGGACTTATTTCCGGACGAAAATTTATCGGAAGATAATTAGTCTGATAATGGTTTTTGAAGTTATCTAAAAAGATAATCCGATAATGAAAACATTATCTTCAATAATTATTGGTTATCGGATTATCGGAATTGTGCCCACCACTGGATAGAACATATAATTTTATGCAATTACAGCACACCAATGATTTCAAATACAAAACAGATATTCGGCATGGCATAAAGGAGTAGTTGTGCAACTGTCGACTATCTTCTATTTATGTTTTCCTTGGATGTTTGCAAAAGATAAAATGAGAGAGGCCCTAACTGTTGAAGTCTGGGGAATCAGTCTGGCTCCATTTTTGTTGTTTCCCTTCTTCCTGTGTTTTCTCTGTCAGTGGAGCTGATCGTCATCTACCCCTGTGATGGCAGCACACCTGCATCAATCAGGTGCATCAATCTCATCATTAAGCCTCAGATGAACAGAAGGACACTGCCAATTCTTTCCATCATTAGAAGTGGTAAAACTGGCCTCAAGTGTCGTCACACCTAACCTCCTTGCTCTTTGACTGCATTTTTCTCCTGTTTGGATTTGTTTGGTTATTCTCATTTTTTGTGTATTTTTTTTTTGTGCAGTCCGTAGCCAACACCAGCTCCACTGGCCTACCTGGCGTCCCGCACCAGCAACCCGTCCTCCAGTGTCTTCACCTACTGGTCTCCACCCCATCACATCAACAGCATAATTACAATAAACTGCAATTTATCATTTCCTGCCTCACTGCAATTGAGTTGGTTTCCATTCCCACTCCTCGCGCAACAGAAAGATCTGGCCAAAACACGGAATCAGCTGGGGCAGGTTCAATCTTCCACACACTCTCCACCCAGGACTACGTACCCAGTTGACGCTTGCGGGCTGGGGAGTGCATTTACTGTAGTGTCAAAGGGCACAGGCTGAGAAATTGCCACGGTCAACCAAAAGAGGCTGCTCACCAGCAGATTTCAGGTTGCTGGTTAGCAGTAGTTGCACAACAGATTTTTCCTCATCGAGGAACCAAATCCAGGCCATAATCCAGCTCCATCAGAACAAATTTTTGACCTCTGCACTAATTGATTTTGGGCCAGAGGCTAGTTTCGTTGATGAGCATTTCAATTCAATTCAATTCAATTTCAATTTATTTCATTTATATAGCACCAAATCACACAAAGCTGCCTCAAGGCACTTCACACAAGTAAGGTCTAACCTTACCAATCCATAGAGCAATTACACAGGCAACAGTGGTAAGGAAAAACTCCCTCTGATGATATGACGAAGAAACCTCAAGCAGACTAGACTCAAACGGGTGACCCTCTGTTTGGGCCATGCTACCGACACAATTGATACAAATATACAGGACATTTTTGGGGTCTATGCTGGTGTACAGGACAGGAGACTTGCAGAAGAAGACACCCACTCCCACTTCTGGAAGGAACCGCACCTCATACAGAGAGAAAAAAAACAGAATCAGGCGACAGAAAGACAACAAATACAGTATAATTTGTCAGCATTAAGCAACAAGAAACACAGAAGAAATACGAAGGTGATACCCAGACACTAGCCCCAAGCTTCAATAAAAGACCCAGAGATAGATAGATTAGATAAAGTTGAGGCTGCAACCCACTCTGTTTACTAATAAAATGAATTTAAAAGGGTAGAAAGCATAGTACCATACTATGCCAAATAAGTGTGTCTTAAGTCTGGACTTGAAAGTCTCTACAGACATCTGTTTTATTGATGCAGGGAGATCATTCCACAAACCAGGTGCACGATAAGAGAAAACTCTGTGACCCACACACTTTTTATTCACCCTAGGGACACAAAGTAGTCCTGCACCCTGAAAATGCACCGGCCGGTACGTAGGGTGTTATTAGGCCACCTAAGTAGGGAGGTGCTAGTCCGTGAATAATTTTATAGGTGAATAGCAGAACCTTAAAATCTGACCTCACAGGGACAGGAAGCCAGTGAAGGGATGCCAAAATGGGAGTAATGTGGCCAAACCTTCTGCTTCCTGTCAGACGTCTGGCAGCAGCATTTTGAACCAACTGGAGACTCCTATTTCTGGACTGTGTTAAATCAGAAAATAGAACATTGCAGTTGTCCAATCTAAAAGAAACAAATGCATGAATCAGGGTCTCCATAGACAGGATAGGACAAATCTTTAATATATTTTGCAGGTGGAAGAAAGCAGTCCTCATAATATCTGTAATGTGGAAGTCAAAGGACAATGAAGGATCAAAAATTACCCCAAGGTTACTCACTTTGTCAGTGTGATGTATGACACGCGAGCCTAGACTACCCATTAGCTGGTCAAATTGATGTTGATGTCTAACTGGGCCGACAACCATCATTTCAGTCTTGTCAGAGTTTAAAAGTAGGAAATGTCATAACCAAACTTGGGATTCTCCTAGAACAATTACCTACCCCCCTCTGGGTTAGAGCTCTCAAGGACACCACACTAACCACCATCACGCACCGTACCATCTTACTAAACCTCATAATGTCTGGTAAACATCATGTGGAGTTACAGTTATATGTATTCTTCTCATCCACTCCCATAGTTCCTGGAAACCTTGGCTCCCCAAACATAATCCAGATATCGAATGGCCGACCAGGTCAATCACCCAGTGGAGTGAGAGGTGTCTCTCCCACTGTATGCAATCCACCATACCAACTAGCATCCCCTGACATTCACTCCTCAAATGACACTAACATCATGATCTCATCCCAGTTTTCAGTAAGGACAGGGCCCTGTCCCTGGCCCAAGCCATTTTCATCAAATTAGATCTCCGTAACACTTATCATTTGGTCCACATGAGGGAGAGCGACAAATGGAAGACCACGTTCAAGACCCTCCTGGGTCGTTTTGATTACAGCACTCCTGCAACCTTCCAGGCATAAGTCAATGACATGCTGCGTGATTTTCTGGATCGGTTTGTGGTTGTTTATTTAGATGACATTCCCATTTTGCTCAGGATCAGAATGAACACCAGGCACATGTTCGTGAGGTCCTCCAGTGGCAGTGGGAGAACCCGCTACTCATCAAAGCCAAGAAATGTGCATTCCGTTTACCCTCCGTTTCTTTTCTAGGGTTCATCTTCCCACACGCGCAAATAAAACTGGATCTCGACATGATCCGTGCAGTAGCCAAATAGGCAACTCCCACCACACTAAAGCAGGTTTAATGGTTCCTCAGGTTTGCCAATGTCTATCGCAAATTCATGCATAGCTAGAGTCAGGTCACAGTACCACTCACTCTTACCTCACCTTAGACACCATTCAGCTGGACTCCCACAGCCACCCAGGCCTTTACCCATCTCAAATGCTTGTTCACATCTGTGCCCATTCTCGTTCATCCAGACCCTAGTTACCAGTTCACGGTGGAGGTTGATGCCTTTTCCCAGCTGAGGTAAACTACAATGTAGGTAACTGGGAACTCCTGGCCATCAAAGAGGCACTGGAGGAGTGGAGGCACTGGTTGGAGGGATCCACACTACCTTTCATTGTCTGGACTAACCATAAAAACCTTATCTATATCCAGAGCACAAAGAGACTCAATGGCTGTCAAGCCAGGTGGGTTCTGTTTTCTGGATGTTTTAACTTTTCTATCACTTACAGACCCGGATCCAAGAACACAAAACCTGATGCATTATCATGACAGTTCCCTCAAATATGGACTTTGATACTCCAGACCACATCCTGCCATCCTCAGTCTTTGTGGGGAACCTCACCTGGGACAACAAGCAACTTATTCAATATGCGCAGAAACAACACCTGGACACAGGTGAGGGACCCCCAGGTTGTCTCTTCATCCCACCAACCACCCACCATCACCCAGATATTGGAGTTCTGCCACTCATCTAAGATCATGTTATCCTGGAATAAATCAGACACTGGACGTTGTCAGAAGACATTTCTGGTGGCCATCTATGGCTGCAGACTGCAGTTTCTGTTTTGTCGTGTTCTGTTTGTGCAAGGAATAATCATCTCACCAACCCACCACTGGTTTCCTTCATCCACTTCCAATCCTATATCACCCCTGGTTACACATCTGTTAGGATTTTGTCACTTGTCCTCCCCCACTCCAATAGACACACAGTCATCCTCACCATTGTTGACTGACTCCTAAGGCTGCACATTTCGTCCCCCTCTCCAAGCTCCCCATGGCCTGAGAGACTGCTGACCTCCTACACCACCATGTCTTCCATCTGCATGACATCCCCCTGGATGTGTTCTAGGATTATGGTCCCCAGTTCCCATTTCAGGTATGAAGAGCATTTTGTTCTTCCTGGGGGACTACAATCAGCCTCTTCTGTGGTTTCCATCACCACTCCAATGGGCAGCCAGAACAGATTAACCAGGAGGTGGAGTCTGCACCCCGATGTGTCACCACCAGGGACCCTGCGGCTTAGAGTGATCATCTGCCCTGGATCGAGTACATCCACAACTCCCAGTTGAGCATGTCCACTGACCTAAAGACACCTTGATACTTGCTTGAATTTGATCTGCGCACTGGCACGCAATCTTGTGCGCCAATGAGTAAATGCATCCCAAACTGTTGCAAACTGCGTGTGAACTGTGCGCTTCTGTGTGCCAATGTGCAAAGAAAATTTTGACATGTTCAAAATTTCTAGCATGCATTAATTTCGTGCCACTTGCATTAACTAATCATGAACATTGCATGACCTGTTTGAAAACACTACATGTTAAGGGCTATGGTGGGGCTGGAGCCTATTCCAGCAGTTATAGGGCAAGAGATATGGTACAGACTCGACAGGATGCCTCTACATCATAGGGCCTCACACTCTCACAGCTATGGTCAATTTAAAGTGCCCAATTCACCTAAAACCCCTGTCACACCTTGATCATTTAGCCAGCATATAGTGAGCGTATTAAAAATGCTGGCCTATGTTTAATAAATTATGGGCAAATTTTGTATAAGTTAAGAGTACGTTGAAACACACTGATATACATTGTAATACGATGAGTACATCAAAAAAAGTTTGGGCATACACAATATTTTAAACATATGCCAGCATATGTCTCATACATCCCGCATACACGGGACATATGTAAGTTGTAGGTAAGTTATGTGACTGTTGACACATTTCTTGTAAGTTACTCATAAGTCAAAATTCATCCGATGCTGTCCATTGATTGGCTGAAAAACTAAAAGCTGCAGTCATACAAACAGTTCAGACTGTTTCAAATATTAAAACCATTCGCACACAGAGTACATAAGTCTTATGCTGCATTTAAACATAGGCAGGACACGTTACGAATGTCATATTTGCGTCTATCTTGGCACATTCCAGACATTCTTAATGTGACTTAATGCATCTGAATAGGTTTCTTAATAGTGCGTGTTGGTGTGTGATATTCATGATTTTCGTGGAGCGTGTTTTTGGCTGTCAAAAAAATCTTCCACGATTGTCACACACCACCCTCATTTTGCCTCATGTCGTGAAGGTCGCAACTGAGCGTGCTGATCCGTCTAGATTAGTGGTGATCCTTAATAGAGCATGACAGTGTTCTCCTCTGATGTGCGCACAATTAAACCCTGCTGCACCGCATTTAGTTTCATTGCTGCAGTATGCTGAAGAAGGACAGTGACCCCAAGTCGGCTAAAAGTCTTGTTCCAATGCTTATCAGCACGCTCCTGCAGGTGTTCCACCTGCTGCTGTGCCTGATGTTTTGGAAAACGAGTGAAACGAGAGCCGCGTGGAGCCACACATCTGGCTGTCCATCTCCTCCTCCTCTCCTTGCCACTCCATGGCACAGAGCCCAACTAAGCATACAATCACAAAGTTCTTCTGCTGTGGATTAATCTAGATTTTGAGGAGCAAACTGGAATGATTTCAGTTGTTCAGCAACTGATGGTAGGATGAGTATGGGTGTGTGTGGAGACAATTTATCTCATTCACGCTGTGAATGAGGCGTAATCTAACGATGCACTGTTATGTGCAATAGCGTGGAACAGCGTGCAACTGCACAGAACATTATTCTTGACAGTGTGTAATGGTTCTTGATCATTCTCCAGCAACATGTGCCATTAATCATAACGCATGGTAACAGGTTGCAACAGTTCCTGAGGACACGGGACGCCTCTGCCTCACATCATACCATTTGTGATCAGCAGCCAAGAATGTATACTTTGTGGCATTCGTGACTTGTAGAATGCCATATTATCGCAACATTAATCTTACCTGTTTGTTTCAGTCTGATTCATGATCACAGACTGACGAAAAATTATCCACATAAAGTGTCTTGATTTCAGAAAATGACGTCTGAAAATACTTTAGTTCCTTCTGGCTAAAGAAACATAGCATTTTAAAATATGTGTGTCTATTCAATAAATTCAATAAAATGCAATGTTTTTTTTAATGGTGTGTGGTTTTTATTTTTTTTTCTCCACAGCAGAGGCGCAATGTGGCATAACACGTTTCAGCTGCACGGACTGATCCATGAGCGTGCATAAATCTGTCACCACTGTGCCGTGCATGCCTGTGCGACCATGCATACTTCATGACAGCAGGTGGAATGTTTCATGGTTTCCCATTTCGTGTTTGGTTTGCAGATTTTCTTCCAGTTTCTGTGTCTTTCGTGTTATGTGTGAAGGGGCCCTTAAGAAATCTAATCTTGACCCCAGTATATTGAATAACTATAGGCCGATATCAAATCTATCATTTTGCTCTAAAATTCTGGAAAAGGTGGTTTCACAGCAGCTCGTGGACCACCTTACTGAGAATCTTTTTTTTTTTTTTTTTTTTTGAGCCACTGCAGTCTACTTTGAGAAAATATAATTCCACAGAGACAGCTCTCACTAAAGTGGTGAATGATCTGCTTGCAGTGGATTTGCACACCACTATGGTTCTGGTGCTGTTAGATCTTAGTGCTGCAGTTGATACCATGGCTCAACATATTCTACTCAATAGGCTGGAGAATCATTTTAGGATTACTGGGAATGTCCTTGCATGGTTGACATCATACCTGACCGGTCGTTCCCACTGTGTTTTGTACAATAAAAATACCTCTAACCTTAGGGACATGAAATTTGGGGTTCCACAGGGGTCCATCTTAGGCCACCTGCTTTTCTGCCTGTATATAGCACCCCTTGGGCACATATTGCAGCGTTTTGGGTTTACCTTTCACTGCTATGCTAATGATACTCAGTTATACATGCCGGTAACTGCTGGTAATCTCATCCACATAAAATCCTTAGAAGATTGCCTTGCATCAGTGAAAAGCTGGATGTCCAGCATTTTCCTACTTTTAAACTCTATCAACACTGAAATGATGGTTCTCGGTCCAGTGAGACATCTGCATCAATTTGACCAGCTCACGCTGCGCCAAGGCTCGCGTGTCATACATCACACGGACAAAGTGAGGAACCTTGGGTTAATTTTTGATCCTACACTGTCCTTTGACCTCCACATTAGTGATATTATAAGGAGTGTTTTCTTCCACCTGCCAAATATAGCAAAGATTTGTCCCATCCTGTCTATGGCTGATGCTGAGACCCTAATTCATGCATTTGTTAGATTGGACTACTGCAATGTTCTATTTTCTTTTTTTTTCCCCCTGTCTGGATATATAGTAACGGTTAATGCCACACTGGCAGAACCATTTATGTACATTAATACACATATATACAATTTATTCTTGCAAGACAGAAGGTATGTAGTGCGTGAGTGAACGTGGTGTGCAAATGTGACCCCCCCATCCGCCCTTCCCGATCAGCCTACAACATTCTACTCAAGAGCCGACCCCAAAACAACACAAAGATAAACAAGAACAAAAGACAAGTGGTGAAGGCAATGACTGTGAAGTGATTAGAAGTGACACACCGCGGAGACGGGGCCCCAACCATACAACTTACCAGGACAACCAACCACATGTACAAGTACTGACAGTAACAGTCTGTTGTCTAATTAAAGAGTATCCATACTCTAATCTAGGACACCAGAGTCTTGATCCCCTTAAGAGCACCCAAAACCGAACTGTGGTGACAGCCACAAACACAGAACCATCCACGCACAGAGACCCAGATCACAGCTAAGTAACTGATCACTACTGTGGGTGGTGCGTCGGGCCAAGACAAAAGTACAGAACCCTACCATATGACGTGAACCACTCCGGTACCTCAGAGCCATATGGCTGACTGCACATAACAACGGAAATTGGTCCAGGATGCAGGGCCCCAGGAGAAACCAGGAGAAAAAGGGCAGCGGAAGGGCACAGGGGCCAGGAAGGGCAGCCACGAGAGCCACCAGGGGAATGGCCTGGCCGTGCCAGAACACATCCCCCACACCGCACCCCCCCCTCCCCACAGAAGCACAGGAAGCAACCCCATACCCAAGGAAAGCACACAGGGCGCCGGCATGGGCCCACCAAAAGGGGGAGCCACGGAACCACACCACCTGGACCACGGTCCCCAAAGGGAGGCACGAACGGCGGCAAGGATAGGGGGCAAAGGAGTCACTCCACCGAACCCAAGTGCGGGCAGGGACACCGAGCCATACGAGGGCGGGCGGACCCCCAGACAAGAGGCGAAAACCAACCCCCCGGGCCAGGAAGCACAAGAGGCTTCCCCAATATTCTATTTTCTGGTTTACTGCAGTCCAGCATTAGGGATCTCCAATTGGTTCAAAATGCTGCTGCCAGACTTTTGACAGGAAGCAGAAAGTTTTACCACATTACACCCATTTTGGCATCTCTTCTGTGGCTTCCTGCCCCTGTGAGATCAGATTTTAAGGTTCTGGCTATTAACCTATAAACTTATTCACGGACTGGCACCTCCCTACTTAGCTGACCTAATTAAACCTTAAGTACTGGCCCGGGCTCTGCGTTCTCACTACTACTTTGTGTCCCTAGGGTGAATAAAAGTCCACGGATCACAGAGCTTTCTCTTATCGTGCCCCTGTTCTGTGGAATGATCTCCCTATATCAATGAATCATACAGAGACTATCAATTCAAGACTTAAGACGCACTTATTTTCCCTTTCGTATGGCTAGCATACTGATAGAGTATGTTACTATGCTTTCTACCCTTTTAAATTAATTTTATTAGTAACAGAGTGGGCTGCGGCCTCAACTTTATCTGAAGTCTGGGTCTTTTAGTGAAGCTTAGGGCTATTGGCCATCGATCACCTTCGTGTTTCTTCTGTTTTTCTTGTTGCTTAATGCTGACAAATTATACTGTATTTGTTGTCTTTCTGTCACCTGATTCTGTTTTTTTCTCTCTGTTGATGACAGTGGGTGTTTTCTTCTGCAGGCCTCCCATCCTGTGCACCAGCATGGACTTCCAGAATTTCCTGTATACGAGTTCTATTAGAAAAGTATCCGACCTTATTATTTTTTTCAAAAACCATATGGATTTGAATCACGTGTGATTACATCAGACATGCTTGAACCCTCGTGGGCATGCAAGAGTTTTTTCACGCCTGTCGGTTACGTCATTCGCCTGTGGGCAGTCTTTGAGTGAGGAGTCGCCCACCTTCTCGTCGTTTTTTCATTGTTTAGGAATGGCTCAGAGACTGCTGCTTTGTTTGATCAAAATTTTTTCAAAACTGTAAGGCACAACTGAGTGGACACCATTCGATAAATTCAGCTGGTTTTCGGTAAACATTTTAACGGCTGATGAGAGATTTTGGTCTGGTAGTGTCGCTTTAAGGACGGCCCACGGTGCCTGACGGCGATCTGCGCTTCGAGGTGGCAGCGTCTCACCGTTTCAAGTTGAAAACTTCCACATTTCAGGCTCTGTTGATCCAGGAAGTCGTCAGAGAACTTTCAGAAGAAGTCGGCATGAGGAGTTTATTCGGACATTCCATTGTTAATGGACATTTTGTAATGAAAGAACGTGCGGGCAGAGTTGCATGTCGGGCTGGACCCGACCGCGGGGGGTCGCGACAGGAAAAACACCTCCGTTGGAAACCATAACGGGCAAGTTGGAACATGCCCAAGCTGTTAAACAATTTCTCAGTTACTCGCTTGTTGAAAGCCATCAAAAGCCGCCTAATTTTACAAATGGTTTTCAACACGGAGGTGTTTTTCCTGTCGCGGCGCACACAATTTGCGCGCACGTCTTTCATTAAAAAATGTCCTTAAACAGTGGAATGTCCGCATAAAGTCCTCATGCCGGCCTGTTCTGAATCTTCTCTGTTCTCTCACGACGTCCTGGGTGAATTAAGCCTTAAATTAGGATGTTTTCAGGTCGAAACAGGCCGACGACGGCGCCTGGAAGCGCTGCACGACGTCCTGCTCTGTGGGAAGTCCTTACACCAACAGAAACACCCCATAATCTCTCATCAGCCATTAAACTTTTCACCGAAAACCAGCTTAATTTCTCGAATAGTGTCCACTCGGATATTCCTCACAGGTCCAGAAAAAATTTTGATAAAGCAACGCGCGCCGTCTCGAGCAGCGTGTGAAACAAAGGAATTCAGCCGAGAGGGCGGGACCACATCTCACTCAAGGCCTGCCCACAGGGAAATGACGTCACCGACGCGTGAAAAAACTCACGCATGCGCACGAGGGTTCAAGCATGATTGGTGTAATCGCACGTCATTCAAATCCATATAGTTAAAAAAAATAATAAAAGGGTCGGTTTATTATCTAATAGACCTCGTATTTACATTGTCAAGTGTGTCGGTAGCATGCCCCAAGCAGAGGGTCACCCCTGTGAGTCTGGTCTGGTTGAGGTTTCTTCCTTAAATCATCAGAGGGAGTTTTTCCATACCACTGTCACCTGTGCTCTTGCTCTATAGGTTGGTAAGGTTAGACCTTACTTGTGTGAAGTGCCTTGAGGCAACTTTGTTGTGATTTGGCACTATATAAATGAAATAAAGTGAAAATAAATTGAAATTGAAGGCAGGTTGTCCAGTAACTGCTTGTATTCTACTTATGGAAGTTTGTCCATTTTGTACTCTGAGTTGAGACAATCTCCTGTGTGACATATTATGCCTATGAACATGCACAGCTTTGCATGCGTATCTGCTTGTGTGTGGGTGTTTGTGTGAGTGAGAAAGGCAAAGTTTGATTCCTCTCTGTGACTGAGACTGCATCTTCCTGCTGCTTCCAAGCGCCTAAGATGTCGGCGCTTCCCGCAGCTACACTCAAGGTAACCTGGCCTCCCCTCTAATTCCTGTATTAGAGTGAACTCTCTTTCCTGGTTTCCCAGACAATTCCTGTGCAGCCCCCAGGCTGCCTTGGCTCCTGGTCCCTGGCTACCTGCACAGCTAAGTCATTTTGGAACTTTGCGGCTCTCTGCTCTGAGAGCAACTCTGCTACATGTCAGTTAAGTTCCTCCTCACCTTATTGGGATCCCATTCTCACTCGTTCCTGTCTGTGACTGTGCTATGATAAAGAACTGTTCCAAGAACTCTTCCTAAGAACTGCATGAACTCTGATATCAAACAATTAAGACCCCAGCTGTATCAAGTCCTGCTTAATTGGAACTGTGCCACAACGCGCATCACTTGACCTCTAACCTCTGGATACAATTTAACTTTGGACAATTCCTGAACAGTAAACTTTATTTACGAAGAAAAGAACATTATTTCCAGAGCTGTGAACAGTCCTGTGTTAAGCATTCTGTGAACGGTGACTGTTTTAAGGCTTCAGTATTACAAGTGCTGGGGAGGTGATGGTCTAGTGGCTAAGGTGTTGGGCTTGAGTCCAGAAGATCATGGGTTCAAATCCCCACCTGAATGGAAAATCACTAATGGCCCTTGGGCAAGGCCTTTAATCCCCTATTGTTCCCGGTGTGTAGTGAGCGCCTTGTATGGCAGCACCCTGACATCGGGGTGAATATGAGGCATAATTGTAAAGCGCTTTGAGCGTCTGTTTCAGATGTAAAAGCGCTATATAAATGCAGTCCATTTCACTCAACAACTGTCTTTCTTCCCCTAGTTCCAGGTTTCAAAGTCGTGCGTTCCACCTGGTCCTGGTCCCTGAACCCCTGTTACCAGTTCTCCTTCAAGACTGGCTCGGAAACATGTAGCACCCTGAGTTCCACCTATGAGCGGGCTGACTCTCACCTCAGCAGGCCACCTTACCAGCACAACTTCATTCCTTGTTTATTGGTAATAAATCTTTTTTTTATTTATAACCCGTTCTGTTTCTTGCTCCCCTGCGTTTAAGTCCATCGCCAAGTACTGGTCCGGTTCAGTCCAGACCTCTAACCTTAACACCTGTGGAGAAAAACAAATGAACCCCTCTTCTTCTGTGGCGTTTAATGGTAGCCAGCATCCTTATTGTTGTATTGCTGTCACCTTCTGCATCAGTCCATTATAGCAGTACTAAATCCTCTCCATGAGTCCAGTGTGTTTCAAGTATTTAAAAAGGTAACACTTCCCCTCTCACTTGACCTTATGGCTAAAATACTTCCTACAGAAACTTCTTCCAGGCATTACATTGGTTGGTACATCATTGGTTATGATTTTTATTATTATTTATATTACAAGTGGTGGCATTTGTCAGCATGGTGGCTTAGTAGTTAGCACTGATGCCTCACAGCAAGAATGTCATGGGTTTTATTCCCACCAATGGCTTTTCTGCATGGAGTTTGCATGTTCTCCCCATGTTTCTTCCTACATTTAAAGACATGCAGGTTTAATGAATTGGAAACTTTAGAATTGTCCAGGTCTCCCTTGCAAAAGGTTAATAAAGGTTAAATTAAAATTAAAAAAAATTGAAAGCACTGCATTCTGGTGATAGCATTTCACAACACTTTATTTAGAATTCAAGTGGTTTGGTGGTGGTATCTGGCATTATTATGCGGCATTGATCTGGTGATGGTCTTTTTTACTTAATTTTTTTAGCACCCAATTTTCTTTCAGAATACAAACTTCCTATGGGTACTGCACTTGTTCTTAGTCATGTCTGGAAGAGCTAGTCTATTTTTCCTTTCTGTTCATATGATATAAATGTGTGAGCATTACAGTCACCAAAAATGTGCTGACAACCAAGATTTCTGACCCTATTTACTGATGTCTCTTTGACCAGTATCTGCATTTTTTGTCTGCTTGGGACTTCGGCGAGGGTGGTCCCATCTCCTCCTCTCTCCTCTCCTCTGTGTTTTGCTATCTCTGCTCCAACCTTCAAAAGTCCCAACTTCACCAGACTGTGAATTCTTCAAGTTATATTTGGAATAATCATGGAATTGATGAGTTGGTCTCTCAATGTTATTGACACCATTATTTCAACAAGGAAATCAGGGCTGGGGGACCCTGCATGCCCAGATGGAACCTATCCTACAGGCTATGCTCTCGACGCCTGGAAGAAGTGGCATGGTGCGTTCTTGGCACCGCTCTCCATGGAAAATGTTGAAGATTTATTCTTATTTGCTTTTATGGTAGGAGGGCTAGGGCTGATTGGGTTATGCGCTGCCCTGACCTACTGGAAAATTGGCAAGACGGCTGCTACCAGAACCACCACCCCACATCTGTCCATCATGATAAATGAAGTGGGCAAGGTGGTACAATCTCAGACCGCATTAACTTTTTGAACTCAAACACAAGTTGGAAAACATCTCGGAGCAAATATCTGCCTTGCAAAGGAAGATGTTGGAGACTGGGGAATATTCATGAATTGGATTTTGACGGTCAGAGGACCCACGAATGGAATTTCTGTGTCTCTCAGCCTAAAACAAAACATGGCAGCCTCATCAGCTACCAAAGGTCAAAACGCCCCGCTTGTTTTCCTCCAGAAGGATTTTCAATGGCCTTGGTGAAGCATTCGGCTCTCCTCTTATCTGTCCTCCCTTACAGTCCGCTGTTGTCAAGGCAACTCCAGACTTTATGCACACATGGACAGAGACTGATATGAACTCATTTGCACACATGACACACGCCTACCCCACCCCCACCTCTATGGAGCTAAATCCAGGCCAAATGTTTTGTAATCTGAAAATAAAAAAGATTGAGAAAATAAATTTTGAAACTGAAAATTCAATGTTTGCTCTTGAATTTGATAATCATTTAAAATGTATTATCAAAATAAAAATAAGTGTAAGATATATATTTTTCAGTTTAAATAAATTTTTGATTCAGCTCTGTAATTATTTTGTAATTTATCTGTAATAATTTATTTTCATTCATATTTCTTTTTTTCAATTTCAGATCTTATTTTTTCAGTTTCAAACTTTTGGCCCCATTCTGGCATGGGAGGGCATGGCTTCGATTGAGAGGGGCGTGGAATTGTGAGTGACAGCAGAGCAATCAGTCCTCACATGATGTTGCTTTCAGGAAACGTGGGTACTTTGATAGATAATGACTTAACACTTTCTCTCCACTGTATTGTCTTGATACCTGTAAATAAAGTGATGCTCAGGACAAAGATATCTATTACAAGTAATTCTCAACCACTCTTGGTCATTTTTGATGTTTAAAAACTTGAAAATATGCAAGATTGTAAAATTTAACACCTATACCTAAAAAACCGATGTGTCCCAAATCCACACAAGACCGTGAATGCAGCGCAGCATTGCCGCATGAAAATGAGGCAGGTCACTCATTTTACAGGCTGCCAGCAGTTATTGTGCATCAAGCAGCAGAGTGTTACAAGCTTTCTAAAGCACATAGACGGTAAACTCTCCCAGAAGTGTCCTGGCAGAGATTTTGCCCCCTCCGGGCCGTTTTAGGGATCAAACGCCGTACTTAACGCCGCGCACGGAGGCATGGTTTGGTTCTGGCGTCACCGGGAATCGTCTGAAAAAATTATTCAACATGTCGAATAATTCCGGGAGCGCTCCCGGAGAAGTGGCCTGACGACGGAGACAACGCGAACAATGGCGTTTGATACTTTTTAATCGCCGTGTCATCCTGCCCCTTCCTGTAGTGCCGCAGTTTACACCGCGGTAATTGGCGGCCAGCGTTGTATCCCTAACCAACGGCGTGTAAAACGGCGATAGAGCCCACATCGGCGTCCTCAAAGGCGACAGAGGCAGACAAAACGGCGGCGCTAGCAGACAGTACGCTGTTCTAAATGCCACCTCCCGGTTAACAGCATTCCAAACGGCCGATAGGCGGCGGTCAGTATAAAAACACTAGCGCGCTGCATGCAGGTCTCTCACTCGCGTCCAGCTCCAGATATTTTTGCAGAGAAGCTCCAGTATACCTCCTAAAATAAAATTGGCAGCTGCAAGGACTTACCAAGAGGTCTGGTTCAGAAGCAGAGGGTATCCCTGTGGTGGAAACGAGCAACACGTTGAGGAGGGAAAAAAGAGAGAAAAGAAAAGGCTGAGAGATGAGCTCCCTGTCACTCCCTCCCCCTGCACTGACAGCTGCTTCAGCCTATTATACTCTGGGGGCAGTGCCTATAAGCAAAAGTTCCTGGAGTAACGTAGGATTTGCCTGGATAAATCCAGCGGTACACAGGGCATTATCGGCAGCAGCAGAACACCGCCGTTCTCACGCGGTCTTAACCTGCGATTGTAAAGGATAGAACTGAGTATTAACCCCCGTTGCATGACGTGTGCCGGATGCTACGGTGTCAAAACTTCGCTTTATTTGGCGGATTTAGCAGTGTTTTATCCGCGTATTTGCAGCTAGTACGGCGCTCAAAACACCGGTGAAATGCTCCGCCCCTTTCCACCGCGAAAACAGCCGGAACTACCGCGAACTTCGGTCTACGTACTACCCGTGGACAAAACCGTCTATGTGTAACCTGGGCTTAAGTGACACACAGAGAGACGTGGCTCAGCAGATCTGGAGGAAGCTTTAATATGGCCAGAACCAAGCAGACCGCCAGTAAATCCAAATCCAAAACCACCCAGAAGAGTGCTCCGGCTACCAGAGGTGTGAAGAAGCCTCGCCGTTACAGGCCCAGCACTGCGGCACTCTGCTGCTACCAGAAATCCACCGAGCTGCTGATCCACAAGGTGCCCTTCCAGCACCTGGTGAGAGAAATCGCTCAGGACTTCAAGACCGACCTTCGCTTTCAGAGCTCCGCTGTGATGCTCTGCAGGAGGCCAGCGAGGCACCTGGTTGGCAGCTTGTGGATCAGCAGCTTGGTGGATTTCTGGTAGCAGTGGATCTCTCTCAGTGCCTCAGTGCCGGGCCTGTAACAGTGAGGCTTCTTCACACCACCGGTAGCTGGCGCGCTCTTCCAGCTTTGGCTTTGGATTTACGGGCGGTCTGCTTGGTTCTGGTCATATTAAGTTTACACTGTGAAACTGCCAGACACTTTGTTATATCGACATTAAATTCACTATCCGGTACAACATACGGATCCACTGAACCAACTGCTACACATCGATCACAATAAACAGCTTTATCTCGAGGGTTTGAAGCCTCATAATAAGCTTTCATTCTCTCTATTTTCTTTCACGCACCAGCCGCGTAGTAATCCACGATGAAGACGGGAGCAGAGTCACTACCTATCAAAGTACCCACGTTTCCTGAAAGCAACATCATGTGAGGATTGATTGCTCTACTGTCACTCACAATCACATGCCCCTCTCAAAGGAAGCCACGCCCTCCCACACCAGAACGGGCCAAAAGTTTGAAACTGAAAAAATAAGATCTGAAAGTGAAAAAAAAGATCTGAAGGTGAAAAAAAGAAATATGAATGAAAATAAATTATTTGATCAAAATAATTACAGAGCTGAATCAAACATATATTTAAACTGAAAAATATATATCTTACACTTATTTTTATTTTAATAATACTTTTTAAATGATTATAAAATTCAAGAACAAACATTGAATTTTCAGTTTCAAAATTAATTTTTTCAATCTTTTTTTATTTTCAGATTACAACATTTTTGGCCTGGATTTAGCTCCATACACCTCCCCTACCCTTGTGTTTCTGTCCCCACCCCCCACCCGCCCACGCCCCACCCTGGCCTCCACTCTGCCACTCCCGGGAGGCCACGTGGCACAAGCTGCAGCGCCCCCATCCTCCCAAGCCCGGCTGTGCGGGACTCTGCTGCGGCCTACACTCACCTTGCCTCAATTCAGATCACGGACTGCTCCAAGTTTAGTGCACATAAACAATATCAAATGTATATGTGCGGTTGTTTTAATTCTGATGTGTGCCATTATTATGTTCAACTAGCAAGGTAAGGTAAGGTGTCTAAGGTAATTGGGTGTGAAGATAATTTCGTTGCACGTCAAAGTGTAATGACAATAAATGATCATCATCAGTAGTTATGTTTCTAAAATCAATTATTTAAGTTATTTCTTCAACATGACATGTCTGTATAACATGATTTTGGGCCAGATTGGGCCAGATACTGGCCTCCATTTTGGAGTGGGAATTCCCACTCCTAAACAACTAATAGTAGAGCAGCGTTCGCGCCACATCAAAATGAGGCTGACGTCAGTGTCTCAGCAGCCAACCAATCACAGACTAGGATAGAGAGGCCACTATGTGGCCCAATTCACGGCGGGTTGTCGGGCTTGAAAGACACTTTCTTGAGATCAGGTCTACTTCCCAGCTATCATAAATTTTACAGATTCATCAAGCCATCAGTCTTTCACCAGCCATCAGTTTTTTTTTGTTTTTTTTTTTTTAGCATATATGTTGGTATAGCAGCTCGTAAAATTGTCCTTTCCACAGTATATCATCATGGAAATGAATGTATCATTTTTGACTAAACAGACTTTCAATAAATATTAATTGAATTATTTTGTACTACCTGGGTAAGGTATGTGGATCCATGGAGAGTTTTTCACAGCATCCAGTCTGAGATCAGTCCTGGCTGCGAATCCATACTCATCCGACTTTGAAGGCAGCATCTCAAAGGTGGTCAATAAGAAGCACACCAACCAGCCACCACATATTCCAAACAAAGCCTAGAAAATGCATAAAATAATTTGCGTGAGTAACAGTTTAAATGTCATTGACCCTTTCCTGCATATTAACTGAAGTTACTAGACTCCAGGCCAAACCTGTCTTATACTGAAGTGGAGTCAGTCCATCTCAGATCACCCAAAAAAGTTGTAGTTTTAATCCTCACCCCCTCCAATTTATATGAAATTTGGAACCACAACACAGGGTTTAATGATATCTGAATTGGATTCTCTGCATCTGCATCAAAATCTTTTTTACCTGCTGCATAGATTTCTGATATTTATCCAGAATATTTTATGATTTCTACATGCTGTTATGAGTACAATCTAAATTTAACAACTTTTTACAACTTTTAAACCTGAGCCTTTATAAAACATGCCTTAAACACTGTTGTGTACTTCTGGCTGCATTCATACACGAATTACATGGGAATAAAGTCAAAGGAACATGGGTATAATCAATTGGGGGTAATGATTTCCATAGTATGTATGTGTTTACAGCAGGTAGTGAGTCTGAAATTAACTGTTTTCTTTGGTTGTGAAATTTTCTTTTCTATGTTATGATGACAAATGATTATTTTGAACTTATTTCTGCGCAGGAATTACAACCTTTTCAGTACACTGAACATCATATATAAGATTTGGAATATGAGATAGACCCGGATAATCATTTTTTTCTGTGAATAGTAATTGGCAGTATTATACTGAGGAACAATACAGTAAGTGTACTATAGCACAGCAGAAGACTGCCCCTCCCTGAGCCTGGTTCTGCTGGAGGTTTCTTCCTGTTAAAAGGGAGTTTTTCCTTCCCACTGTTGCCAAGTGCTTGCTCACAGGGGGTCGTTTTGACCGTTGGGGTTTTTCCGTAATTATTGTATGGCCTTGCCTTACAATATAAAGCGCCTTGGGGCAACGGTTTGTTGTGATTTGGCGCTATATAAATAAAATTGATTTGATTTGATAAATGATGGGAAGTTCTCAATAATTCATTTTAATAGTAGGAATTTGAACAAGAATTTGGGGATTATTAAAGATTATTTTAAAAGTTCTGGCAACCTCTCAGTATAATTGCTATAACGGAAACTTGGCTTCCTGACGTTGATGATTTAAATTATGAATTGGAGGGTTATGAATTTAATCATCTGAATAGACATAATAGAGGAATGTACATATGGCCTAAAGCAAATAATTACAAAAATTGCTAAGCCATTAACTTAAATATTTAATAAATAATTTCAAACTGGAATTGTCCCAAATGGTATGAAAGTGGCAAAGGTGATACCTCTATTCAAATCTGGTGACAAACATCTTTTAGTAACTACAGGCCTGTGTCTTTATTGTCACAATGTTCTAAGATATTGGAAAAACTTGACAATAACAGATATGATCAATTTATTAAACGACACAACTTGCTTGATGACAGTCAATATGGGTTCAGAGGGAAAAGGTCCACTGCACTGGCTTTGTTGGATGTAATAGAAGAGATCAATAAACATGTGGACCAAAGGGACCACATGCTTATTTATTAATCTAAGAAAGGCTTTCAACACAGTTGATCACAACATATTTCAAAAGATGGAAATTTATGGGATCAGAGGAGTGGCTCTAAATTGGATTGGAAACTATTTATAAAACCAGAAGCAGTTTGTTGAATTCAGGGACTGCTGTTCTTCGTATCTGGACATTATTTGCGGGGTTCCCCAAGGCTCTGTGCTGGGACCAAAATTATTTATTTTATATACCAACGATTTACGTAAAGTTTTGGATGTGTTTAAAGTAGTTCTCTTTGCTGATGACACGAACTTGCTTTGTTCAGGAGAGAATTTGCAACAATTATTATTTGATTTAAGAACTGAAATGATAAAGTTGAAGAGTTTGTTTGACATTAACAAACTGTCATTAAATTTGTCTAAAACTAAAATGATGTCATTTGGAAATTATAAAAAGGATGTACATATACACTTAAATATGCTTGGGGGTAAATATAGCATGTGTCAAAGAGAATAAGTTGTTAGGTGTGATTATTGATGATAGAATTAACTGGAAAGCTCATGTTCAACATATTCAAAAGAAAACATCCAAAAGTATTGCAGTATTAAATAAGGCAAAGCACATTCTTGATGGCAAATCACTACACACACTGTATTGTGCATTGACTGCACCTTACTTGATGTACTGTGCTGAAGTCTGAGCAATAACTATAAAACTACAGTGCAACCATTACTCATCCTTCAAAAAAGAGCATTAAGAATAATTCACAATGCAGGGTATTGGGATCATACCAGTCCATTGTTCATTAAATTGAAGACATTAAAAATTTTTATATAACGGCTGAGTGGATCCTTGTCTTTTGATTGGTGCTTTGTATGTCACATGACATGGATTAATTCATCCCATTTGTGTTGCATTGCATTTAGAGTGCAGCTTGGTTCCATTAAGAGTGCAAATTTGGTTCCATACGTTTGGTACCATTGCACTCTGCACGCACGCGTCCTCGTGCTCGCGCACACATACACGTGCTCATGCACGCGCGTGCGCCCCCACATGCGAGCACACGCCCACACACACACAAAAAAAAAAATCCACTGTGCTGTCTGGAGGCTGTTGGCAGGAAGTTGGGATGAAAGGCTGGACAAATTTCTGATGTGATTTTTTTTTTCACGGCACTGACGATGTACAAAGTCTTTTTTTGGTAGTACATGCGCGCACAAGCGCCGACCAGGATGCGTGAGTGTGTGCGGGGGACAACGACACGATGATTTGATTGAGCTAACTGACGCTGCTAATTGTAACACATATACACATATACACATACACACACACACACACACACACACACACACACACACACACACACACACACACACACACACACACACACACACACACACACACACAAAACAAATCCACTGTGCTGTCTGGAGGCTGTTAGCAGGATGAAAGAATGAAAAGCTTGACTAATTTCTGACGTGATTTTTTTTCGCTGCACTGAGGGTGTACAGTCTTTTTTTGGTCATACACGCGCACACAAACGCCGACCCAGTTGCGTGTGTGCACGCGCACGGGGGACAACGACACGATGAGTTGATTGAGCTGCTAAACACACACACAAAATCCACTGCGCTCTAAGCCGTCTGGATGCATGAAGAACTGTTCACCTGAAAAGCTGACATGATTTTTGGCTGCACTGAGGAACTACACAAAGTCTTTTTTATTTTTTCCTTTTTTTTATGGAGGTCCGAAGTCAGTGCACAGCATCACTGGACTACACATCACAATTTGGTCTTTAGCAGCAGTGGAACACCAAAATGTAAGTCCCTTTTCTGTTGTTTATAAATTAATAAAATATCAAATGACAAGGATCTATTTTAGCCGTTATATAAAACAAATAATGAATGTTTTTAAATTCTTTCAATGGAAAGAATATTTAATTCGGTGAAATATTTGTACCATTGAACTCATAAACATTTATTATTTGTATAATGATATGATTTCATTCAATTGATATATAAAGTGAAAAATAAGCAATTACCATTTAAAATTCAATAATATTTTACACAGAGAAGGAATGTATAATTTAAGGGGTTTGTATCACTTTTAAAATTGCTGGTACTAGGACAACCAGGAAATACTTCTGTGTTTCCATTTTTGGTCCTAACAAAATGGAATAATTTACCTGAGAAACTCAAGCGATGTCCAGATATCAACCGGTTCAAATATTTATACAAAGAAATGGTATTCTCCAGATATGTATTAGATGAAAGTGGTTGAGCTGTGTTGTATGAAGGTGTTATACTTAAACCTTTTCTACTGAAATATGTAGGTGGTAACCAGCTTGTACTGGGAGCTGTTTGGGAAATATTTGCTTTCTTTTAATTGTAATTATGAGCTGCTGTTGTTCAGATTTTGTTTCGAACTGAATGCTTATGAACAGGCACATATGCCTGGATTGATTTTACTTCATGGAAGGGTGTAGGTGTTGATGAGCTCTGCTTCTGCCTACGCCTTTAGGCACTGTGTACATTGTTTATTTTTTCTTACTGTCTTTTTTCTTTGACTACTTTTTTTTATGAGTTTTGTTGTTGTATATGAGTGAAATTTTGTTGCATGGGTGTCTAATAAATTCAGTTCAATTCAATTCAATAAAGTTGTGCAAGGTCAGCTTTTATCATGTGCGGATCTGTTCTTGGAACATCAAACAGCTGCTCAAGAGAAGAGAAACATACAAATAAACTGCTGATTTTATATGCTTGATTGCATGTTTGATGTTGAACTCGACATTGTTTCTATATAATCACTGTGGAACATATATTAAAAGTCATAAAAGACCCATCAGTTAAACTGTGAACCTAAAGTTCAATTTAAGTAATTGGAGCAAGTATGAGTAAGTAAAGAATCTTTGCAAGACACTCTGTGTACTATTGTGTTTTTCTTGCTGCTATGTAATCCCGTGTTTTATTCCTTCGTGGAACAAATACACAGCTATTCATCCTTATGAATAACAGTAATTAATCCTTTTGATAAGACAGCAAAAGTTCATGACTGGACAACCTTCATTCTCTTTTCTGAATGATCAATACCAGGTAGTTTTAGATTTCTCGGTCTTTCACAACATCTAATCCTAAGGTGCACCATGCTGATGACTTTTTGGCAGGAAAATCACTTATATTATCATCATCATCTTTTTTAAATGTTATTTTTTTATTGTTGGAATTTTTGAAGCACACCATGGAGATTAAATACTGTCTTATGGGGTAAACTCCCCAAGTATACATCCTGCAGAATGTTAGCAACTCACTGAGAAAAGCCTGAACAGTGGATACCGGAAAACCTTCCACTTCTTGTCCTTGTAAGTGATCATTGGAACGTTGACCTTTCTCAGGTACTGAGAGAACAGCAGGATCAGAAAGACTGTGCTGTGGGAAAACACAAAAAAGGGCATAGTTTAACAGAGGTTCAGCACTTGTTTGTAGCTATTAGTATAATTGTAGTTAGGTATGGCATGCTTTCATTCATCACAATCATGCACGCAAGTGAAAATGTGTTTTCATGCAGTTGGTATGCTGCACATGAAAATTTGTGTGCAATTTATGCAAATTCTGTGGACGACTTCTGAGAATATTACATTTGAGTGGGAACATTATCCAGAATATTTAGACAAATGAATGGCAATAATGGAGGTTTTCTTGTATGTTAGGGCCCAGTCCCACTGGCATTTAGGAGGATTTGCGTATGGATTGCACACAAAATTGGCTCATATTTGCTTAACATCCGCAATATGTGTGAAACATGCTTGTATGAGTCGGGCGACACCCGCACACATCCGCAATTATCTGCAGAGGCACTTTTTTCCATTACCAGGATCTTTAAGCTGCACAAAATTTTGGCTGCGGATGACATCCGCCTTACATACTCCATACATACACAATACATACATATACATACTCAATCTATGCGCTGTATATTCGCCGTCATCTGCTGATATCCTCAACTGACAGGGATTTGCGGCATGGCAGTGGACTGGGACAGTGTGTAAAACAGATATTTTGTGTGCCTATCATGTCCACATCACAAACTAAAATAAGTTGTAACGACTGCATACAGATTGGCCACGAATAAAGCGTTTTAATTACATCTGCTTTGCATTTGATTTGCGGCGGATGCAAATCAGGTGTGCTGTAATCACAGCTGGACGCTGTTCTTTGTTCTACCGGCTGCCACGCGCTCTGCGCTGGACGCTGCCTATATAAAATAATTATTTCGTGGCAGATTAATCATTTTATTCTGTAAATTGGCTGTTGAAAACTGCTCTAATCACCTCCTGAATCACAGAGGAAGCTGCAGAAAGGATTTTTTAGCTGTCTAAAAAGGTAATTATTTGACTTGTTTACATTGTCAAGGCTTGTTAAAAAAGTTGCGTGTTTTTTCCTTCTTGTCTGCAGCTGTTACAGTATTTATTCCTATGTTTATACCAGATTTAACTTATTATAATCGTTCAGATGAGCTGCGCTCTGAGGCGATCCGCTGACGTCACCACACGCCCTGTTCACTGCTTCTTTAATCCAATCAACTTGTCCAAGCCCAGCAATTGTTCCAGAGGCTGTATTGTTGGTGTGAATAGTGATGCCGACGGCCAGAATGCGCTTCTTTTATGAGCGCAATGCAGATGGCGTGCACGTGCAAACACGTGTGCGATGCATTCATAATACACCCGTAATACTGCCGTGATAATCCCAATGCGTCGGATCCGTTTCCTCACTATATGCGTTATACAACCGTGATTGTTCATCATATATTCGCTATATATTATTAATATATCCATAATTCATACTGGGATATTTGTCATTTTTGGCCATTTTTGTTGGAGGACAACAAATGCCCATAATTTGTATACTCAATTCATGCGCAATTAATCCTCTCCCCAGTGGGACAGGGCCCTTACAGAAAAGAATCACAGTGGTCAGCTTCAAATATGACATGCAGCTATGATTCAAATAAAATTAATGTATTTACTTCAACTGACACAAGAAAATATTACTTACTCGGGGCAGCAGAAGAAAATTATCTCAACATTGAGGTGGATATTGTTAAATCAATCGATAAACCATTCTGTCAACATTTATTTATATACCCATTAACAGCAACCAAATGGTGACTAAAGTGATTTACAGTAAAGTCAAGAAATAAAATTCATGGGAATAAAAGCAAACAAACATCCATCCATCCATCCATCCATCCATCCATCCATCCATCCATCCATCCATCCATCCATCCATCCATTTTCTTCCGCTTATCCGAGGTCAGGTCGCGGGGCAGCCGCTCAAGCAAAGCCGCCCAGACCTCCCGATCCACACACACCTCCCCGAGCTCCTCCGGGGGAACCCCGAGGCGTTCCCAAGCCAGCTGAGAGATGTAGTCCCTACAGCTTGATCTGGGTCTTCCCCGGGGCCTCCTCCCGATGGGACGTGCCCGGAACACCTCTCCAGCGAGGCGTCCAGGGGGCATCCGAAAAAGATGCCCGAGCCACCTCAGCTGGCTCCTTTCGATGTGGAGGAGCAGCGGCTCGACACTGAGCTCCTACCGAGTGACAGAGCTCCTCACCCTATCTCTAAGGGAGCACCCAGCCACCCTGCAGAGGAAACTCATCTCGGCCACTTGTACTCGCGATCTTGTTCTTTCGGTCAAGAGCCAAATCTCATGACCATAGGTGAGGGTTGGAACGTAGATCGATCAGTAAATCGAGAGCTTTGCCCCCCTGCTCAGCTCTCTCTTCACCACGACGGTCCGATACAGCGACCGCATCACTGCAGATGCTGCACCGTTCCATCTATCGATCTCACGTTCCATCCGTCCCTCACTCGTGAACAAGACCCCGAGATACTTAAACTCCTCCACCTGAGGCAAGGACACCCCACCGACCTGAAGAGGGCAAGGCACCTTTTTCATGGCCTCGGATTTGGAGGTGGTGATCTTCATCCCGGACGCGTCACACTGGGCTGCAAACCGCCCCAGTGCATGCTGAAGGTCCTGGTTTGACGAAGCCAACAGGACCACATCATCCGCAAACAGCCGAGATGAGATTCTGTGGTTCCCAAATCGGACCCCCTCTACACCCTGACTGCACCTAGAAATTCTGTCCATAAAGGTAATGAACAGAACCGGTGACAAAGTGCAGCCCTGGTGGAGGCCAACGTGCACTGGAAACAGTTTTGACTTACTACCGGCAATGCGAACCAAGCTCCTGCTGCGGTCATAAAGGGACCGGATAGCCCTTAGCAAAGGACCCCGGACACCATACCCCGGAGCACCCCCCCCCACAGGGCGCCTTGAGGGACATGGTCAAATGCCTTCTCCGGGTGGTGGTCCCTCTGTTTAAGAAGGGGGACCGGAGGGTGTGTTCCAACTACAGGGGGCTCACACTCCTCAGCCTCCCTGGTAAGGTCTATTCCAGGGTGCTGGAGAGGAGAATTCGACCGATAGTCGAACCTCGGATTCAGGAGGAGCAGTGTGGTTTTCGTCCTGGTCGCGGCACACTGGACCAGCTCTACACTCTCCATTGGGTGCTCGAGGGTTCATGGGAGTTCGCCCAACCAGTCCACATGTGCTTTGTGGATCTGGAGCAAACAAAAAATGAAATAAAAATCATACAATGAAATAAAAAAGCCACATTAAAGCAAACATGTCAAAGCACCACTAGGTATTAAAAGACATTTTAAATAAATAAATCTTGAGATTTGATTTTTTAAAAAGTGCTAGGTCTGAAATAGTGTGTGAATCAGGGAAGAATGACAAATGGGTGGCTTCAGTTAAGTAAAAAAAAATTTTTATGTCAGTGTTGTGTGAAAGAGATTTACTTGATAAAGATGAGCCACTGAGAAAATCAGACAGGGTCTGGCAGTGGATTTGTTGTTGGGATCAGAGCCATACATATAATGAGATACTACGTTGTCACCTGCAGGTCTGTGTGTTACAACAGAAGACCAGTTCAATCAAATACTGTTACATATATGGAGGGGTTATGCAAATTTAAAATAAAGAATGAAATGCTAAGGTACACTCGGCTGTATGAGTATAAAAGTAGGAAGCGCAACATACAGTTTCACTTGGCCAACACATGCAGTAGCACAAATACACTGTGTAAATGTAAACTAATATATAGTAGTATCTTTAAACTGAGCTCAGAGAGCTGATCAGACACTTTAACACCGTGACACAGAGTGTAAATGTAAACTAACATACAGTATCTTTAATCTGAGCCTCAGAGAGCTGATCAGACACTCTAATACTGTGACACAGAGTGTTAATGTAAACTAACATACAGTATCATGTTGTAGGTCTGTGGAGCAGGTCTGTGGGTTGACTATGGCTGTTCTCACCATCCTTCACTTCAGCTTATCTAAGATTTTTCTTGGCCTGCCACTTCGGGCCTTAACTAGTACTGTGCCTGCGGTCATCCATTTCCTCACTATGTGCCTCACAGTGGAAACTGACAGCAGAAATCTCTGAGATAGCTTTCTGTATCCTTCCCCAAAACCATGAGGTTGAACAATCTTTGTTTTCAGGTCATTTGAGAGATGTTTAGAGGCTCCCATGTTGCCACTCATTAGAAAAGATGCAAACAGGGGAAACATTTGCAAATGGCCACCTTAAATACCCGTTCTCATGATTGGATTCACTTGTGTAAGGAGGTCAAGGGTCAATGAGCTTACCAAACCAATTTTGTGTTCCAATAATTATTGCTTAATGTATTCAAATCAATAAAATGACAAGGGTGCCCAAAGATTCTGTGTAGGCTCTCAGTTGTCCAGGTGGTTTCCATAGTAGAGAAGCTTGAATCTTCGACTGGACTGGGTTGCTTGACGTGAGGACGTTTCACTTCAAATCGCAGAAGCTTCCTTAGCTAAAATTCTTGCTCTGGTAGTTTGACTTCCGTCTTGACTCTTGTAGAGAAGAATAAAAAAAAGGGTGCCCAAATTTATACACCTGCCCAATTTTCTTTAAATAATTATTGCACACTTTCTGTAAATACAAGAAACTTCATTTCACTTCTCAAATATCAGTGTGTTCGTCTGCTATATGATATATTTAAGTGAAATTTCTGATCTCTGTGGAGAGAGGAGAACCATCCAGAAGAATAACCATCTCTGCAGCAATCCACTAATCAGGCCTGTGTGGTAGAGTGGCCAGATGGAAGTGACTCCTTTGTAAAAGGCACATGGCAGCCCACCTTGAGTTTGCCCCAAGTCACCGGAAGGACTCTCAGACCATGAGAAACAAAATTCTCTGGTCTGATGAGACAAAGATTGAACTCTTTGGCGTGAATGCGAGATGCCATGTTTGGATGAAATCAGGCACCATCCTGACAGTGAAGCATGGTGGTGGCAGCATCATGCTGTGGCGATGTTTTTCAGTGACAGGAACTGGGAGACTAGTCAGGATTGAGGGAAAGATGAACGCAGCAATGTACAGAGACATCCTGGATGAAAACCTGCTCTAGAGCGCTCTTGACCTCAGACTGGGGTGACAGTTCATCTTTCAGCAGGACAATGGCACAAAGCACACAGCCAAGATATCAACGAAGTGTCTTCAGGGCAATTCGGTGAATGTCCTTGAGTGGCCCAGCCAGAGTCCAGGCCTGAATCTGACTGAACATCTCTGGAGAGATCTGAAAATGGCTGTGCACCAACGCTCCCTATCCAACTTGCTGGAGCTTGAGAGGTGCTCCAAAGAGGAATGGACAAAACTGCCCAAAGATAGGTGCACCAAGCTTGTGGCATCATATTCAAGAAGACTTTAAGCTGTCATTTCTGCCAAAAGTGCATCAACAAAGTAGTGAGCAAATAGTGTGAATACTGTTTGTTTTTTCATGTTGTCATTATGGAGTGTTTGGAGTAGAAATTTGAGGGGAAAAAAATAATTTTCTCCATTTTACAATAAAGTTGTAACTTAAAATGCGGAAAACATGAAGCACCACACTTTCTGACTGCACTGTATGCAGAAGAGCAGCTGAGATGAGCCAAATCTCTTCTTTGTTTTTAAATTAAAATCTTTCCATTCCATCCAAAATGTGTTTCTCTTTTTGCTTTAACCTTCTGAAGAATGAGTTCAAGAATGTGTCTTCATATTTTTATTTTTTTTATCATATCATATTTTATCATATTTATTTTTATTTTTATACCTACAAATACCTGGAAAACAGTGTAATTAAGGTATCCAATGAATTAAGTGATTTTTTTAATCTTTTGATTTAAAATAAAAAATATCAATTTTTATTTTAAATCATCTTTGTGATATTTTCATAAGGTCAATCACACCATTTGATTGTAACTGATTTACTGAATGGTCTAAGCTTTACATGGTCTCTCTACTCTTATTGGCTGTGGTGATATCCTGGAAAATGTGTTTTGGAACTTTATTTTTGATTAACATGAATTGACCTTTTGCCAATCTGCTCCAAAAGTGCTCCAAAAGGAGTATTCCTGCCAGGTTCAGTGGAACCCCGCTCACCTCTTTCTGTGTTGTTTTTTTTTTTTAAACAGATGGGCACACATAAACTATTACAATTTTATATAGCACCTAAATGCATCCTTGTCATTTGGTTGTTGGATTCACTGTCATGTGACATTTCATTATTTGTCCCATTTCACCGGTGTGATGACTAGTGTGCATTTTTTGTACGATCCATAAATTTTTCTGCTTTGCGCTATTGCACAGCTCCAATAATATCTTGTAAAAATGCTTGCATGATACGAGGAAGCTAAACCCAACAGCTGCAGCTGCTGCTTGGGACTCCAGCGAGGGCGGTCACATCTCCTCCTCTCTCCTCTCGTTCTGTATTTTTTCTCTATCTCTGCCCCAACCTTCAAAGTCCCAACTTCACCAGACTGTGAATTCTTTGAACTATATTTGGAATAACCATGGAATTGACTAGCTGGTCTCTCAATGCTATTGACACCATTATTTCAACAAGGAAATCAGGGCTAGGGGACCCTGTGTGCCCAGATGGAACCTATCCTGCGGGCTATGTTCTCGACGGGTGGGAGAAATAGCGCTTCACGTGCTTGGCACCACTTTCCATGGAAGACGTCAAGGATTTATTTATTCTTAATTGTCTTTATGGTAGACGCTGCCCGGACCTACCGGAAAATTGGCAAGATAGCTGCCACACTACCACAACCCCATATCTGTCCGTTATGATTAACGATGTGGGAAAGGTGGACAATCTCAGACTGCATTAACTTTTGCAAGTTGGAAACCATCTTGGAGCAGGTGTCTGCCCTGCAAAGGAATTGATGTTGAAGACCAGTTCAAAATTCACAATTGGATCTGGATGGCTAAAGAGAGACTGTAGTGGAATTTTGTCTCTCTGCTTAAACCAAAACATGGCAGCCTTATCAGCTACTAAAGGTTGAAATGCCGCGCTGTTTTCCGCTGAAGGATTCAACAGGCTTGGTGAAGATATTCATGTCCCTCTTCATCTTCCCCTCCCTTACAGTCTTCTATGGCTGTCGTCAAGGCCACTCACACATGGACAGAGACTGATATAAACTTGGCTGCACAGATGAGGCACGCCTCCACCGCTATCCCTCGTTTGTGTTTCTGTCCCACCCCCTCCCCCATCCTGGCCCCTGCTCACGCCACTCCCTTCCCCCTCCAGGAGGCACCGCAGCTTTAGCTGCAGCAGCTCACCATTGCCACCCATGCTTGGCTGTGTGGCCACGTGCTGTTGTGGACCCCCACACTCCCTTTGCCTTAATTCGGATGACAGACTGTTTCTTTTTTTTTTTTTTCTTTTTTTTTTCCCTGTCTGCATATATAGTAATGGTAAGTGCCACACTGGCAGAACCATTTATAAACATTAATACCCATATATGCAATTTATTCTTGCAAGACAGAAGGTATGTAGTGCGTGAGTGAACGTGGTGTGCGAATGTGACCCCCCATCCGCCCTTCCCGATCAGCCTACAACATTCTACTCAAGAGCCGACCCCCAAAACAACACAAAGATAAACAACCTGCACTTTTCCCAGTAGTCCACTCAAATCATTAATATCATTATAGTAACAATTTTTCAGCCATTTGCAATAATACTGTCACACTCCTCAACCTCCTCTCCCCCTCCCTTCCTGTGTTGGCTTGTCTCCACCTACCTGGGCGGATCTACCAGCCTCCTGTAGCACAGCTGGCAATCATCTCCAATCAGCCTCCATTTTAAGATGCAGTGCAGCCCTTCACAACTTGCCAGTTTGTTGTTTCTGATACTCAATGAAAACCCGCCTGCCTGCTACTCATCTGTTTGCTAGCCTGCTACTCACCGGTTTGTCTGCTTACTACTTACCTGTTTACCTGCCTACTACTACCCTGTTGCCAGCCTGCTACCTTCCTGTTCACCTGCCTGCTACTTACTAGTGCACCTGCCCGCTTACACTCCCACCTTGGTACCTGCTCCTCAGTCTCCAGTTAAATTGAATAAATACTTTGAAACCGGTTTCGGATTTGAGTCTGCTTTTGGGTCCAATTACAAACTGTGACAAATACTACATGATCATAATAAAATATGATGCATATGATGTAATTTCTCTACTTCCGGGGACAGAAACATGGTATTTTCTGTAAGTTTTTGGGCAAATTACAAGCAAACAAATGAAAATGCAAAGAAAAAGTGACGATGCGGTAGAAATTGGACATGTGTTGCGGTTTGTTTATAACCTGGAGCTCAAACGGGTTGAGGCAGTTGTGTAGACGAGAGAACGTAGCGCTAGCTAGCTGTGTAGGCTAACATTTTCTTGTATTCCCTTCTCCACTGGGAACCGAAAAAACTGCACTTTTCACAACTGCTTCAGTGATTGCAGCCGAAAATAAAACAGTACACCATTTTCCAGTGTGACGTTATGCTGTGTATATATTGCACAAAGGGAGCCATAAGTGGTAAAATCCAGTGATATCACACAGGGTTCAAACGAGACTGCGCTGCCCTGTTATTTTTCTTTTATCTTATTGTGCATATTTACACTGTTGTTCTGTGACTGCCCCTGTGCTGCTGTAGCATTGTAAATTTCTCCATTGTGAGGCTATTAAAGAATTATCTTATATTAGTGCTGGGGCACAGTTTAATTATGATGAACAAACAAAGATACAACAACAACAACAACAAAAAAGATCTTCATTAACTACAAATTTCCACTGGAAGTAAAGAACAGGCAACAACAATCGTAAATGTCCTTGCAAAATTAAGTTAACTATGGATGGATGCATCAACAAAATTCTCTTTGCTGACATAGCACCTTGAGCGCTGTAAGATGAACGATGGTGTTCATTGAAAGTGTGGAGGAGGCTTTTGAATGACAGAATGAATGCATGAATACTCACAGTGCAGCTATTCCCCAGTGGCTTCCAGACTTCTTCCCAGCTTCAATAAACAGTGACAGGCCAATGAGGCTGATGGTGGGAGCAATGGCTAATGGACCAATATATTTCACAATAAGTCCCATCAGTCCAGAAAATCCCAGGACAGCCTGGACCAGACAGCAAACCATGATTGCTCCCTGGATCTGTGGATGCACAAGGCATTAAATTAATGACATGGACATCACCACTGTTCTCTGAATTGCTGACACACCCACTGTTAATGTGCAGTGTTGTATAAAGTACCGGAAAATAACACTTAAGTAAAAGTACAGACACCCAAAAAATGACTTGGGTAGAAGTTCAAGTAACCGACTGACATGCTACTCAAGTAAAAGTCTTAAAGTATGTAGTATTTATTGTACTTAAGTATGACAAGTAATATACAACTAAATGTACTCAAGTATTGAAAGTAAAAGTACAAGTAAATGTTAATAATCAAAAACGGACTGATTTTTTTTTTTTTTTTTTAGAAAAGTTTATCTTGGCTTGTAAATGACTGGTAGTATTAGTCAAAATACTGAAAATTGTGCACATCACACAAAAACACTTCAGAATCAAGGTTTTAAAACCTAAACGAGAGTAGGCTACTCACTAGGTGTTCACAGGAAACAGTTATTTATTTCTACATGTATTTATTTATTTTCATTGTTACATCTTTTCTGTTGTGTTTTGTTTCATTAGGTTCTTTTTGTCTCTTTCTCTAAAATTGTAACATTATTAGTCTATTATTATTGACTATTATTGTCTATTATGTAGACTATTATTGTTGTTGCTATAATACATGAATAAAAATAAATTTAAAAAATTACAATTTGACTCTTTTACAACAACGAACACAAATCAACACAAACGTGCTGATGCGAACAGCTTAATGCTACCTTTAACATTGAAAACGCCATAGACATGCTAACGCTTTAGCATCGGTCCCGTTTTTAAGTTATAAAATACATCTATCAACTGTTTCAGAAGACCATAACAGGTCAGTTTGACATAAAAACATTAACTATTACTCACAGACATATGCTCTTCAGGGTTTTAGCAGGAAAAAAAATTAGGATAAAGCGAAATAAAATCCACGAATCATAGATCGAAGCACTGCTTCGACCTGCGAATCACTGCTTCGATTGGTTCAAGGTTCAAAGCAAAGCCGCACTGCAGAAAAGTTGATTACAGACCCACTGCAGGTCTGTAATCAATGTAGAGAAATGATCATTTTCCTGACAAACACCCCCCAAGTGCGCAACTGCAAAAAAGCCTACCGGCCATGCCTCATGACAAATCGGCCTGACCTCGTTGCAGTCACTAGTAATCAGCGGTGTCTCTGGGTGAATACAAGACTTTTTTCGTGTGCGTGTGGTTTTTTTTTTGTAATGAGTAATGGCATGGCCCATAGAAAATGTATTGGCGTAGAAGTATGCAATTAAGGTCGGAAATGTAGTGAAGTAAAAGTGAAAGTAAGCTGAATTAAAAAAAACTCAAGTAAAGTACAAAGTCTCCCAAAACGTACTTAAGTACAGTAGTGAAGTATTTTTACTTCGTTACTATACAACACTGTTAATGTGTGTGAATACAACTACGTACTCTATCATCTGCATTTCCTGTTCATTGTTGGTGCCCAGGCCATACACTCCCAACACTTTTTAGTCTGAGTTCAACAGATCTGCCGCCGTGTGACTGTTTGCAGCTGATGAGATGAAGAAGTACATTGCTGGGAAAGAAACATGCATATTCTTTGTTTATATAATGGCTGAGTGGATCCTTGTCATGTGATTGGTGCTTTGTATGTCACATGCCATGGATTATTCATCCCATTTATGTTGCATTCTACTTTGAGTGCAAATTTGGTTCCATACGTTTGGTACCATTGCACTCTGCACACAGACACACACACGTACACAGACACTACACACACACAACAAATCCACTGCACTGTAAGCCATCTGGAGGCTGTTAGCAAGACGTTAGAATGAAAAGCTGGACAAATTTCTGATGTGATTTTTATTTTTTTACAAGTGTGGAGAAGTGAAGTCTAGCTTCGGCTAGGGTTATTTGTTTGTTTATTCTGATTAAAAAGAAACTATAATTTAATTTCAATTTTGGAAAGAAAGACCAACAACACCACCCAGGGATACGGCCCTCGGACCAATCAAAGTCCAATTTGTAACAAAAGGCTGCACAAGGTACGGGAAACAGAGAGGTGTGTCTATCACAAAGTAGATTTATTCTTTCAAATTAATTAAAAAATAGAAATAAAACATATCACAAATTACACATTTCATGGCACTGCTTTTCACATTCACATTATATTGCACAGAATTAAATTGCTCACCTTCAACCAGATTAATGTTGGATGAGCAAGGGCCCAACTCAGGCACGAATGAAAACAAACAAACAAATGAAATACAAAAAAACACTGCAAACCAAAACAACGTAAACAACAAACCAACAAAAGAAGCAACCAAAACATGCATAAAATTAGGCAAAACTCGGCCAAGGAGGAATAAACCCCTCACCCCACCATATTAATCACATCAGGTGAAGTCAATCCTGTGTAGTGAACCAACCGCACCAGCAGGGGGCACCCTCTGCAAAGCAATGTACACAGCTGTTGACGGCCAACGAAAATGTGAACAAAGCAGCAGCCATTTAATAGGAGGTGGAGACTCAAATGTACACTCCGCACACCATGGTTCCTTGTGCCTGCCAGTGTAGGCACACACACCCGCAGACAGCAGAAGGAGTAGGGGGAGAGAGCCCACAATAACTCAGGCTCACAGAAGAGAGCCCCGAGCCCACGACGCGTGGCTAACAGCACGCACTCCCAAAAACCAGGAAGCAAACACACAACACACACACCCCAGCCAGGCTACTGCCCTGTAAGAACGCCTGGAACCCTCAGAGTCCAACACAAATGTGCCCAAACAAATCGGCACAGAACCCGCAGCACGCTGCCACCACAAGCCCACTCCAGGTGGTATGTCTCTATGAGCGTGCCCTGCGCACTTTAAAAGCTCCGGTGAACAGTAGGAAGCCCCTCCCTTTCTCACACGAGGGCCTCTGTACGTACCTGCAGTAGGGTAGCAGTTGGACTTCTGCGGACAAACCACTTTAACTCCCTACACAGAGCGCTGTCATGTACATGCTCAACAAACTGATCCCGTAGGAGAACTGCAGCATTTGGCACACCACCAGGAGTACTCTGTTCGACCTTCCCCATAAGTGACATTAGACCCAATGAAAACTCTTGTAAAGTTGCTCCATCTTGTTATTGTCTGGAGAAAAAAGCTTGCTTTAAAGTGACATATGGCTGCATACAGCCATACAGTTCCAGAAGAATCTGCAAAATCCAAGCCGGGTCCTCCCGATCCTCTAGGGGACGGAACTTTACCTCACTCTTAGCCTCACCTTCCAAATGATTGAACATGAATAACGCCTCATCCCTGGTAGCAAGGTGACGTGCACGCATACAAGCTTGGACTTCCTCCGTCCATTCATCCAAGGTTATACCAGTTCTACCACTGAACAGAGGACACTTACGATCATGTGGCATAACAATCACCCGCTCTTCAAGTACACACACCACGACCTCTATGCCAAGGGAGAAAAAAAAATAAAAATTGTACCAACCTCAAGTTTGGGTCCTAAAAAAGAATACCGTTGCTTTGTCTAACTGTGCCTATCCACAACAAAATTACATATAAACAGTACAAAACAAAAGTCAGAGTTCATAAATACTACAGAAGTGATCACACCTTTACATCATTTCCATCCTGCTGACAATGCCAAGTATGGCGAAGTTGATTCTAGCTTGTGCTAGGGTTATTTGTTTGTTTATTCTGATTAAAAAGAAACTAGAATTTAATTTCAGTTTTGGAAAGAAGGACCGACAACACCACCCAGGGATACGGCCCTGGGACCAATCAAAGCCCAATTTGTAACAAAAGGCTGCGCAAGGTACAGGAAACAGAGAGGTGTGTCTATCACAAGGTAGATTTATTCTTTCAAATTAATTTCAAAAAATAAATAAAACATATCACAAATTACACATTTCATGGCACTGCTTTTCACATTCACCTTATATTCCACAGAATTAAATTGTTCACCTTCAACCAGATTTTATATTTCACTTAGCACAGAGTTAAATTGTTCAGGTTTCAACCAGATTAATGTTGGGTGAGCAATATGGAGCTAAATCAAGGCCAAAAGTTTTGTAATCTGAAAATAAAAAACACAAAAAATAAATTTTGAAACTGAAAATTCAGTGTTTGTTCTTGAATTTTATAATCATTTAAAAAAGTATTATCAAAATAAAAATAAGTGTAAGATATATATTTTTCAGTTTAAATAAATTTTTGATTCAGCTAATTTTTTGATCAAATAATTTATTTTCATTCGTATTTCTTTTTTCACCTTCAGATCTTTTTTCACTTTCAGATCTTATTTTTTCAGTTTCAAACTTTTGGCCCCGTTCTAGCGTGGGAGGGTGTGGCTTCGATTGAGAGGGGCGTGGAATTGTGAGTGACAGGAGAGAAATCAATCCTCACATGATGTTGCTTTCAGGAAACGTGGGTACTTTGATAGATAATGACTCTGCTCCCGTCTCCATCGTTTATTTACTACGCGGCTGGCGCATGAAAAAAAATAGAGAATGAAAGCTCATTATGAGGCTTTAAACCCTCGAGATGAAGCTGTTTATTGTGATCGATGTGTAGCAGTTGGTTCAGTGGATCCGTATGTTGTACCGGATAGTGAATTTAATGACGATGTAATAAAGTTGACCGCCCGTAAATCCAAATCCAAAGCAGCCCAGAAGAGCACTCCGGCTACCGGCAGTGTGAAGAAGCTCCACCGTTACAGACCCGGCACTGAGGCGCTGAGAGAGATCCACTGCTACCAGAAATCCACTGAGCTGCTGATCCACAAGCTGCCAACCAGGTCAGCCTCGCCGGCCTCCTGCCGAGCGTCACAATGGAGCTCTGAAAGCAGAGGTCGGTCTTGAAATCCTGAGCGATTTCTCATCAGGTGCTGGAAGGGCAGCTTGTGGATCAGCAGCTCGGTGGATTTCTGGTAGCAGCGGAGTGCCACAGTGCCGGGCCTGTAACGGTGAGGCTTCTTTACACCGCCGGAAGCCAGAGTGCTCTTCCGGGCAGCTTTGGATTTGGATTTACCGGCAGTCTGTTTGGTTCTGTCCATATTAAAGCTTCCTTCAGATCTGCTGAGCTGTGTGTCACTAAGAAAGCTTGCAACACTCCACTGCAGCCTGTAAAATGAGCGACCTGCCTCATTTTCATGCGGCAATGCTATGCTGTGTTCACGGTCTTGTGTGGATTTGGGACACATCGGTTTTTTAGGTATAGGTGTTAAACTTTACAATCTTGCATATTTTCCAGTTTTTAAACATCAAAAATGACCAAGAGTGGTCAAGAATTACTTGTAATAGACATCATTAGCATCACTTTATTTACAGGTATCAAGACAATACTGTGAAGAGAAAGTGTTAAGTCATTATCTGTCAAAGTACCCACGTTTCCTGAAAGCAACATCATGTGAGGACTGATTGCTCTCCTGTCACTCACAATTCCACGCCCCTCTCAATCGAAGCCACGCCCTCCCATGCCAGAACAGGGCCAAAATTTTGAAACTGAAAAAATAAGATCTGAAAGTGAAAAAAAGAAATACGAATGAAAATAAATTATTTGAAATTTACAGAGCTGAATCAAAAATGTATTTAAACTGAAAAATATATATATCTTACACTTATTTTTATTTTGATAATACTTTTTAAATGATTACACTATGTAACACAATTTTTGTTCCTGGCTTCTAAGTGTTATATTTCAACTGCTTATGTCTAAAGTCTATGGAAAAATTACTACATTCAGCACAACTTTGATTTTATTTTTTTAACATTCTAGAAAGTTCTAAAAGTTTCTTGAAATTTCGACATAATTCTGGAAACTTCTAGAAAATTCTGCACAGTTCTAGCAGTTAAAGAATATTCTAGAAGACTACTCAGTAGTAGTGAAGGCGAATCGAGAATATTCTTGAAAACAGACAAATTTCAAAATATCAGTGTCCTGATCACAGAAGCAAAGTTTCTGTGGAATAACAGCTATTTTCCATTTATTTAAGGCATAACAGGTTAGGAAAACACACTGTGTACCCAGGAACAAAACAAAAATAAAAAATTGTTACATACTGTTATAAAATTCAAGAACAAACATTGAATTTTCAGTTTCAAAATGTATTTTTTCAGTCTTTTTTTTATTTTCAGACTACAAAACTTTTGGCCTTGATTTAGCTCCATAGAGCAAGGGCCCAACTCAGGCACGAACGAAAAAAAACCCAAATTAAGTAACTAAAGTAATTCATTTTAAAACAAACAGATATGGCGTGTTGTGTTCAAGCGATTTGATAGGTTGAGGGTTGCGCTTGTCAGTGTGGCAGAGGGCAAGGATCCTGAGTCCAGAGATTATAGCAAGGTGGACGAACTAAAGCATGCTCGATTTATTCAAGCAGTGTCAGAGCTGGAGTTCCGGGGATTCATCAAGTCCACCAAGCAAAAGGCAGATCATGCAGCATGACTCACGTGGGGAGGGTGTTAATGCTGCGTTTACACATAACGACGACAAGTCACAAATGTCATTTTTCTGTCATTCGTGACACATTCCTGACATTCTTAATGTGACTTAACCCATCTCAATAGGTTTCTTAATAGTGCGTGTTGGTGCGTGACATTCTTGATATTTGTGGAGCATGTTTTTGCCTGTCAACATGCTTTTAGGAGCGTGTTGATCCGTCTTGATGAGTACTGATCCTTAATAGAACGTGACAACGTTCGTAGTGGTTCCTGTGATGGTTCTTGGAGGCAAACTGTCACGCGTTATTACGAAGTGACATGGAAACTGTCAGGTTTCGACACGACTTGTAACGCGGGGTCACATTTCACTGCGCGCCACTACGAATCAGTTTTCTGTCACGTGCGCACAATTGAACTCGGCACCAAGTGTCGTTCCACAGTTCCTGCTGAAGCTCCTCAGGACGCTCCTGCAGGTGTTCCACCTGCTGTTTTAACCGATGAACGGGAGAATGAGTCTGAGCAACCAGAGGAGCGAGAGGAGACTCACGTACTGCCCGACATCTGTGCACCTCCTCCAGTCCGGCGGAGGAAGAAGCGCGCGCACAATTAAACCCTGCTGCATCGCATTCAGTTTTATTGCTGACACCACGTCGGCTAAAAGTGCTCTTCAGCGTGCTCCTGCAGGTGTTCCACGTGCTGCATGCACCTAATGTTTGGGAAAATGCGTGAGACGAGACCCGCATGAAGCCACACATCTGGCTCTGTCCTCCTCCTCCTCTCTGCACCATTCCATGGCACAGAGCCCAACTACGTATGCAGTCACAAAGTTCTTCTGAAAAACTGGAGCGATCTGAATTCGGTTGGATGAATATGGGTGTGTGTGTGGAGACAATTCATCTCGTTCACAACGTGACAGAACTTAACGATGCACTGTTACGCGCAATAGCGCGCAACAACACAATTCTCAGGTGTCAGGTGTCCTCAGGAACTGCTGCAACCTGTTACCACATGTTACGATTAATGGCACGTGTTGCTGGAGAATTATCAGGAACCATTATGCACGGTCAAGAATAGTGTTCCGTGTTGTTGCGCGCTATTGCGCGTAACAGCGCATCGTTAAGTTCTGTCACCTTGTGAACAAGGTGAATTGTCTCCACACACACACCCATATTCATCCAACCAAATTCAGATCGCTCCAGTTTTTCAGAAGAACTTTGTGACTGCATGCGTAGTTGGGCTCTGTGCCATGGAGTGGCGCACATGCCCAATTGCGCTGTGTTTGCGCTTGTGATGGAGGGCTGTATGTGGGGTTAATCTGTCTTGTGTCGTTTCTCAGATCAGTTGTTAGTTTGGTTTTGTGGTATGCAGACCACTTGACTGAGGGTCTATACGTTCAAATAATAATTAAAAAAATACTGTCATCACTCTTTAATCTTAGTCTCTTACAACAGTGTAGCCTAAATACATGAGCTTTCCAGGAGCGCACACAATTCATTACACAGGCTCAGAGGCACGTCTCCTCCGGTGTGCATTTTTTTTTGTGGGGGGGGCAACCCCGCCCCCTATGATAAACTCATCGCCCCCTTAAAAAAAATTTTATGGCGTTGGTAGGTGCAAACACCCGCAGACAGCAAGAGGAGGAGGGGGAGAGAGCCCACAACTCAGGCTGACAGAAGAGAACCCCGAGCCCACAGCGCGTGCCTGACAGCACGCACTCCCAACAACCAGGAAGCAAACACACACACACACACACACACGCACACACACCAGCCAGACTGCTGCCCTGTAAGAATGACTGGAACCCTCAGAGTCCGACACAACAAACAAATCGGCACAGAACCAGCAGCACGCCGCCACCACAAGCCCACTCCAGGTGGTATGTCTCTATGAGCGCGCCCTGCGCACTTTAAAGGCCCCGTTGGCGCCGCCCACATTCACCTTAAAGGTACGCCATGCACCAACATGCCACACAAGTACACAGTCTTTTTTTTTTTTTTTTGTCCCGCGTGTGCGCCTCTGGGACAGCGCACGCGGTACAAGGGTTTGATTGAGCTAACTGATGGTGCTAGTTCTTGTAACACACACACAAAATCCACTCCCCTGTAAGCCGTCTGGATGCATGGAGAGTTGTTCAGATGAAAAACTGAAAAGCTGATGTGATTTTTGTGGCTGGACTGTGGAACGACGCAAAGACTTTTTTTTTTTTAACTGACGTACAAAGTCAGTGCACAGCGTCACTGGACTACACGTCACAATCTGGACTCCTGTTTAAAGTTTGTGTTCAACTTTAGCAGCAATGGAACATGAAATGTAAGTCCCTTTATATAAATTAATAAAATGACAAGGATCTAATTTAGCCATTACATAAAACAAATAATGAATGTTTTTACATTCTTTCAATGGAACGAATATTTAATTGGAACATACATATGTTCCAGCTTTCAACTCATAAAATATTCATACCACTGAACTCATAAACATTCATTATTTGTATATTATATAATGGCTGAGTAGATCCTTGTCATTTGATTGGTGCTTTGTATGTCACATGACATGGACTAATTCATCCCATTTGTGTTGCATTGCATTTCAATTTTAAAATATTGCACTAATTCTGAAGATTTGAACATTAACACACAGATCCCAAAGGGGATTATGGGTAACTAAGCCTCCGCTCATACTGATTGGTTGATTCATTCATTCTATGTAAAAACCAATACAAGTGAATCAGTGCAATGTGTTGGTGTTTACAAATAAATGTGATCCTGCTAGACAGCGCCTAAGCGCATATGTGATGACATCACAACTCTATCCAGTTAGGGAGACAAGGTTTCTTTCAATAACAAGAACTGGCAAAAAAACCTTCTCGTGTGTGGTTGGAGTTGTGTGGCGATAGGAATCGCCTTTTGAATGCTTGAATAACAATGTCAGTCACACAAAGAAATCAAATAATACTGAAAACATGTTCGGTGTGGTGTTAGATCAATCAGTCGCTCCGTGAGGCATCATAATATCAAGCCTGGTTCACATGGCAAGATAATTAGCCCGATATCGGACCTGATCTTCCCCTTCCAACAATCTTAAGGACGCCCCGACAATCGTGATGATGCTAAATATAATCTTATCAGATATTCCTGCCGTGTGTGGGGTGTTAAAAGCACTCTGATCTGCTCGGAAGGATATGAGCAGCTAAATGTGACATACATCCAATCAGAAAGCGAGGTGTCTGGCCTGGGAATGTACGGGTGTGAAATCTGTTTGTGTGTGTCTTTACCGTGTGGCTGACACCACACACTGTACAACTAAACCTCTCAGATCTATGATTTATTTTTTTATCTCCACGTGTGGGGTCTCTCAGGTTTTGGAAACCTACAGGTAATTTTAAAATCCTGCGGTCGACAACAATGTGATATAACCGGTCGCCAGTAGTTGGCAGTGTTCTATGCATTTTGACTCTGGTTATATCACATGGCCTGAATCATTATTTCAGCTTTTGGAAAAGCAACCTGGGCTTCTTCTGGCATTTTTACATAAAACAAACACAATAACAATGTCTATAAACCCAGAGAATATATTCACAAGAGTTTTAGGCACAATATACAAAGAGTTTAATGCTGTTGTCCGTGTGGAGCCTGATCAGAGTGTCTCAAATGCATTTCTCCTGTTGTGAACTTTTACCCATAATGCACTGCGCACACACCATGTCCACACTAAAACCTTCAAAATTAGCGCATTACTTTAAAACTAAAACATATATCTGATATTTTTGCTTTATAAAACTTCAGATGTGATGTTAATTTAAATAACTTGTCAGAAATTATCCATCCATCCATCCATCCATTTTCTTCCGCTTTATACGGAGTCAGGTCGCGGGGGCAGCAGCTCAAGCAAAGCCGCCCAGACCTCCCGATCCGCACACATCTCCCCCAGCTCCTCCGGGGGAACGCCAAGGCGTTCCCAAGCCAGCCGAGAGATGTAGTCCCTCCAGTGTGTCCTGGGGCTTCCCCGGGGCTTCCTCCCAATGGGACGTGCCTGGAACACTTCTCCAGTGAGGCGTCCATGGGGAATCCGGAAAAGATGCCCAAGCCACCTCAACTGACTCCTTTCGACATGGAGGAGAAGCGGCTCGACTCCGAGCTCCTCCCGAGTGATCGAGCTCCTCACCCTATCTCTAAGGGAGCGCCCAGCCACCCTGCAGAGGAAACTCATCTCGGCCGCTTGTACTCGAGATCTCGTTCTTTCGGTCATGAGCCAAATCTCATGACCATAGGTGAGGATCGGAACGTAGATCGATCGGTAAATCGAGAGCTTTGCCCCCCTACTCAGCTCTCTCTTCACCACGACGGTCCAATACAGCGACTGCATCACTGCAGATGCTGCACCAATCCGTCTATCGATCTCACGCTCCATCCGTCCCTCACTCGTGAACAAGACAGCGAGATACTTAAACTCCTCCACTTAAGGTAAGGACACTCCACCGACCTGAAGAGGGCAAAGCAACTTTTTCCGGTCAAGAACCATGGCCTCGGATTTAGAGGTGCTGATTTTCATCCCGGACACTTCACACTCGGCTGCAAACCCCCCCAGTGCACGCTGAAGGTCCTGATTTGATGAAGCCAACAGAACCACATTGTCCGCAAACAGCAGAGACGAGATTCTGTGGTTCCCAAACCAGACCACCTCTACACCCTGGCTGCGCCTTGAAATTCTGTCCATAAAAATAATGAACAGAACCGGTGACAAAGGGCAGTCCTGGCGGAGGCCAACATGCACTGGAAACAGGTTTGACTTACTACCAGCAATGCAAACCAAGCTCCTGCTGCGGTCGTACAGGGGCCGGATAGCCCTTAGCAAAGGACCCCGGACCCCGTATTCCCGGAGCACTCCCCACAGGGTGCCCTGAGGGACACGGTCGAACGCCTTCTCCAGATCCACAAAACACATGTGGACTGGTTAGGCGAACTCCCATGAACCCTCGAGCACCCGATGGAGTGTGTAGAGCTGGTCCAGTGTGCCGTGACCAGGACGAAAACCACACTGCTCCACCTGAATCCGAGGTTCGACCATCGGTCAAATTCTCCTCTCCAGTACTCTGGAATAGACTTTACCGGGGAGGCTGAGGAGTGTGATCCCCCTATAGTTGGAAATAACCCTCCGTCCCCCTTCTTAAACAGAGGGACCACCACTCCAGTCTGCCAATCCAGAGGCACTGTCCGCGATCGCCACGCGATGTTGCAGAGGCGTGTCAGCCAACACAGTCCCACAACATCCAGAGACTTAAGGTACATCCACCCCAGGAGCCTTGCCACCAAGGAGCTTTCTAACCACATCGGTGACTTCGGCCTGGGTAATGGATGAGTCTGCCTCTGAGTCCCCAGTCTCTGCTTCCTCTTCGAAAGACGTGACGATGAGATTAAGGAGATCCTCGAAGTACTCCTTCCACCGCCTGACAACATCCCCAGTCAGGGTCAACAGCTCCCCACCCGCGCCGTAAACAGTGCAGGCGTCGGACGATTTGCCAGAATCTCTTCGAGGCCGACCGATAGTCCTCCTCCATGGCCTCCCTGAACTCCTCCCAGACCCAAGTTTTTGCCTCTGCAACTGCACGGACTGCGGCACGCTTGGCCTGCCGGTACCTGTCAGCTGCCTCTGGGGTCCCACCTACCAACAAAGATAAGTAGGACTCCTTCTTCAGCTTGACGGCATCCCTTACTTCTGGTGTCCACCACCGGGTTCGGGGATTGCCGCCGCGACTGGCACCAGAGACCTTGTGACCACAGCTACGAGCAGCCGCATCGACAATGGAGGTGGAGAACATGGTCCACTCAGACTCCATGTCTCCAAACTCCCCCAGGATCTGGGAGAAGCTCTCACGGAGGTGGGAGTTGAAGACCTCGCTGACTGAGAGTTCCGCCAGTCGTTCCCAGCAGACCCTCACGATACGTTTGGGCCTGCCAGGTCTGACTGGCTTCCTCCCCTCCCAGCGGATCCAACTCACCACCAGGTGGTGATCGGTCGACAGCTCTGCCCCTATCTTCACTCGAGTGTCCAAGACACGTGGCCGAAGGTCAGATGATACGACTACAAAGTCGATCATCGACCTCCGGCTCAGGGTGTCCTGGTGCCACGTGCACTTATGGACACCCTTGTGCTCGAACATGGTGTTCGTGATGGACAAACTGCGACTAGCACAGAAGTCCAACAACTGAACACCACTCGGGTTCAGATCGGGGAGGCCGTGCTTCCCGATCACCCCCCTCCAGGTCTCACTGTCACTGCCCACATGGGCGTTGAAATTCCCCAGGAGAACAATGGAGTCCCCAGTCGGAGCGCTATCTAGTACCCCTTCCAGGGACTCCAGGAAGGTCGGGTACTCTGCACTGCTGCTCGGCCCGTAGGCCGAGACAACGGTGAGAGACCTGTCCCCGACCCGAAGGCGTAGGGTCGCGACCCTCTCGTTCACCGGAGTGAACTCCAACACATGGCGACTGAGCTGGGGAGCAATAAGCAATGCGACACCAGCTCTCCGCCTCTCCCCGTGGGCAACGCCAGAAAAATGAAGCATCCAGCCCCTCTCCAGGAGTTGGGTACCAGAGCCCAAGCTGTGCGTGGAGGTGAGCGCGACTATCTCTAGTCAGTATCTCTCAACCTCCGCACAAGCTCAGGCTCCTTCCCCCCCAGCGAGGTGACATTCCACGTCCCAACAGCCAGGGGCTGTGAGCATGGACTGGGCCGCCGGGCCACCCGCCCTCGACCACCACCCAATCCTCTCTGCACCCGACCCCCACCCTCAGAAATTAGTTTGGTTAAAATTCGAACCATAAGTTAAAACTCTATACCTCTGGATGACTTGGGTGCTATTGCCAGTGTATTAGTATAAGGTCAAAAGAAATTAGTTTTTTTTTCTTTTCTATGATCAGTTCTCCTTTGCCTGCAGAGGATAGAGTAGTTTATTCTATAACCAGCTCTTCTTTGTTTGTAGAGGATAGAACTGTGCATCTATGACAATAAACTATGTCTGCAAAAATGTTAGCGGTCTAGAAATATTGGATCAAAACCTATTGGAAGATAACTGGTCCGATGCTGGTTTTCAAAGTTATCTGAAAAGCTAATCCAATAATGAAAACATTACCTTCGATAATTAGTGGTTAGCGGATTAGCGGAACTGTGGCCACCACTGCTTGTAACATACACACAGAATACACTCCACAGTAAGCCATCTGGATGCATGAAGACCTGTTCACATGAAACGCTGACATGATTTTTGGCTAAACTGAGGAACTACACAGTCTTATTTTTTTTATTTTTTTTTTAAATGGAAGTCCAAAGTCAGTGCACAGCATCACTGGACTACACGTTACAGTGGAACACCAAAATGTAAATCCCTTTTCTGTTGTTGCTAAATTAATAAAATATCAAATGACAAGGATCTATTTTAGCCGTTATATAAAAAAAATAATGAATGTTTTTACATTCTTTTAATGGAATGAATATTTAATTCGGTGAAAGATGGAACAAACCATTCAACGAGGCGACGCTTTCATGAAATATTTGTACATTTGAACTCATAAACATTAATTATTTGTATATTATTATCACTTTACCGGGGCGTTGCTAGGCCGGTATCGTAGATTTACGTCGACGGTATCTGGCTACACCCGCCCGCTGAGCGTAAACAAATGATGTCATAGCGCTGGCAGCCCAAGAACTGTCCGCAGAGGGGAAAAAAAAAACTGTCCGCAGAGGAAAAGATTAAAAGGCGAGAAGTGTGTTTTGGTTCCAATATGGATATTCCGGATGATTTTCTCATGGATAGGTCGACAATGAACAGCAGCTAAAGCAGCCAGCTTGATGAGGACGCACTGCTGAATTTCAACAGCAGCGCGCGCGCCAGGCGGTAGAAGTTAAGTGGGCCAACTTTTTATGTACGCGTTAGGTGTTGTGTATCTCAGTAAAAAGTGATAATAATGCAAATAACATGCTGTTGTCGTGCGGCATGCATTTTCTGCGTCCCTCCGTTCACTGCCAGTCGCCCGCAATGACAGCTATTCGCCCGAGTTAGACGACTGGGCGTGAATGTCGGGCCTCTGAAAATGCATACCGCCCTCCAAAAGCATGTTATTGTATTATTAGTGTTTAAAAAATACTTCTTTTTGTCTGCACTCTTTCATCAGGTTAACTGTAGACACATTTATGAAGCCAAAACGGATAGTCACCTACCTTTTGACTGAAAGCCCATAGTTGTTAAAATAATAAAATCTTCATTATAATGATTTACAGAAGAGTGCATGTGAAAATGGTAAAAGACAAAGGCAACTCCACAATCTGTCTGCAGTTCATCATTCTCTGCTGCTTCGTATGGGGCCGAAAGGCGGAAACTCTTCTGAAGTATGTTTGTAAATAACATACATTTTGACACCTTTATTGGCACTGGGAAAGATAATTTGCACAAAGGTCTGCTGACAAGCTGGAGATTTCTAGTAACAAAATATTTCACAAGCTTGATAAAAGTTATTTTTGATGAAGTCAAGCAGTTGGCTGAATCAAACTTCATCTTAAACCGTTTGACGCCGCGTGTGTAGAGGGTGTTGTTAATGTCACCATTCTGATAGGCTAGTCATTTTAGCATCTTATTTGTGTAACTGCTTTCAGTGTGTCCTGTGTAATAATGCTGTCTTTTTGGCTGCTCTATGTCCTGGGGACCTCAACATGGCTGATCCAGCACAGATCTGCACTGGGATTTGACAAGTTTTCCACCGCATGCCTTTCGTCAAGCAACTGCAATTTTAACTGGAGAAACACACAGCCCCTGCTCTTCTGAAAACATCTCCTGTCCAAGTATTAACCAAGACCCACTCTGCTTAGCTTCTTAGATCTGACAGATAAGGCACAGAGAGCAGACTGGCTTCATGTTCTGTATAACCATGTTACTTACTGAGTTAATGTTCAAGTCTTGTTCCTGTGAAAATATGAGGTACCACAAGGGCCCATTTTAGTCTCTCTGCTATTTTTCCTTTGTATAGCACCTTTTAGGGCCCCTTCACACATAGTACAAATAAATACAAATCAGGGAGAATCATGGCGAAACAGCTCATATGAGCAAACCACAAAAACAGAGCCAATGTCGGGAGGAACACGTGGTCGGGTAGGCGTGAACGATCCCGTTGCGATGGTTTCATGCACACAGTGGGAACATAATGCAAGCAGCACAGCTGCTGTGAAAAAAATTGCCACCCACGGGATTCGAACCTGCAATTTACAAAAGCTCTGATTGCAGGCCAGAAACTTTACCACTGCACTACCATCGCTGTCCTATAAAAGGTGCGGAAAAATGCCAGAAATCAACAAGGAGATAGATGTATTTAAAAAAAAACAAACGCCATAAAAACAACACAGCATTTTATTGAATTCCTCGTAATGAGTGAACAATACAAGTATGAACCTTCTGTTCCTCTGTAGATGACCCATGGTCTGTGTGTTATGATCTGATGGTCCATTTCACCTGGGGCAGCCTGTCAATGTGTATGCTGTGCGCTTGCTCACTGCACCCCGTCGCAACAGCGACATGTTTTTATGTATGTTCATGTGAGGGCAGTAAGCAGACACACACGTGTCACAGTGGACAGTTGTAAGTTCATGTCCGTCCAAACAGGGTACATGTTTCCCAGCCGTGACATCCAGAATCAGAGATCTCAACAACTCCGGCTGTCAGCGGCAACACCCCCTAAGTTCAGCTCATCCACCAACACATCACTGTGTTTCTGTGTTATGTGATCATTTCTTTTTAGTTATTTTTACTGCTATTTAGTTATTCCCCCCATCTGAAACACATCCACCACATGTGTTGTGGATGGAGGTGGATGGGGGGCACAACACACACGCGATTCACACGCGCAGCACATGTGTTGTGGGGGGAGCTGACACGCTGGCACGCCACATGTGCATTGCTGTTTTGCAACACCACACTCATGGGGGCACTTACACAAATTTCACCGCCAGGTCAAAAGTGATCATCTGCTGACTGTTTTCAAGCTAACAGCCCAAATTGCCACACCTTTTATAAGTGCCAAGCGAGTGGTGTTAGATGTTCGTGTGTGTTACCTGGAATTTGGCTGACACCTGCCGTGAGAGGGATCGAATGGGCTCTCACAGGGCACACTCTGTCTTTAAATATGTGTAGCCCAACTCAAATAAAGCACATCCCTGCAAGATAATTTAATAAAATTTTGTTGGGACTACATATCTAATTTCTGCTGCTTGTATCCATGATCTTATTATTTCAGACATTACCCAAAGCTCATAACCATAGGTAAGGATAAGAGCGTAAATCGGCCAGTAAATTGAGAGGCACACCTGTCAGCTCAGCTCCTTCTTTACCATGAAGGTCCAGTAAAATGTCCAAAAAATTTCAGATGTCTCTCCAATCCATCTATTGATTTCCCGCTCCATTTACCCCCACTGTGAACAAGACCCTGAGATATTTAAACTCCTTCACTTGGGGCAGTAACTCTCCCCTGACCCAGACAGGACAATCCATCGTTTTCTGACAGAGGACCATGGTCTCAGATTTGGAGGTGCTGATTCTCATCCCAGTCGCTTCACACTCAGGCTCAAACCTGGTCAGTGTGAATCGGGGGTCACCACCTGATGAAACCAATTGAACCACATCATCTGCAAAAAGCAGAGATGCAACTCTGAGGTCACCAAACTGGACACCATCCAGTCCCTGATTGCACCTTAAAATCCTGTCCATGTACATCACATGACAAGGAGCAGCCCTGACGGAATCCAACTCCCACTGGAAACAGATGTGATGTAATGCAGAGAATGCAGACACAGCTTGCACTTTTGTCATATAGAGACCAAATCGCAGATTGCAGCGAATCCGGTACACCACACTCCCACAGCACCCCCCACAAGATACACCGAGGGACCCGATCATATGCCTTTCTTAAAGTCCAATACACACGTAGACTGGTTGGTCATACTCCCAAGACCCTTCTAATATCTTTACAAGGGTAAAGCGCTAGTCCATCATGCCGTGGCCAGGACGGAACCCACATTGCTCCTCCTGAATCTGAGGTTTGAGTAATGGTTTAAGTCTCCTCTCTTGTACCCTGGCATTGACTTCCCCAAGGAGGTTGAGAAGTGTGATTCCTCTATAACTGGAACATACTCTGCGGTCCACCACCCCAGTTTGGCAAGCCAAAGGTACTGTCCCCGACTTTCATGCAACATTCTTGAAGCATGCCAGCCATGACAGCACAACACCACCCAGAGACTTCAGCAACTCAGGATGAATCTCGTCCGCCCCCAGCAACTTGTAACAGATGGGTTTGTTTGAGTACCTCAGTGATTGCACCAGAGCCGCCCAAGTCTTGCATACCTGCCTTCTTGACAGGGAGCGTGTCAGTAGTGTTGAGAAGAGCCTCAAAAATGTTATTTCCACTGCCTGGCAATATCCTCAGCAGTTCTCCTCCCCTACTGAGCACAGCCTTGACTAAGGGCCCTGTCCCAGTGGCGTTTAGGAGGATTTGCGTATGGATTGTGCAGAAAATTGGCCTATATTCGCCAAACATCCGCAATATCCATGTAACATGCCTGTATGAGTCAGCCGTCATCCGAACACGCCCGTGATCATCCGCAGAGGCACACATGTCCGCACGCAGGTTTTTTGAGCTGTTCAAAAATCTGGATGCGGATGACATCCGCCTTACATACTCCATACATAATTCGTACACAATACATACTCACTCTATGCACTGTATAACTGCCATTAACCGCTGATATCCGCAACTGACGGGGATTTGCGGCTTGGCAGCGGACCGGGACAGTGTGTAAAACAGATATATATCATGCCCATCATGTCCACATCACAAACTAAAATAAGCTGTAGCAAATGCATACAGACTGGCCACGAATAAAGCGTTTTTATTACATCTGCTTTGCAGATGATTTGCAGACAATCTGTGGATGCATAACAAACACGTCATGTAAACCCAAAGTACTATATGTGGCAGAAAGCGAATGCCAGTCAGTGCCGGTCCGGCTGTGTAAATCCACAAAGACGTAATAGCTGCTGCAATCCAGGACTTTTAACACCAACAAAAGGAAGAGTTGCTGTTTAGCCACAACTCACCCTGGAGTCTGTTTTCTGTGACACTCTCAAAAAAAAAAAAAAAAAAAAATCACCATCTCACACCCCGAGCGGCTTCCTCCCTCCCGCTCCCCAAACTCATGAACAGTTAACCCTCGCATGACAACATGAACAAACTCTGTGATCAACTTGTAAAGTCAAGCAAATGCTCCAGAGGCTGTATTGTTGGTGTGAATAGTGATGCCGAAAGGAGCGAGTGCGCTTCTTTCATGACCGCAATGCAGATGCCGTGCACATGCAACACGTGCGCGATGCATTCATAATACACCCGTAATACTGCCGTGATAATCTCAATGTGTCGGATCAGTTTCCTCACTACATGCGTTATATAACCGTGATTGTTCATCATATATTTGCTATATATTATTAATATATCCTGAATTCATACTAGGACATTTGTCATTTTTGGCCATTTTTGTTGCGGACGACAACGAACGCCCACAATTTGTGTACTCAATTCATGCGCAATTAATCCTCTCCCCAGTGGGACAGGGCCCTAAGAACTGCCTCCTTTCCTGAGGCACATGACAGTGTGCCAGAACCACTTTGAGCTGATCAAAAGTCATTTTCCATGGCCTCTCCAAATTCCTACCATGCCTAACTGTCTGCCTCAGCCACCACTGATGCTGAAGTCCTTCTGGCCTCCCGAAACCTGTCCGCTGATTCCAGACGTGCAATTTCTTACTTTTTAGCTCTGACAAGACGGAGATGATGGTTATTTTTCTGTGAGACACAGGTATCAGATTGACCATCTAACATTAACCTTGGACTCGTGTTACAGGTCACAGTGGTAAAGTGAAAAACCTATCTGGATGATCCTAATAAATCTTACGTACCGCACGATGTTCTGCATTCTCAGGAGGCATGACTACGATGAGTTCCTAAGGTTAAAAGGAAGTCAGCAAGCCACAAAACTTTCTCTTACCGTGCACCTGGTATGTGGAACAATTTGCATGTGGAACAATTTGCATGCTGAGTTATAACAGTCTGATTCTCTGGAGTCATTCAAGTCCAGATTAAAGACCCATCTGTTTTCCCTTTTGTATACCTAACATAGAACCAGACCATTTTTTCCTCTCCTTCTAAATTATGTAACTTACAATGGCGCAGGTCACAGCATCATTACATCTAATTTCCAGGTATGTTAGTGAAGGTAAGGGCTGGCTGCCAGTGACCACATTACTATCCTGAATGTGAGTGTTTTGTGTGCTGTTTGTTTCCGGCTGCTCTCTCTTTCTTTCTTTGAGGTGTTGTCACCTGGAATAACATTTGGTGCTGGTTACTGGACCCCCGTTAGAAGACACATCTGAGCTACGCCAACTTTGTCATCCTGAAGGATGACATGGACAATTACAATGATCTATAATTGAACTTTTGTTTTATTCCTGTTTTGCATGTTTGATGTATTGTTGTACTTAATTTGATCTCTGTCATTGGTAGAATGGTCAAAGCCGTGGGTCACCCCTCTGAGTCTGGTCTGCTTGAGGTTTGTTCCTCAAATATATGTCAGTGGGAGTTATTCCTTACCACTGCTGCCTACGTGCTTGCTCAAGGGGTTCGCAAGGTTAGACCTTGCGTTTGTGAAGCTCCTTGGGCTAACTTGATTTGTTGTGATTTGGCGCTATATAAATACACTCGCATGCTGATCGTGGGGATCCACAGGCTCTAGATTGGGTAGTGTTTATAAAATAGGTAGTTGACATTTTTTAATTTATTTATTTCATTTATATATAGTGGCAAATCACAACAAAGTTGCCTCAAGGTGTTTCACACAAGTAAGGTCTAACCTTACCAACCCCCAGTGCAAGCACACAGGGGACAGTGGTAAGGGAAAACTCCCTCTGATATTGAGGAAGAAACCTCAAGCAGACCAGATTCAAAGGGGCAACCCTCTGCGTGGACCATGCTACCAACACAACTAACAAAACAATTTACAAAAAGAATATACAGGACATTTTCCGGTGCACATAATGGGAGGGTTGCAGAAGAAGACACCACTCCCATCTCTGGATGGATCTGCACCTCAAACAGAGAAAATAAAAACAGAATCAGGCATCAGAAAGACAACAAATACAGTATAATTTGTCAGCATTAAGCAACAAGAAAAACAGAAGAAATACTAAGGGGATTATTGGCCACTAGCCCTAAGTTTCACTAAAAGACCCAGACTTTTAATAAAATGAATTTAAAAGGGTAAAAAGCATAGTAACATAGTATGCCAGTATGCTAGCCATATGAAAGGGAAAATAAGTGCGTCTTAAGTTTGGACTTGAAAGTCTCTATAGAATCTGTTTTAATGATGCAGGGAGCTCATTTCACAGAACAGGGGCATGATAAGAGAAAGCTCTGTGACTCGCAGACTTTTTATTCATCCTAGGGACACAAAGTAGTCCTGCACCCTGAGAACGCAAAGCCTGGGCAGGTACGTAGCGTTTAATTAGGTCAGCTAAGTAGAGAGGTGCGAGTCCTTGAATAATTTTATAGGTTAATAGGAGAACCTTAAAATCTGTTCCCACAGGGACAGGAAGCCAGTGAAGAGAAGCCAAAATGGGTGTAATGTGGTCGAACTTTCTGCTTCGTGTCAAAAGCGGCAGCAGCATCTTGAACCAATTGAAGACCCCCGTAGCGCATGGCCTCGCTTTGCTTTAATTAAATAAATACATTAATGCTTTCTCAACAAAAACCTGAGGTTTTCACTCCTAACTGGGAAATTCCTGGTTCCATTAGGAGATAGGCGTTGGAGACACTTATGTGGGCCACCTCTGGCCTGACATCACAACAGAACTGTAACTCAGAGTTTTTCAAAGGAGCCCTTGCTTGTTTATCAATTAAATTTCGGTCATGATGAATTACATGACATTATAATTGCTTCAAGTCAGAATCTGAACATCCCCAGGCCAAGAGAATCCACCATTTATGGCCTCACACCAAGGCCAGAAAATCCAGACTGCAGGAGGATCTCTTCCATGATAACACGTGGCCATAAACTTTGAGCCTTGACAACCAGCTATTACCTCTAGGTCTAAGCAAAGAAAGATGAGACATTTGTTTAAACAGGAATGTAAGAGTACAGTATTTTATTTTAGGCATATATAAAATTCTAATGTTGTTTGTGTTGATTATTCAAACAAAATGCTTTGCATATAATCATTTCATTTAAATGACATGTATTCCTTGTAACTGTTGTGTGTTTAAATGTGATGTTTTTCTGACTTATCCATGTTTTGAAAATGGAATATTCTCTTAACCAAACTTTCCTTTTTGCTAAAGCTTATAGTTAGGGCTGGATCAGGTGACCCTGAACCATCCCTTAGTTATGCTGCTATAGACGTAGACTGCTGGGGGGTTCCCATGATGCACTCTTTCTTTCTCTTTTTGCTCTGTATGCACCACTCTGCATTTAATCATTAGTGATCGATCTCTGCTCCCCTCCACAGCATGTCTTTTTCCTGGTTCTCTCCCTCAGCCCCAACCAGTCCCAGCAGAGGACTGCCCCTCCCTGAGCCTGGTTCTGCTGGAGGTTTCTTCCTGTTAAAAGGGAGTTTTTCCTTCCCACTGTAGCCATGTGCTTGCTCACAGGGGGTCATTTTGACCGTTGGGGTTTTACATAATTATTGTATGGTCTTGCCTTACAATATAAAGCGCCTTGGGGCAACTGTTTGTTGTGATTTGGCGCTATATAAAAAAATTGATTGATTGATTGATTGATTGACCAAGTGGTGAGTGTAAGATGTGTTTAAGCCTTTAATAATGTATATTCATCTCAGAAACGTCTTAGAACAAATAATGTGTCAAAATAGTTAATGTATTTAAATAGTTGAATAATTTTTTCTGAGCACACGAAGTTACACACCCTAAATGGGCGATGTTTAATGACGCAAGTCCCCTGTAAAAAGTGAGAATAGAGTTTCTTCTCTTTCTCACTCCTCGCTCGCTCCTCTCTCAGAAGGCTCTCAGAAGGCCCTCAACTTTTCCTCTTCAAACGCTTAACTTTATTTTTGGGTCAACAACGCCCCATACTAGCCTAGCTAAGCTACCACGTGCCTTCATTCATTGTTTCATTCTTTGATAACTTTTAACAAGTTAATAACCTGACATTTTTAAGGTTCGTCAAGTCTTTCGAATTTTTAAGAGAACTTCCGAGCTGAACCTTTCAAAAATAATAGCAAATTTACACAAAAGCGACTTTCCTTTTCTGTACTTTACGACACCGCTTTTGAAGTTTTATTTGTTTTCTAAATTCACCAAGACTTTTAATCTGGCTCCAACAAACTTTTTAAAAGCTACCAGAACCCATGTTCAACAAATGCCTTCCACCTCTGGGGTCAAGCAAGCTGATGACGGACCTAATATCAAACCATCAGCCATCCTGTCGGTAAAACCAGCTGACACTGAAGCCTTGGGATCACCGAAGAGACCGCTGGTTTAACCCCTGACCCAAGTGAGCTCACACTGCAAATAGCCTCACACGTCAACGACGGACGGACGGTTCATCTGAACCATCTCTTTAATGGATCAGCTAAGTGACCCAGTTAAAGGTTCCAGAAAAAGGGTTTTGTTGTCAATGGATGCAAAGTGGCTTCTTTTTAAACATATTCATATGTTTGTTTAATAATTCCTTAATAATTGGCTTCAAATTTCATCACTAAATTCAAATCAGATTTATTTACTTAAAGTCTTTAAGCTTTATCTCTACTTTCTTTCAACGTCTCATGAGTAAGCAAATTGTGTCCATAAATGAACTTATTTAATCACTGTCCACTCAAACATGCCAGTAAACTGTTCATGTCTTGTGTATTTGTAAATAAAATGTAAATATTTCTGCTGTGGTTCATTTTGTGTTCAGAAGAAAACCCTTGGTCAATCGTATCATAGAATTCAGACTTTCAGATTTGAGACTGATTAATTAAATTGAGACTGACTGTCATTCAAAACACAGCAGTGTGACACGGCAGGTCTTCAACAGAGTGGAGCACAGTGTTCGCCCTGCCAAGACCTCTCCCCCCTGCTTATTCTGTTTGTGTGTGTGTGTGTGTTCCATGCCGTGTTGTGTCTGAATTCATCTGGTTTTGGGAGAAGCTGCACTCCAAATGTGCGCGAATCATTCGATGGCTTCAAGAAACATATGGTATTCACGCACAGCTGTACAAATGTCTGTCCCATACTAATGTGACTCAAATTCTGGCTGGTTTTCTCCATTCGGCAGATTTGTACAGCATTTGCGCTCATTTGTGCTCTAGTGTGACGGGGCCCTTACTGACTGTGCCTGAAGTGACTGGCCACTTTCGACATATGAAGGACACTTCTCAGACATCATGGGCCGATGGAAAGCAAAATCAAATTAATTTTTCAAGATTTGGGATGTTTTTATATACTCTATGAGCCACAACCTGAGCCAGTGTAAATTAAAGTTATGCATGTTGCAAATTTTACATTTGCTATTTTATGTCATTTGATGTTATGCATATGTCAGAAATAGGAACTTAAATAAATGGAAACATCCTACTTTGTGTGAATAATGGCTGCTGAAGCTATAATGATGCATCAAGTGTGTGATGGTATCATGTCTGTATGGACCAAAATATTGGATGAATGTTTCCTGCAACGTTTTGAATTTATACCATGAAGAATTAAGGAAGCTGTAAAGGTAAAAGGGGTGCAAGAAAGGTGATCTATTGAAATGGTCACTGACTGTCTCTCTTCTTCACCTGAATTTAATATGTGTGTGTGTGTGTGTGTGTGTGTGTGTGTGTGAGTGTGAGAGAGAGAGAGAGAGAGAGAGAGAGAGAGAGAGAGAGAGAGAGAGAGAGAGAGAGAGAGAGAGAGAGAGAGAGAGAGAGAGAGAGAGAGACCCCTTGGTGCTTATCTCCAGATGAGACAGGACATCAGACTGGACGGAATGCCAGTCTGATATATGTTACTTTCCCAGCCAAGGAAAGTACCTATCCACAGCTGGGTAGACACAGACAATGCAGATTAAGTGTCTTGTTCAAGGACAAAGACAGGTAGCATGATCAGGATTCGAACACAGTTCTACATATGTTGGCAGGCCAGCTCCTTACTAATCAACCTGCTCGACATGCAAGGGACTAGTTCAATTATAAACAAAAGGGCCATTCATTAAAGCACACATATGGCACGGCTGAACAATGCCATATTTAGCAATCTTGAAGGAAGTGATATTTCCTTGGATATGCCCCTGAATCTGGATCTCCAACAAAATGGAATGGAATCTGTCTCTGCTCATATGCTGCCCCTCTAATTTCATGAAAATCAGTCATGTAGTTTTTGAGTAATAATGGTGAAAGACAAAACAGCTCATTTACAGACACAGTTGAAATTACAGCTTGCCAGAGGGAAAAATGAAATTAATTTGATTCAAAAAAATACCTCTCTCATTCGTGACAGCCAGATCTCATCAGGATTTTCCATTTGCAGTGACGTGGTCTCATTCTTCCATTCTGTGGATGCTATTACAGATGCATTTGGAGTTGGGCACTGCCACTTGGGGAGAGCAAGAATGGCTAGGGTAGGAGTGAGGAAACTGAAGGTTCCACCTTGAAGGATTGGCAACCTGTGAATGGCGACACAGATAATGTTCTGGGACTGGTGGATTGAACAATATCCAAGAGGTTCTTGAAAAAGTTGAGTCATGAGCTCAGAAGAGGACTAAAGCATGTGAACGGTGCAACAACTTTTCCAAAGAGTAGCCAGAATATCTGCATCAGTCTTTAAAAATTAATTAAAGCTGAGCTAATTGTGTGCGAGTGGGAGACTGGAAAAACCATTTAATAATAAGATTATTGCAAATTAACTACATATAACAAGCTCAAGAATACTCATGTGAATGTGAACAGAAAACCATCAAACAGCTGAAGTCTAATGAAGTGAAATACGAGGTCTGTCAATAAAGTATAGGTCCTTTTTATTTTTTCCAAAAACTATATGGATTTCATTCATATGTGTTTACGTCAGACATGCTTGAACCCTCGTGCGCATGCGCGAGTTTTTCCACGCCTGTCGGTGACGTCATTCGCCTGTGAGCACTCCTTGTGGGAGGAGTCGTCCAGCCCCTTGTCGGAATTCCTTTGTCTGAGAAGTTGCTGATAGACTGGCGCTTTGTTTGATCAAAATTTTTTCTAAACCTGTGAGGCACATCGAAGTGGACACGGTTCGAAAAATTAAGCTGGTTTTCGGTGAAAGTTTTAACAGCTGAGAGATTTTGAGGTGATACTGTCGCTTTAAGGACTTCCCACAGAGCGAGACGTCGCGCAGCGCTCCCAGGCGCCGTCGTCAGCCTGTTTCAAGCTGAAAACCTCCACATTTCAGGCTCTATTGATCCAGAACGTCGTGAGAGAACAGAGAAGTTTCAGAAGAAGTCGGTTTCAGCATTTTATGTTGTGTGGGCCGCTGAAGAGGAGGTACTGCTGGCCCACCACCACCAGATGGCACCCTGCCTGGAGTGTGGGCTCCAGGCACCAGAGGGCGCTGCCGCCTCACAGGAGCAGCCGGGGTGACAGCTGACACTCATCACCTGTGACAGCTGTCACCACTCATCTGATCTGCATCGGTATATCAGCAAGACGTCATCTCCACCTCTTTGCCGAGATATCGTTCTACCTGAAAGGTAATATCCTCAGCCTGACTGCTTGATAGAAAGCCCTTTTTGTGATTTTTGTGAGTGATAACAGACTTTTTCTCCAACGAGAGGTGGAGGTAGCTTCCCTGCCGTGCAGATTGCTGGGTGCAGACGCACCCACGTTTAATTGTGTTTTTGTTCCTCGCCAGCAGTACCAGGTCCGACACGCGGAGGCAGTGGCCACCTGGGAGTTCGGGACTTGGCGGCTCCAGTATTCCCGGGGTCTGGTGGCGGAGGAAATCGTGTGGTTCCGGTTCTGCTTTGGACAGGCGTCTCCTATCTTCGAGCCTGCCCACACGACACCTTGTAATTTGACCTCTGATCTATTGTGTAATCTGTTGTGTTTGTTGTGCACGTTCGCAACAGTAAAGTGTTGTTATTTGACCTATTCCATTGTCCGTTCATTTGCGCCCCCTGTTGTGGGTCCGTGTACTTACACTTTCCCAACATTTTATCCGGATATTCCACTGTTAAAGGAGATTTTTTTAATGAAAGACATGCGGGCGGATTGCAGCGTCGGCTCGCAGCCGCCGCGATGCTCCGCCACAGGAAAAACACCTCCGTTGGAAGTCTTAAGGACAAGTTGGAACATGTCCAGCTGTTAAACAATTTCTCATATACTCACTCCACTGAAAGCCATCAAAAGCCGCCTGGATTTTACAAATGGTTATCAACACGGAGGTGTTTTTCCTGTGCCGCCGCACCGCGCCGACTGCGTCCCGATGCGCGGACCCATCCGCACGTCTTTCATTAAAAAAATCTCATTTAACAGTGGAATATCCGGATAAAATGCTGAAACCGACTTCTTCTGAAACGTCTCTGTTCTCTCACGACGTCCTGGATCAATAGAGCCTGAAATGTGGAGGTTTTCAGCTTGAAACAGGCTGACGACGGCGCCTGGGAGTGCTGCGCGACGTCTCGCTCCGTGGGAAGTCCTTAAAGCGACAGTATCACCTCAAAATCTCTCATCAGCCGTTAAAATTTTCACCGAAAACCAGCTTAATTTTTCGAACCGTGTCCACTTCGATGTGCCTCACAGGTTTAGAAAAAATTTTGATCAAACAAAGCACCAGTCTCTCAGCAACTTCTCAGACAAAGGAATTCCGACGAGGGGCTTGATGACTCCTCCCACAAGGAGTGCTCACAGGCGAATGACGTCACCGACAGGCGTGGAAAAACTCACGCATGAGCACGAGGGTTCAAGCATGTCTGACGTAAAAACATATGAATGAAATCCATATAGTTTTTGAAAAAAATAAAAAGGACCTATACTTTATTGACAGCCCTCGTATATATATTTTTGGTTGGTTTGTCTTCATGCACCAGTGTGATCCATCTGTCCATTTTATAAACCCAAATATTCCAGTTAAGGTTACCAGGAAGAACTTTGAAGATTCTGTAATATATTCTATTGTCACTTTACTGTTGATACTGACAACAAATAGTTAAAATTTTCTTGAAATTGTATGTATAAAAGCTGCAGTTTTTCATATATTTTAATACGAAATAATTTTGATACTATTGCATACTAAAGGTTTGCACTAAATCATGGTGACCTGATTCGAATAACCATAATTATTGTACATAACCATTTAAACATTTTTTTTCACCAGCTGCCAGTGATTTCAAAATAATTTGCCCTCATGCTAACACTGCAAATGGATGAGACAGTGAGACATTGAGCTGATTTGTGTTCTACACCAGACCTCTTAACAATAGTTGCAACATATTCAGTTGCGAATGTGCATCCTTCAATCCGACAAAGAAATTTTGTTTCAATCATCAAGTAGTCATAGTTAAGTAGTCATCCCCTCCCTTTCCCAATACAGTGGAAAACAGTAAAAATAAAATCACTCATCTAATACACAAATGGTAGTATACACAGCAATATGTGGTACTCATGAAAGTAAGGATGCCTTTTGTCAGTGTATTGGTTCTATTGCAAACTATTATTTGTGTCAGAATGTGAAGTGTATATATATATATATATATATATATATATATATATATATATATATGCAGTGGTGGGAACAGCTAACCAAAAAGTTAGCTTCAATAACTGGTAATCAGCTAACTAAAAAGATATTTTTTTAACACTAAAACAATAAACTGCCTAGAAACTTAGAACTTCTAATTTTGCCTCCCATACACTTCCAGCAACTAATAATTCTCCTACTGTTTATAAATAAAATTATTCCGGATAGAATAACTACATTAATGTAAACTCTTAAAATGTACAAAGTGATATATAACACATATCTGTTAATTTTAAAATAATGCACTCAATCTGAAGATTTTAACATTAACACACAGATGCCCAAAGGGATTATGGGTAAACTAAGCCTCTGCTCATACTGATTGTTGATTCATTCATTCTATGTAAAACTAACACAAGTGAATCAATGTAACGTGTTGGTGTTTACAAATAAATGTGCTTTTGTAAAATATGTCATTTTTTTTCATTTGTATAAAAAAAGAAAGAAATTCTCAAGATCCCACTAGACAGCACCTAAGCGTATGCATGATGACATCAAAACTCTATCCGGTTAGGGAGACAAGGTTTCTTTCAATAACAAAAACTGTCAAAAAACTTTCTCGTGTGTGGTTGGAGTTGTGTGGCGATAGGAATCACTTTTTGAATGCTTGAATAACGATGTCAGTCACACAAAGAAATTAAATAATAGTGAAAACATGGTTATCGGCTCCAAATCAATCAGTCGCTCTGTGCGGCGTCATAACATCCAATCGGTCAACGGCTCCGTGCGGCATCATAACAACGAATCAGTCAGTCGCTCCGTGCAACCTCATAACATCTGATCGGTCAGCGGCTCCATGTGGCATCATAACAACGAATGGATCAGTCGTTCTGTACGACGTCATAACATCCGATCGGTTACCGGCTCCGTGCAGCATCATAACAACGAATCAATCAGTTGCTCCGTGCAGCCTCATAACATCTGATCGGGCAGTGGCTCCATGTGGCATCATAACAATGAATCAATCAGTTGCTCCGTGCAGCCTCATAACATCCGATCGGTCAGTGGCTCCATGTGGCATCATAACAATGAATCAATCAGTCGTTCTGTACAATGTCATAACATCCGATCGGTTACCGGCTCTATGCGGCATCATAACGAATCAATCAGTCGTTCTGTACGACGTCATAACATCCGATCGGTTACCGGCTCCATGCGGCATCATAACAACGAATCAATCAGTCGCTCCGTGCGGCATCATAACATTCGATGGTTATCGGCTCCATGCGGCATCATAACAACGAATCAATCAGTCGCTCCATGCGGCGTCATAACATCTGATCGGTCAGCAGCTCCATCCGGAATCATAACATCGAATCAATCAGTCGCTCCGTGCAGCCTCATAACATCCGATCGGTCAGCGGCCCCATGTGGCATCATAACAACGAATCAATCAGTCGCTCCGTGCAGCGTCATAACATCCGATCGGTCAGCGGCTCAGCGTGGCATCATAACAACGAATCAATCAGTCGCTCCGTACGACGTCATAACATCCGATCGGTGACCGGCTCCCTGCGGCATCATAACACCTAATCGATCAGTCGCTCCATGCGGCGTAATAACATCTGATCGGTCAGCGGCTCCGTGCGGCATCATAACACAGAATCGATCAATCGCTCCGTGCAGCGTCATAACATCCGATCGGTCAGCGGCTCCGTGCGGCATCATAACAACGAATCAGTTGCTCCGTGCGGTGTCATAACATCTGATCGGTTCGTGGCTCTGTGTGGCATCATAACAACAAATCAATCAATCGCTCCGTGAGGCGTCATAACATCAAGCCTGGTTCACATGGCAAGACAATTAGGCCGATATCAGACCCGATATTCCCCTTCCGACAATCTTAATGACGCCCCGACAATCGTGATGACGCTAAATATAATCTTATCAGATATTCCTGCCATGTGGGGTGTGTTAAAAGCACTCTGATCTGTTCAGAAGGACGTGAGCAACTAAATGTGACATGCAGTCAATCAAAAAGTGAGGTGTCTGACCTGGAAATGTTCGTGTGTGAAATCTGTTTGTGTGTGTTGTTTTTACCGTGTGGCTGACACCACACACTGTACAACTAAACCTGTCAGATCTATGTTTTTTTTTATCTCCACGTGTGTGGTCTCTCAGGTTTTGGAAACCTACAGATAATTTTAAAATCCCACGGTCGACAATGTGATATAACCAGTCGCCAGTAGATGGCAGTGTTCTATGCATTTTGACGCCAGTTATATCACATGGCCTGAATCACAATTTAACAGACTTTTCTGATTTGCAAATGCTTTTGTTTACACAAATGAAAAAAATGACATCCTTTACAAAAGCACATTTATTTGTAAACACCATTACAATGATTCACTTGTGTTAGTTTTTACATAGAATGAATTAGTCAACCAATCAGTATGAGCAGAGGCTAAGTTTACCCATAATCCCTTTGGGAACCTGTGTGTTAATGTTCAAATCTTCAGAATGAGTGCATTCTTTTAAAATTAACAGATATGTGTTGTATATCCACTTCTTACATTTTAAGAGTTTACATTAATGTAGTTATTCTATCCAGAATAATTTTATTCATAAGCAACACCAGAAGTGAAACCTGCTTCCCATTTCAAGACCTCTGCCTCATAGCTGGACCATTGTATAGAGTTAAGGAATAATGATTTTCTTTTTGTGGCAGTTTGGCAGCCAGGCTCCCTCTGATGAGGGCAGAGTTGAGCTCAGCTTATGCTGCAAAATACATAGCAGACAGGAGCAAAATAAATTACAAATGTTTTAAAGTTACTATTTAAAAAAAATAAATTCGTCGGAAGATAATTGGTCCGATAATGGTTTTAAAACTTATGTGAAAAGCTAATCCGCTAATAAAATAATTATCAGTTATCAGATTAGCTGAACAGTGCCCACCACTGTATGTATGCAGGTATAAAAATCTCCCTTTCATGACATGAGAGCCGGCTCTTCATGAGACAAGAGCCCAGCTGATGAGAGGGGTGCATCAGGTAATTCGTGCAGAGGCTAATGCCCCTGAATGCCTATGGGGCAACTGTTTGTTGTGATTTGGCGCTATACAAGAAAAAAGTTGATTGATTGATTGATTATAAAAATCAGTAGAGATTTTATTTTTTGCATTTTTTTTTTTAAACACTAACCAATATTATTTCCCATCCACTGCATTAAAAACATTGAGCTGGGATTTCTTTCTAGCAGCATATCCAGAACTTCTCCAAATGTCCCAGGTTCAGGAATATTCTCTGCTAGATCAGGTCCAAAGTTTACAAAAAAAATTATTGAAGCCATTTGCCACCTCATCCATATTATAATTTTCATTACTGGTTTGGATAAGCTGAAGAAGGAATCCTACTTATCTTTGTTGGTAGGTGGGACCCCGGAGGCAGCTGACAGGTACCGGCAGGCCAGGCGTGCCGCAGCCCGTGTGGTCACACAGGCAAAAACTCTGGTCTGGGAGGAGTTTGGGGAGGCCATGGAGGAGGACTATCGGTCAGCCTTGAAGAGATTCTGGCAAACCGTCCGGCGCCTCGGGAGGCGGAAGGAGCTCTCCACCCGCACTGTTTACAGTGCGGGTGGGGAGCTGCTGACCCTGACTGGGGATGTTGTCGGGCGGTGGAAGGAATACTTTGAGGATCTCCTCAATCCCATCGTCACGTCTTCTGAAGAGGAAGCAGAGACTGGGGACTCAGAGGCGGACTCATCCATTACCCAGGCCGAAGTCACCGAGGTGGTTAGAATGCTCCTCGGTGGCAAGGCTCCTGGGGTGGATGAAATCCATCCTGAGTACCTTAAGTCTCTGGATGTTGTGGGACTGTCTTGGCTGACACGCCTCTGCAACACTGCGTAGCGATCAGGGACAGTGCCTCTGGATTGGCAGACCGGGGTGGTGGTCCCTCTGTTTAAGAAGGGGGGACCAGAGGGTGTGTTCAAACTATAGGGGGATCACACTCCTCAGCCTCTCTGGTAAGGTCTATTCCAGAGTACTGGAGAGGATAATTCAACCGATGGTCAAACCTCGGATTCAGGAGGAGCAGTGTGGTTTTCGTCCTGGTCGCGGCACACTGGACCAGCTCTACACGCTCCATCGGGTGCTCGAGGGTTCATGGGAGTTCGCCCAACCAGTCCACATGTGTTTTGTGGATCTGGAGAAGGCGTTCAACCGTGTCCCTCGGGGCACCCTGTGGGGGGTGCTCCGGGAGTAAGGGGGCCTGGGACCTTTGCTAAGGGCTATCCGGTCACTGTACGACCGCAGCAGGAGCTTGGTTCGCATTGCCGGTAGTAAGTCAAACCTGTTTCCGGTGCACGTTGGCCTCCGCCAGGGCTGCCCTTTGTCACCGGTTCTGTTCATTATTTTTATGGACAGAATTTCTAGGCGCAGCCAGGGTGTAGAGGGGGTCTGGTTTGGGAACCACAGAATCTCATCTCTGCTGTTTGCGGACAATGTGGTTCTGTTGGCTTCATCAAATCAGGACCTTCAGCGTGCACTGGGGCGGTTTGCAGCTGAGTGCGAAGCGTCCGGGATGAAAATCAGCACCTCCAAATCCGAGGCCATGGTTCTCGACCGGAACAAGGTGCTTTGCCCTCTTCAGGTCGGTGGAGTGTCCTTGCCTCAACTGGAGGAGTTTAAGTATCTTGGGGTCTTGTTCACGAGTGAGGGACGGATGGAGCATGAGCTCGATATCCGGATCTGTGCAGCATCTGCAGTGATGGGGTCGCTGTATCGGACCGTCGTGGTGAAGACAGAGCTGAGTAGGGGGGCAAAGCTCTCGATTTACCGATCGATCTACGTTCCGATCCTCACCTATGGTCATGAGATTTGGCTCATGACCGAAAGAACGAGATCGCGAGTACAAGCGGCCGAGATGAGTTTCCTCCGTAGGGTGGCTGGGCCCTCCCTTAGAGATAGGGTGAGGAGCTTGGTCACTCAGGAGGAGCTCAGAGTCGAGCCGCTGCTCCTCCACGTCAAAAGGAGTCAGTTGAGGTGGCTCGGGCATCTTTTCCAGATGCCCCCTGGACGCCTCGCTGGAGAGGTGTTCCGGGCACGTCCCATTGGGAGGAGGCCCCGGGGAAGACCCAGGACACGCTGGAGGGCCTACATCTCTCGGCTGGCTTGGGAACGCCTTGGGATTCCCCCGGAGGAGCTGGGGGAGGTGTGTGTGGATTGGGAGGTCTGGGCGGCTTTGCTTGAGCTGCTGCCCCCGCGACCCAACTCCGGATAAAGCACTTTCCTATAATACTGATTAGTATACTCCAGAGTGACTTACAAACCACAGAAAATATACAAAGCAATAATAAAAATCAAATTCAAATTTGTTTGCTGTCATTTTGGGCTCTAAATGCATTGTTCTGGACACAGTTTCCAATGCAAAAATCCCCTCAAATCCACTGTGTCATTAGTATGTACACTCTAAGAAGTAAAAAGTTGAATTTAATTGATAAAATTAAGGTAACTTTTTCCATATAACACTGTCAATTAAGTGCAAAAGAATATTGTTGTTGAAATTAATTAAATCAAATGAAACATTATTACTTAAATCCCTAAAATTAACAATTGCAAGTATGTTGAAAATAATAGTATTAATTACATTTAAAACACCTGTGTTTCATTTCTTAAAGTGTACCGTATTTTCTGGAGTATAAGTTGTGTTTTTTTTACTAGTTTGGAAAGCCCTGCGACTTAAACTCCAGCGCAACTTATATACAGAAAATTCACAAGTTTGTTATAATAGTAATAACAGTAATTTTAACTGGCTCTCTCTGAAAGTTGAAATCTTCACAAAAAGCTCCACAATGCTTATATATCCAAAAGTATTTACCTTAGACCTCAAAAATGTTTAGAATTCAACTGTTTTATTTCCTGTTAATTACAGAATTTTTTAGTGTCAATTTACAACTGTACGGTCTTAATGTGTTTATAAATTATTTAGGATGTTGTTATCATGTACAAAGTATTATTGTTATAATTATTATTATTTTATTTTTACTTCTAGTTTGTCATTTGATTTTTAAATGGACCACAATGGAAATAAGTGTTTTCAGTTTGTTGTGTCATTCATGTGTTTAACATATTTACAATTATATTATGTACCAACATAGTTTCTCCAAAAATATAAGTCCTATCAATGTTCTGTTTTCACATCATTCATCTTTGACCCAAAATGCATAAGTATACCAAACGGCAAATGGCAGCTTTCCATAGCTTGTCCGTGATTAAAGTTACACACACACACACACACACACCTTTGTTTTTCCACATTCTGCCACAAGCAGGTGCTTTTTTAGACATGCACAAACAGAGAGGGTGGTTGAAGACATAAAAACCAACACACCTTTCACTCATAGTACCAGGAACATGACACTTAACTAAACCGACTTAACCAGTTGAACTACAAAACACAACACATCGATAACACAAACAACACTGTTAAACTAACATGAACCACAATAACAAGATTTAAAACCCCAAACTCCCATGGTGCATTGCAGCACAGCATCCATTGTTTAGTGGTTCACTAAAATCACTAAATTCTCCAACAATATTTGTCCTATCAACTTTCCATTTTCGCAGTGTTCATTCTTAACCCAAAATACATAAGCATGCCGGATGGCAAATGTCAGCTCTCCCCGGTTTCTCCGTGACTGAAGCCATACACATGCACGCACACAGAATCCACTTGGCTATTATAATATAGATATGTCCATGAAGAGCAACATCTTTCACGCATTCCCTGTAGTATCCACTCCTGACAACTCATGTCTTCGTGGTTTTGTTTAGGTAACAGAAAGTGCACAGCTGAGGTCACACAAATATCCTGATCATGGTTAAATATTTAAAAGTTCAACCAACTGTCCAAATGCCAAAAAGTAGGTTTTCTAGGGTAACATTTGTGACCTTTTCAGCACTTTGCAAAACAGTGTAGGTGGAAACCTGAAGAAAAGCATTAAGTAGTATTTGCAGAGGTTGACTGCTGACAGTAGCGCTGAGACAGCAGGAAAGAGTATGTGTGCTTTGCCTGTTTGGACTGCTGTGTCATACATGTTGGGTTTCACCACGCAAAATGATTGATGTGTCAGTTTCATGAGGGCTTTCCTTTCCAAAGTGCCATATAGCTCCTGGGATTTTACAACGCTATAACAAGAATAAATAAGAAAATAATCTGCTGAACTTTGAAGTACAGTGGTCCCTCGCTATAACGCGGTTCACCTTTCACGGCCTCGCAGTTTTGCAGATTTTTTTAGTGCAATTTTGCATGCTTCTTCTTCTTTTTTTTTTAAACAGTGCATTGTGTTCTGGGTCCTTATCAGGCGGGCCAGTCGCGGCACCGGTCGGCATCACCGCGATTGCTCTCACTGCCTCCGATGTGCTTACCGAGTCTGCGAGTCTATTAATAATTTCTATTAATAATTTCTTATGTGTCCAACTTTGTAGGTTGATTGTTAAAATTAAATTTGTTAGTTCTAAAAGCCATCATAATTATTTATAGGAAAATGTTCTATTTTTATTATTTTTACAAATGTTTGGGCCTGAAAACAGGTTTTGATCTTTGGTTTCATTCTATAATACTGGACTTATTTTTCTATTAAGGTTTGAACTTAGAGAGTGTTTACACAGGAGAGAAAAGTGAGAAAATGTTAATAATGCTTGTTTGAGAAAAGTGTATAAAGTGTGTAGTGAAGGGTTTTACAACCTTAAAACATCTATAATAATTGTAAAAAATAATGCTGACTACTTCGCGGATTTTGCCTATTGGGTTATTTTTAGAACGCAACTCCCGCAATAAACGAGGGACTACTGTACAAGAAATATGAAGGAAACACATTTCCCAACTTAACCAGAAGGGTAAATCTTGTTTTTACTTGTGCAACATGGAAGTCATGTCAATCCTGGGAGGAGAAAGACAGTTCAAATACACGGCATCTCCTGAAAGGGACTGCAGATGAGCAAAGCTCCGCTGCGACTTTAGGCAAATACATCTCAGTCCTGCTTTGTCTGGCCATGAATTTCACCCAACTGTCACAGGACCACAGATGTGAAACATGTCTCAGGCCTGTGTGGGAGCAGAAGACTAATTCAAAGACTGATTCATGTGTTGCCGCTGCATTAAGCATATTCAGTCTTAGTTTGGTGGCGTGATGATGGCCTGCAGCCTTCCCAACCTCATTGTCAAAGGTTAAATTGTTGTCCCCTTTATTGTCATCAGTAATATTCATAAACTGTTTCTGCAATGTACCCATCTGATGCATTTTCTAGGTGACGGCATGTTGCCTGTGGGGATCCACAGACTCTAGATTGCATAGTGTTTATAAAATAGGTAACTGACATTTTTCAAGGGTGGTAATAAATTATCCAAAGTTTCTATAATGAGTTGGAATGACGTGAATCCAGAATGTTTTTAGAACCTTAGACCTCGATGCTTATGTAATTTTTTTAATTAATATAATGTTAATATGTTTAGTTAATATAATGTCATAATCTATTTAGAAATTGTTTAGGTTCTTGTTATCATATACACACTGTTATTATTGTCATTATTATTATTGTTATCAGTATTGTTACATGGATTTGTCATGATCTGGACTTTTTGTATCATGTTTGTTCTGCTTAATCTTGCTTAGTCTAGTGTTGATGGTTTTATCTATATGTGATTTCTCTTATTGGGTTTTTCCTGCTTAAGCTTTGTCTTTCCCCATCTCTCTTGGTGGTTGGTCGGGGCCACACCCTGTTCTGGAACCTTCCTCACACCTGTTTCTAATCTGTAGCTCATCACCAGGGTGTATTTAAGCTTCACTGGTTGGACTCGTTCTCCACCAGATCGTTATGCTCTATGCCTTTGCTTCCAGCTCTGTACTCTTTTGTTCCAAGTCCTGCTACCCACGCTGTGTTTTTTGACCATCAAACACAGTACAATTTTCACTCATGGTAACAGCAATATGACACTTAACTCACTCATGGTAACATGATACATAACTAAACTGACTAAACCAACTGAACGACAAAAACAATGAATCAATTACACTAACACTGTTACACTAACAACACTGTTAAATTAACATGAACCACATTAACAACACTTAAACTCTCAAAACCCCAAACTCCCATGGTGCATTGCAGCACAACATCCATTGTTCACTGCTGTTAGCTAATATTGCTAATTTCTCCAAAAATATTAGTCCTATCAACTTTCTATTTTTGCAGGCATCATTGTAAAATGCTTATGATTCAGATGAAAAAGTGTTACATTACTGCAGTCCATTTACCCTACTGCATGTATAATTGGAGTGACTTTTTTCTTGCAATCCTCCCAGCTGTGTATACATTAGGCAATTTGAGTCCAATTTTGAGGCAAATTTGAAGCTGTACGACTCCTTTTTGAGCCAGGTCGAATTTCAGTTGTGCTTTATACCTTTGCTTCCAGCTCTGTACCTGTTTGTTCCAAGTCCTGCTAGCCACATTGTGTTTTTTGACCACCCGCCTGTTTTTCGACCACACCTCCGCACGTCTGTCTCAATGTGCCAAAAAAGTGCTGATGTCCATGTCTTCCGTAATTCCTGTGCTAGTCAGAGGAAGTCCCGGATAAAACACAGCGTCCAGTTTGGACTCACACAAAGCCTGCTCACAGGCGAAAGATGCAACCGACAGGCGTGAAAAAACTCACGCATGCGCACAAAGGTTCAAGCTTGGCTGATGCAATCACGTGATTCAAATCCATATGGTTTTTGAAAAAAATAAAAAGGTCCGATACTTTTCTGACAGACCTCGTATTAGGCAATTTTAATCCAGTTTTGAGGTGAATTCTAAGCCCTACGACTCCTTTTTGAACCAGGCCAAATTTCAGTTTTGGCATGCATCCTTTGTTGTGCAGAGTACAGGCCTCTCTTGACTGGGAATCGGATGTTTGGATGAACTTCAGACGTCAGAATTTTTGGCCTTCATCAGGTGTTTGCACAGTTGAAGCAGAACGGTCTCAGTGTGCTTTTTTTTCTCACTCTGCCTGCAGGAACACGGTGACATGGATTGTTCAGACAGAAGCGATGGCGGCTGTTTGACAGCAGCATGCAAGGGTCCAATGTGTCCTCCTTAATCTCTGTGAAACACCATGCTTGCTCCAGGGGCCCACATTTCCTGTCTTCAATGCAGGTTTATACTGCTCGGTGAGAGTGTTGTACTGGCGAAGCTTGGAGTTTGGGAACGGTCCGCTGACTTACTGTAGGATGTAGTTCAACTTTCGCCATCAGAGGGCAGGTGCATTGGTAGCACACTCCACAGAACAGTGTAGTGTAGCTTAGTTGAGCTGATTGTTGACTTAGCATTTGTGACAACAGACAGTATAGCCTACAGAGGGTTTTCAATCACGTGACAGATTTGCTCCGGTCTCCATCATGGATTACTACGTGGCTGGTGCGTGAAAGAAAATAGAGAGAATGAAAGCTTATTATGAGGCTTCAAACCCTCGAGATAAAGCTGTTTATTGTGATCAATGTGTAGCAGTTGGTTCAGTGGAACCGTATGTTGTACCGGATACTGAATTTAATGACGATGTAACGAAATGGCCGGCAGTTTCACAGCATAAGCTTAATATGGCCAGAACCAAGCAGACTGCCTGTAAATCCACAGGAGGAAAAGCTCAGAGGAAGCAGCTCGCTACCAAAACCGCCCGGAAGAGCGCTCCGACTACCAACGGTGTGAAGAAGCCTCACCGTTTCAGGACCGGCACCGTGGCGCTGAGAGAAATCCGCCGCTACCAGAAATCCACTGAGCTGCTGATCCGCAAGCTGATGACCAAGTAAGCCTTGCTGGCCTCCTGCAGAGCATCACAGCGGAGCTCTGAAAGCAGAAGTTGGTCTTGAGGTCCTGAGTGATTTCTCTCACGAGGCACTGGAAAGCCAGCTTGCGGATCAGCAACTCAGTGGATTTCTGGTAGCAGTGGATCTCTCTCAGCGCCACGGTGCCAGACCTGTAACGGTGAGGCTTCTTCACACTGACGATAGCTGCACTCTTCCTTGCAGCTTTGGATTTAGATTTACCAGCGGTCTGCTTGGTTCTGGCCATATTAAAGCTTCCTTCAGATCTGCTCTGCCTATTCTTCTGAGCCAGGTCTCTCTGTGTCGCTTAGAAAGCTCCTAACACTGGTGGTAGCCTGTACAATGAGCAACCTGCCTCATTTTTATCACCTCTGTTTGAACAACCGAAGACAGCACAAAAGTTGACCACTGTTGAAGCTTCTGCAATTGTTCACCAAATGCACGTAGCGTATCACAGCGGCCACTGTGTTGTAATCCACAATGGCCGCGGGGCGCAAAATCACGTGATCGATATGTCACATGAAAACCCTCTATATAAACTCGAAGGAACTCTGTGTCATTTGCTACTAGTGCATCATCAAGACAGGTTCTACATATTCCTTCACACTTCTATTCCTCTGTTATGATTTGGAGCCAGGACTAGGCAGAGTAGAATCCCAATATGCAAAGACAGTCAAACCCAAGAAGTAAGTTCCAAAAACAGCCAAGATTTAATAATTAGATAGTGTCCAGTATACACAAAAACAGGTGAGGGGAAGGATATAACAAAAATACAATCTTAACCCCACAGGGGTGTGGAATTCAAAATGCAACAGAGGTGGGTAAAGTTAAATCAAAAATACAATTCAACTCTGAGCACAGAGTGAGGGGGAAAAAACCCAGGGGCTACAGGAGTGAAAACAAATTACCAAAATACTTAAAGTCCAATGGAATAAACTGCACAAAACTTGACAAGAAAATACTAGAAAAATCCACAACAAAAACCAGAATAGTACATACCACCTCTCATGCCAAAGACAAACAAACAATGGGCCTCCAAGGAAGAACAAACTGAGGAGGTTTAAATAAACTGGCTAAATGAGTAGCACCTGGGAAGAGCTGCAGCTGGAGTAATCAGAACAACCATGTGATAACCAAAACTAAACAGAAGGGGACAGCAGAACCAAGGCATCTCTGAAAGACAAAACATAACCTAAGACCAAGACAGGACCCACTTAAATAATGAGGTGAATGCAAACAAAACCAAAAACACTCATGAGAAAATCAAAACACTGAGAAAGAAACATAATGCATATAATAAAAAGAGTAAACCCAAGCCTGGAAATTAACCTGAAATGCTGACTACAATAAATATGACTTAGAAAATAAAATGCAACCACAGATGAAAACATCACAAAGCATGTAAATAAATCAATAACTCAAAACCTGGACCGCAAAACTGACAAAGAACATTTAATAATCAAATAGCAACATAAACTGAGGCACACTGAGGGGGTGTGTCCCATACAGAAAACAAAGACATGGGCAGACTTAAGATTAACGCGACCCGGCAGTGAGGTGGATGATGTGTGACAGACAACAGAACAGACGCACAACACCACATCCAAACATACATGTATAAACACCAGATAAAGACAAGACTACACCAGAAGACAGGTGACTACAAAACAGACAGTGTAAGAAACAGACACACCTACTGCAGACAAAAAGGACACGCCCAAACAAAACAGAACTGCAGACACATGAAAAGTGATTTGGACAGACATGCAGACAAAGACACGTTGGGAGAGGAAACAAATAAGCTATAAACCAAGAGCTTGGACCTGCAACAGGAAAGCAGATGCCCAAAGGACAGACAAAACACCACACTAATAAAACCCCATAATCAGATCACAACATAACAGTACCCCCCTCCAAGAGCTGGCTCCCGACAGCTCAAAAGAAATCCCACCCCCTAAAAAAAGAGACAGGAGGAACACACAAAAACAACGGACAAGAAACCAGAAAAGGGACACCAAACCGCAAGACCACGGAAAACCCCACACACCAAAAACCAAACACCAGGAGGGAGGCGGGGGGAAGGAAACAAGGAGGAAATACTGCTAAACCACTGAGAGCTGTCCTGAAAGATACGATTACCCAACACATGATGACTAAAAGGCTGAAACATCTGGCCACCACTGAAGGTGGGTGCTGACAGCTGGCCAGGTACACAGCCGATGCCCAAACCCGGGTCGGGAGATGGCCCCAAGCAAGTGAAGGACCTGACAGAGAAAGGTGTTCGGGTGGACGGCTGACTGGAAGTCACTGGAGAGTCAGAGGTCCGGCTCCACGGCCGGAAGGAGTTTGCTGGAGAGACAGGAGGTCGATTCCTTGACTGACAGGAACGGTACACCATGAAAGGAGACCGGCTCATTGGCTGGCTGAAGGATATGGTGGAGGCAGAAGTGAGCCTGTGCGACACCCCGGTGTTCTCCACCGTGTGAGGAATGGGGACATCCAGCCCCGCCCCACCGACATCTTCGGGAGCAGGGACATCCAGCCCCGCCCCACCGACACCCTCGGTCACGGAGGCAGACAGCTCCCCGTTGATGTCCTCGGCCGCGGGGGCAGACGGCTCCCCGTCGACGATCTCAGTCGCGGGGGCAGATGGCTCCCCGTTGACGTCCTCTGATGCCGAAGCAGGCAGCTCCGCAGAGACGTCCTCTGATGCCAAAGCAGGCAGCTCCCCATTGACATCATTAGCTGTGGGGGCAGACAGTTCCCCATTGATGTCATCAGCGGTGAGGAACGGCTGACCCCCGGAAACGTCGCCAATAGCAGAGCATGCCAGCTCTTCTGCAGTGCCATCAGGGGCTGGAACTCGTGACCCCTTGGTGACCTCGGCTGAAGCTGGGCAATCCACCTCCACCAGTACACCTGGTTCCTCCTCAGGCCTGTCCTTATTCAGAGTCAGCTCCTCAGCAGCACTGACAGGAGGCAGGACTAGGGAACCCTCCATGGTTACTGCTGGAGCTGGACCAGTTGGTCCTCGAGGATCCTCAGGAGCTTGGCAGTATCTGCCCACCGACCTGTCAGACAAAGCATATAGGTTAACACACCCCACCTCCCCCTTCCCAGCATCTATGGCTGGCCCTGCCAGGAAGCACGGTGCAGCTTCTGGCCCCAGTGGTAGCCTCGATGGAGGTCCAGCTGCCTCCGCCACCAGCTGCTGGGGTTCCTCTCTGTTGGGCTTGGACCGGCGCTTGTTTGTCTTTCGCGGAGCTCCGCCCCCACTACTGTTGGTGTCCAGTGAAACAGGTGATAGAGGATGCTCAGTTGGTTCAGATGGCTCAGAAGGGGGAGCAGGGATCCCAGGGACATGAGAGCTAGAAAAAGAGTCAGGTGTGGAGGACAAAACAGCTAACAAACCATTGACTGCCTGCGTGAGTCCGGAGAGAAGCACCTGCATAGAAACTGGATTTGTCCAAACAGAAGGTGACTGGAGTTTGGTGATAATGTTTTGTATGGTGGAATTTAGGGAATGCAGGGCAGTATCAGTCTGTGCCTGTGCCTGAGCTGAAGACAAAAAACTCTCTGCGACAGTGATCAGGGTTTGCAAAGAGAGGGAGTCCTGGTCTGATGATACAGGTGGGTGCAGATCAGCAACTTCAGGGTTCTGTACCGAGGGAGTGACTGGCTGAACTGTAGACATGTCATGGTTAGAACAAAACTGAAAGTCTTGGGAGACATGGTCACTGACTTTGGCTATATCTGGGGTTGGAAGGTCAAAACTATGTGATCTAAAATACTCCACAGGGTCATGTGCCCATTCTGGGGGGTTGTCCTGTTCCAACAGCCCTTCCAAAGAAAACAACTCAGGGAAAAAATCAAAAGCCCATGGGTGGGCATCCACCACATCCCATGCCTTATTCAAAAAATCCTTCCTCTTTCTGTGAGTGGAACAGCAGTGAAAAGAATTAAAGCAGAGTCTGAATTGTTCACCAAATGTCTTAAAAGAAACAAGATCAGGAAGACTGCCTGCTGGATTCTTCTTTGGGAGGCCCATTCTCTTCCAATTTGAAGCCAGGACTAGGCAGAGTAGAATCCCAATATGCAAAGACAGTCAAACCCAAGAAGTAAGTTCCAAAAACAGCCAAGATTTAATAATTAGTGTCCAGTATACACAAAAACAGGTGAGGGGAAGGATATAACAAAAATACAATCTTAACCCCACAGGGTGTGGAATTCAAAATGCAACAGAGGTGGGTAAAGTTAAACCAAAAATACAATTCAACTCTGAGCACAGAGTGAGGGGGGAAAACCCAGGGGTTACAGGAGTGAAAACAAATGACCAAAATACTTAAAGTCCAATGGAATAAACTGCACACAAAACTTGACAAGAAAATACTAGAAAAATCCACAACAAAAACCAGCATAGTACATACCACCTCTCATGCCAAAGACAAACAAACAATGGGCCTCCAAGGAAGAACAAACTGAGGTTTAAATAAACTGGCTAAATGAGTAGCACCTGGGAAGAGCTGCAGCTGGAGTAATCAGAACATCCATGTGATAACCAAAACTAAACAGAAGGAGGCTGCAGAACCAAGGCATCTCTGAAAGACAAAACATAACCTTAAGACCAAGACAGGACCCACTTAAATATGAGGTGAATGCAAACAAAACCAAAAACACTCATGAGAAAATCAAAACACTGAGAAAGAAACATAATGCATATAATAAAATGGCAAAATGGAACGGTACTGTAACTGCATACTAGCGGATGTGATGTAGTGGAGCTCAACTCTTGCTGGCATTTTAATGAATGTTGAAGATTTTAAGCATGTTGAAAAATTTTCAGGGACCACAACAAACACCATTGTCCGACTGATGTCCACTTTCATACGGAGTCTGTTGGATCTTGGCACTGCCCAACGTTAAACAACTTTTTAATCTCTGTCAAGAATTGGCAAGCTAATCATCAGCATGTGAATACACCAAAATATACAGGTGAGCCCCTTTAACTCGTGCACATGTAAGTCGCAATTTGGCTTTACTTGTGGTCAAGTTGTGGACCCCGAAAATTTAGACTGTTGTATAAAAGTCCATTTGATTTTACTGTTTTTGGGATGGATTATCAATGCGTACCATTCTGGGCAAAAATTCCTTCTTCCTCATCCAGCTGCTGCTCGTTACGCAAGCACTCATCACACAAGCACTTGTTATACACGTGCCCGACGCATATGTGGAGGGGATCTGGAGTGAGTTCGGAATCTTTTTTTTCCCTCCCCCAGCTGTTGCATGTCAGCACTGACAGCTTTGTCAGTGTGGAAGATTCCTGATGGTTCAAACTTTCTGCATGTGACTCTTTGAATCTTTACTGCCAGTTCCATTTGGGCTGGAATATATACGGGCTTCTGCTGTGTAGGGATTCAATTAAAATCGATTATGTGGCTCAGCAGTAGTAAGTATTTCAAGAGTCACATCCAAAAACGTAAATCGCCAGAATTCTTCTGCACTGACAAACTCCTCATCACTGATATGCAGTAGTTGGTGGAGAAAAAAGATCTCAAACCCACTCCAGAGGAAGAGCCCTTTTCATATACCTATAACTGATACGCCAATATGATTGGATAAAACATCCATCCCTTTTCGTGGACGGGTAATATTTTTCATACCACCCGAGTAATCAGCCAATCCGGACAGTGGAGCCGCGCCACGATGAAGAGGCGCGGTCAGAGGAACTGTGAATTACTGGTGAGTCACTATTAATAATTTCTTACGTGTCCAACCTCGTAGGTTGATCATTAAAATTAAATTCGTTAGTTCTAAAAGCCATCATAATTTATATATAGGAAAACGTTCTATTTTTTTCTACTAAGGTTTGAACTTTGAGTGTTTACACAGGAGAGAAAAGCGAGAAAATGTTAATGCCTGTTTGTGAAAAGTGTATAAAGTGTGTAGTGAGGGGTTTTACAGCCTTAAAACATCTATAATTGTAAAAAATAACGCTGACTACTTCGCGGATTTCGCCTATCGCGGGTTATTTTTAGAACGTAACTCCCACAATAAACGAGGGACCACTGTATATGATAAAATTGTTATCAAGTTGTTCACCAATGAATATGGCTTTTTACACCCTTCAGAAAACCATACAACATTTATCATTTATAGGTATATGATAAAATTGTTATCAAGTTGTTTTACCAATACATACACCCTGCCTGTATATACATACACACTTATGTTGGAAAACAATCGAATGGCAGTCGGGTTGCAGTCATATCGCTATCTGATTGCAATCATTGCTTGCACGACAATTCGTACACAAGTCAAACCATTCGGACTCTGGGTGAGGGCTGTACAAATTGTTCGAGCACGTTGAATCCTGGCTGAATGTCTCAAGAATCCGCCACGTCACACTAGAGCACGAATGACACACACCCCCCATGGCAAGTCAAAGCATGTCACAGGCTCGGCGTGGCACAATGCAGCTAAACGTGATATGACAGCTGTAATACACGTATCATGACATGGACACCGTCCACCTCTGTAGGAGGAATGACGGGGTTATTGGTTCGCCAGGCCTTCACAACATAAATAAAAAAAGACTCACCTTCGGAACCGCTCCAGGTGTGTGTTGTGGCACAGAACATGCGATCACAAGGTCCACACAGTCCAAAGCATTGACTGATTGCCAGGGGACATGCGTGAACCAGTGCAGTCAGCTCATGGACCAAATATCCTGGAGAGAGGACAGCTGTGGGGCTCCAATATGCTCGAACCGCTGCGCGTGCATGTGGTCATGACAGCTGATTGAAGTGCCGCGCCAGCTGCAGGCTGGATCATCCACACACAGCAGGGGTGAAAGTAAGATTAGATTCTTACAGGAACTGTACGTACACGCACCATATTACAAATATTAAAGATTGCTCTTATACCGTGTTCAGACCGGGCGTGACTCGATGCCACAAATTCCATCGCCCGGTGTGTCGCTCTGCTTGGGTGGAACTTTCGCTGCGAAAATTCGCTCCAATGCGTCATCAAATAGGAGGAGCTTCCATTCCGCTCGGCGTCAAGTCAACATGGCAGACCTTGATCACACGTAGTTAATAAAATTAACTTCACGGATGATTCATTCGCACGCACACATGTAAACAATGAAAAAAAAAGGCTACAGTTGCTCCCTCTCTCACCCCTCTGTCATAATTGTGTCAAATAAAGGACAAAAGGGACACAAGTCCGGCAGATTGCCAGAGACTGAACATATCTGTTGTGTGGGCCGCTGAAGAGGAGGTACTGTTCGCCCACCACCACCAGATGGCGCCCTGCTTGAAGTGCGGGCTTCAAGCACGAGAGGGCATCATAGCAACCGGGAGTGACAGCTGTCACTCGTCATCAGCACCAGCTGTCACTCATCCACATCACCACCACCATAAAGGCTGGACTGCAACTCCACCTCCCCGCCGAGAAATCAGCTACCTTGGAGGTAATTTCTCTGCTGAATTTAAACTGAGACATAGTCTGATCTCTTTTGCAGCTGTTTTCCTGTGGTGTTGCCTTATCTGCTGGATTGGCGTTTGGTGTGATTAGCGACTGCTTCGCCTCACACCCCAACCAGATAAGTGGTTAAACAGGAGCTGCACGAGTGTGTGATTGGAGGTGGAGGTGCTCCCTCCCAAAAGAACACAGACTGTGGGATTACTGAGTGTGCGTACTCACACTCACCTGTGCTGTTTTTGTTCTCTGCCAGCAGTGCCAGGTCTGACAGCTGGAGATTGTGGCCACCTGGGGAATCAGGACTTGGCGGCTCCGGTGTTCTCCAGATCCGTTGGCGGTGAGGGCCGTGTGGGATCCGGCTCGGTTCTGGACGGGCGTCTCCTATCCTCAAGCCTGCCCACACGTCACCCAACGTGTAATTGACTGTTGTGCACAATTTACAACATTAAATTGTTACTGTTTTGGCTTATCCATTGCCCGTTCATTTACGCCCCCTGTTGTGGGTCCGTGTTCCTACACTTTCACAACAGGATTTCTCGGCCAGCGTCATGGATCCCGAGGGGCGTCAACCATCGCTTGAACAGCCAATGGAAGAGCGAGGTGCACAGGCGCCAGCAGGAGGCGTGTTAGGTGAGCTGCAGCACATCTTAACCGCTTTTACTGCTCGGTTGGACTTAGTTACCGAGCAGAGCATTGTTCTCAATCGAAGGATGGAGGCTCTCACCGCCCAGGTGGAAGCGCATGCCCAGGGCGCTGCTGCAGCACCTCCTCCTGCTGACCGAATGCCAGAAACAGACATTCCACTGGTCGTTCAACGAACCCCCCCACCTTCCCCTGAAGCATACATAAGCCTTCCGGAGCCATACGGAGGCTGTGTGGAGACGTGCGCGGACTTCTTGATGCAGTGCTTGCTCGTCTTTTCACAGCGTCCCATTATGTACGCGTCAGACGCTAGCCGGGTGGCTTACGTTATAAATTTGCTTCGAGGAGAGGCACGCGCCTGGGCTACGGCGCTCTGGGAGCAGAATTCACAGCTCCTAACGACATACGCTGGGTTTGTGAGGGAGTTCCGACAGGTGTTCGACCACTCTCATAGAGGCGAGACCGCTTCAAGCATGCTGCTGTCGATAAGACAGGGGTGTCGGAGCGCAGCGAAGTATGCAGTCGACTTCCGCATAGCGGCAGCGCGAGCCGGCTGGAATGCTGTTGCGCTCCGCGCCGCCTTTGTAAACGGACTGTCTCTGGTCCTTAAGGAGCACCTGGTGGCGAAGGACGAGCCGTGGGATTTAGACGGGCTTATCGACCTGGTTATACGGTTAGACAACCGATTAACAGAACACCGACGGGAGCGAGACGAAGGGCGTGGTGAGGCACAAGCCGTCCCTCTCCCTCCCGGGTCCGAAAGGGAGCCGACTTCCCCACGCTCCACAGCCAGGGCACTCCACGTGACGACAGCTCCCCCTGCTGACGTTGCTATGGAAACGAGCAGGGCCAAAAGGCGATCAGATCAGATACAAAGGAGGCTGATCCGTGGGGAGTGTTTTCTCTGCAGATCAACCGAGCACACACAGAAAAAATGCCCCAAACGGTCAATACAGCAGCACTCGTCCTTAGAGACTGGGCTAAGGGTGGGTCACAATACCCATGCGGGGAGACCCCGAAAATTTGCACACATCCCAGTCACGATCCTGAGTGGGGATCTAACCCTTCACGCCTCAGCACTGGTGGACACGGGGTCGGAGGGGAATCTGCTGGATAGCAGATGGGCAAAGGAGGTTGGGCTCCCTCTAGTGGCCTTACCGTCACCATTGTCGGTGCGGGCACTAGATGGCACCCTTCTTCCACTAATCACACACCAGACACAGCCAGCGACATTGGTGGTGTCTGGAAATCACAGGGAGGAGATTGTGTTTTATGTAACACCTTCTACCTCCCGAGTGATTTTGGGTTTTCCATGGGTGTTAAAACACAACCCCAGACGGCCAATCCAATTGATTGGCCGTCTGGGGTTGTGGTTCAGTGGAGCGAAACCTGGGAGGTTTTAGTCCCCTCCAATCTGGCGGCGGTGCCAGCCGAGTACCATGACCTTGCTGACATCTTCAGCAAGGATTTGGCACTCACGCTGCCCCCGCACCGTCCGTACGATTGTGCCATTGATTTGATACCGGGCGCTGAGTACCGTCCAGCAGGCTGTACAACCTCTCATGTCCGGAACGCGAATCAATGGAGACCTACATCCGGGACTCGTTAGCTGCCGGGTTGATCCGGAACTCCACCTCCCCGATGGGTGCTGGTTTCTTTTTTGTAGGCAAGAAGGACGGCGGACTCCGTCCATGCATTGATTACAGAGGGCTGAACGACATCATGGTTCGCAACCGATACCCGTTACCTCTGTTGGATTCAGTGTTCACGCCCTTGCCTGGAGCCCAAATTTTCACAAAATTGGATCTTAGGAATGCTTATCACCTGGTTCGGATCCGGGAGGGAGACGAGTGGAAGACGGCATTTAACACCCCGTTAGGTCACTTTGAGTACCTGGTCATGCCGTTCGGCCTCACCAATGCGCCCGCGACGTTCCAAGCGTTGGTTAATGACGTCTTGCGGGACTTCCTGCATCGGTTTGTCTTCGTATATCTAGACGATATACTCATCTTTTCTCCGGATCCTGAGACCCATGTCAAGCATGTACGTCAGGTCTTGCAGCGGTTGTTGGAGAACCGGCTGTTTGTGAAGGGCGAGAAGTGCGAGTTCCACCGCACTTCTTTGTCCTTCCTGGGGTTCATAATCTCCTCCAACTCCGTCGCCCCTGATCCGGCCAAGGTTGCAGCGGTGAGAAATTGGTCCCAACCAACAAACCGTAGGAAACTGCAACAGTTCCTCGGTTTTGCAAATTTCTACCGGAGGTTCATCAAGGGCTACAGTCAGGTAGTTAGCCCCCTGACAGCCCTGACCTCCACAAAAGTCCCCTTCACCTGGTCGGATCGGTGCGAAGCCGCGTTTAGGGAGTAGAAACGCCGGTTCCCAATCGGCAGTTTATAGTTCAAGTGGACGCCTCTGACTCAGGGATAGGAGCCGTGCTATCCCAGAGCGGGGAGTCCGACAAGGTTCTCCATCCTTGTGCCTACTTTTCCCGCAGGTTGACCCCGGCTGAAAGGAACTATGACGTCGGCAATCGGGAACTTCTTGCGGTGAAGGAGGCTTTTGAGGAGTGGAGACACCTGTTGGAGGGAGCATCAGTACCATTTACGGTTTTCACGGACCATCGGAAACTGGAGTACATTCGGACCGCCAGGTGTCTGAACCCCAGGCAAGCCCGCTGGTCATTGTTCTTCGGGCGTTTTGACTTTCGGATCACCTACCGCCCCGGGACGAAGAACCAACGATCTGACGCCCTGTCCCGGGTGCACGAAGAGGAGGTCAAGACCGAGCTGTCAGACCCGACGGAAACCATCATCCCCGACTCCACTGTCGTGGCCACCCTCACCTGGGACGTGGAGAAGACCGTCCGGGAGGCCCTGAAACGGAGCCCGGACCCGGGGACAGGTCCGAAGGACAAATTGTATGTCCCACCAGAGGCCAGGGCTGCGGTCCTAGACTTCTGTCACGGTTCCAAGCTCTCCTGTCATCCAGTGGTGCAAAGGACCGTGGCAGTGGTCCGGCAGCGCTTCTGGTGGGCGTCTACGGAAGACGACGTCCGGGAGTATGTCCAGGCCTGCACCACCTGTGCCAGGGGCAAAGCCGACCACCACAAGGCCCAAGGCCTCCTCCAGCCTCTGCCCGTGCCTCATCGCCCCTGGTCTCACATTGGCCTGGACTTTGTCACGGGCCTCCCGCCGTCCCAGGGCATGACTACCATCCTCACGATAGTGGACCGGTTCTCCAAGGCGGCCCACTTCGTGGCCCTCCCGAAGCTCCCGACGGCCCAGGAGACTGCAGACCTCCTGGTCCACCACGTCGAGCGTCTGCATGGGATTCCATCAGATATTGTCTCAGACCGTGGTCCTCAGTTCTCCTCTCAGGTCTGGAGGAGTTTCTGCAGGGAACTGGGGGCCACCGTGAGTCTCTCATCCGGGTACCATCCTCAGACGAACGGACAGGCAGAGCGGGCGAACCAGGAATTGGAGCAGGATATCTGCTGGATTGGCGTTTGGTGTGATTAGCGACTGCTTCGCCTCACACCCCAACCAGATAAGTGGTTAAACAGGAGCTGCACGAGTGTGTGATTGGAGGTGGAGGTGCTCCCTCCCAAAAGAACACAGACTGTGGGATTACTGAGTGTGCGTACTCACACTCACCTGTGCTGTTTTTGTTCTCTGCCAGCAGTGCCAGGTCTGACAGCTGGAGACGGTGGCCGCCTGGGGACTCAGGACATGGCGGCTCCAGTGTTCTTCAGATCCGTTGGCGGTGAGGGCCGTGTGGGGTCCGGCTCGGTTCTGGACGGGCGTCTCCTATCCTCAAGCCTGCCCACACGTCACCCAACGTGTAATTGACTGTAGTTCCGAACTTGTTGTTGTCTGTATTCCGTTGTGCACAATTTACAACATTAAATTGTTACTGTTTTGGCTTATCCATTGCCCATTCATTTATGCCCCCTGTTGTGGGTCCGTGTTCCTACACTTTCACAACAATATCCACATCAAGAATAAAATTCAGACATCTCCACATTACCGGCGGTTCGTTCGTTCGCGCAATCACGCACGCAGCACGAAACATTGTTCCCCCGTCGGTCCACGCTGCTCAAAATGCTGCAGAATCAGTCAATAATGTGGCTATTGTTAACTTTGGATGATTTATTGTGAAAAGTATTGCTATTATTACATGAATCTGCCAATCAGAACAAAATTGCTAAAGCAATTTTAAATAGTAAACTACAAAAAATAAATAAATAAATAAAATCAAAGGCTACCTTCAAGTCCGGTCTCCTCACTGACTCTTCTCCACGCAATGTCCTTTTTGTACTTGTCTTTGTAATCACAGTTTGTAGGGTTGTACAACTCAGGCCTCGCATTCACAGTGACGATCAGTCTATCCTCCATCTTGAATAAGTTTGTCCACGCTGCGCTACCCTATGTCACCACATATCCAGACCCTGATTGGTCATCGTGGCGCGACAAGATGAAAAAGTTCAGATATTTCAACTTGGGGAGGAGGGCGACGCGATATCGCACCACAAACACGGCAATCGCTCAAAATCGCTTCATTCGCATCACTTCATTCGTGTTGCTTCATTCGCGTCCATTGCATCGAGCTGCGTGGCTTGGTGCCACAACGCATCCATCCATCGGGATTACATGGCAACCTGTCGCCCCTGTCGCTCGTGCCGCGCCCAGTGTGAACGCGGCATTAACACACCTTTGGTGTTGAGCAGAGACACTCGACAGGGGAATACGATTATCAGCGTTAGGGCGCAGGCAGGATTGCTTTGTCCAACACTTTCCAGCTGAACTGCAATCATGAGCCAGGCGGACATGTCGACTTGTTTTGCGCCACAGAGGGTTGTCCAATATCGGTAAAGAAAGGCAACACCAAGGAGCTGCACTCGTTGCTGCAGAACATGATAAACCACAAATTCAACATCAACTCCTTTGGCCCAGAATGATAGATGGTGCTCCAGCAGTCCATCATTGACAGTTACCTGAAGCTGGTAAAACTGCTAGTGAAATTTGGTGAAGATATCCAACTGGCCAGCAGGGAAGGGTGGAGAGCAATCATTTACAGCTACACAGTACTGCCAAATTGAATGAAAATAACTATGCAAGCATCACCACCACCAACCACTGCAAAGCAACCAAACATGGCACGCTTGTGCTCTCAAATCCAAACACTCTTCTCGCTTCTCCGCAAAAATTTCAGATAAAATAAATAAAACCAAATGGCCATGCCAGCCAGTTTTGTTGGTCTTGAAGTTTTACGCTCAAGTGTGTGTTACCTCCAATCATGCACTCCACTCCAGTGGGAGCCGATGTGTATGTATGTGTATGTGTCAGTGTGTGTGCATTTGGAGTCCAGAGCATAGAGGGCCTCCTTTTCACCCTCCACAGTCTCATCTTCCTCAGCAATGGCACAGATTCAATCTGTCATATTTTATTATTTTAATTAATTTATTTATTTCATTTATATAGTGCCAAATCACAACAAAGCTGCTTCAAGGTGCTTCACACAAGTAAGGTCTAACCTTACCAACCCCTAGAACAAGCACACAGGCGACAGCAGTAATGAAAAACTCCCTCTGATGATTTGAGGAAGAAACCTCAAGCAGGCAGACTCAAAGGGGTGACCCTCTGCTTGGGCCATGCTACCGACACAATTGACAATATAAATATACAGGAAATTTTGGGAGTCTATGCTGGTGTACAGGACGGGAGGCTTGCAGAAGACACCCACTCCCACTTGTGGATGGAGACGTACCTCAAACAGAGAGAAAAACAGAATTAGGTGACAGAAAAACAACAAATACGGAATTTGTCAGCATTAAGCAAAAAGAAAAACAGAAGAAATACGGGCGGGCGGTTTTGCGCAAATTATTTTTGTCAAACTGCACAGTATATATGAAAGCAATTCCAACTTGTTATATCTCTTTGGAATTAGGACACCTCAAAGAAAGTGACCTCATAATCCAAACAAAGTCAACTATCCACTACAAAAGCCAATAACCGATAATTTGTGATGAATTTACGATTCATAATTTAGAACTTCTTACCTTGTCCGGTGTTCTGAAGGTCCATATCAGTCCAAATCCGAACATGACTGGGCTCATTTTGTCCATAAGAATCCACGGAAAAAGAATATGTAGTTGTATTTTCCAGAAAGTAAGATCGTTTGAAGAAAGAATCCATCAAAGTACATTTGTGTCATGTTTTTGTAAAAAAAAAAAGATGAGAAAAAACAAGCGTGTTTCTCATTATTTTACACCAGTTGACGCCATGACTGAGTTACGACAGGTACGCTCGATCGATTTCCTTCTGCTCTTGGCTTCAAAATGGCACCATGATTGGAGTTGTCGGTGCACAGAGTCACCCGGCAGAGCCCTTTGACCAAAACAAGTGCTCCATAAGGACAACTGCGTAACGCCTGTTACCCAATCAGCGCACAAAAAAAATAAGTCACGTGTGGAGCATTTGGGCTACGTAGGGTTGTAGAACAGGAAATAAGCTTTCCAATGCATTATGGGACTTGTAGTCACGCATCCAGAGGCCACTGCTATAACCGTGCGTAATAGGCCATGCGAAGGTCAGAACGCATGTGGGGTAATAGAAAGTGCATAGTCACAATGCAAAAATATGACTATTTGAAAAAAGTGCTAGAATTTAAATTTGTAGCTACCAAAATATGAAAATGTGTTTTTTATGGTCTAAGAAGACATATAATGCAAATACAGCAATTTGGCAAAACTGGACCAATTGTGCCAAATGGACTATTTCACGGAATAGTCCATTTGGCATCCATTCTCCAGAATAGTCCATCCAGAAGCAGAATGCTTATCACTAGAGACCTGTTATTTCACACAGTTGTTGCCAACAACAAGAACAACAATTGTAGTGAGTACGGAATGTCTGCTGTAAAGTATGTCCAAGCTAAAGGCTTTTGACATTTTTCAAGAATAAAAACTAACACTTTTAGGGATGTTTGAAATGATATAGGTAAAGTTGTGTAGCACTCGCATGGTTCTTATACACATCTTCAGACACTAGAGATCCAGATCTTTAAAATGAGCCATATCATAAGCATGTGGGAGGTAAAATATTGTTTTAGTGAGCACTGGCACTTGGGTATGCAAGACCATTATGCACAAGACAAAAACAGGTGGATGTTAACAGACCCAGACTTTAGATAAAGTTGAGGCTGCAACCTGGTCTTTTCATTAATAAAATGAATTTAAAAGGGTAGAAAGCATAGTACCATACTATGCCAGCATGCTAGCCATACAAAAGGGAAAATAAGTGCGTCTTAAGTCTGGACATGAAAAAGTCCAAACTATTGTTTTGACTTTATTTTGTCTTTTTAACTTGTTTTAGGTCACAGTCAAACATGGCACTTGAAGTTGCAGGGGTAAAAGTTGCTGTTCCAAGGCATACCCCTGTACACCAGCTGTAGCGGACTGTATATCTCTTCCCGATACAGCATACCACTGCATTCCAGCTTACTTTCACCCCTACAGAACAGCTGGTCCAAGCACTGTGCATGCTTGTGCTCATAACAGCTAGGTGGACCACAGCGCTCGCTCTACAATGCCTCCCCCCAACAGCTGATTTCCAGAGAGAGAGAGGGAGGGAAAGAGAGTACATGTTGGATGTTCATGGAGAGTTCATGGGTTGGATGTCATGTCATTCGATGCCCTCCCAATTCCCCGCCTGCCTTCCACACAGACCTCAGGAAGCGATCAGACAAGAGCCCTGCGTGGCCCTAATTTCTCTGTCCACAAAACAGATGATGTCCAGAGAGAGAGAAGGGGGGGGGGCAAGTGCAAGGGACCGGACATCCAACCCATGAACCGACATGTAATTAGTTCATGGTTTGGATGTCTTTCAACATCCTGCAGTGGGACGCTGCAGGTCTTCAGATGTGCAGACCACAGAGCTCACTCTGCCATGCCCCTCCCATTGCTTGCCTTCCACCCAGACCTCGGGTGGCATGTACGGCATTGGACGGGTATTCTGCATATTCCTGCTGCAGACTGCAGCAGGAATCTGCAATGCAGATATACTGGAATCTGCATTGTGGGTTTTCATGCTATGTTCCTTTTATTCTTTGTCTTTTTTAGTTTCTACTGTTTTTTTTTTTTTTTTTGCGTTACGTGCTGAGTTATGTCCGCATTCGACCTGCACTCTGGGTAGTCAGAATCTTTGGACAGCAGCAGTGTCCTGGCTGCTCTTGCCTTGGTGGTTTTGAATTGTTCAACCACTAATGAAGTGGCAAGCAGACCTACAGATTAGATACGTACAGATTCACAGAGCTAAAGGAAAGGGGAACACCCAGCCATTTTTGCAGAAATTTGCTCAACAGCTTCTCCATAACTTCCACTTGTGACACAGGGAAGTCATACAGTAGGAATAGACACTGCAGTGTAGGCATGATGTCGTACTGAGTGAGCCATACCTTGAACCGTCCAATCAGCTGGTTGTTTTCAACAGGGAAGACAGGGAAAAATGTGACACACAGCTCTGTTTCAAATCATTAATATTTAACTTTAATGAATTCAGCTTCAAAATAAGCAAATTGCATGACAATTTATCCCTGCATTTTCATCATTTAATTTCTGTCACTTTCACTCCTCAGGATAGATTTATACTTCATTATGTCCGCTAAGGATGTAATAAAATCAACAACATTTATTTGTCTGTTAGCAAGATTATGTCAAAACGACTGCACAGATTTTGACAAAATTTTCACCACAGATAGATATTAGGCCATGAAAGACTCCATTCAATTTTGGAGGTGATCTGGATCCCAATTCTCGATCAAGATTTCCCTTTATATATGCTTTGAAGGATTACTTCAAAACTACTTCATGGATTCTCACCAAATTTGCACCGCAGGTAAATATAAGGGCTTGGAAGACTACACTGAATTTTGGAGGTGATCTGGTCCGGATTGGCGGACATCAGAAATCTCTGATTGCTCTTGTTTACAATTCTTCTCCGAGTGTGTGATGAAAAGTGTGTACAATATGTGCAAATATTTTACATTCTATTCTCTGTATCTGTCCTGATTCCGCCTGACTGTCTGGGGGTGAGACAAAATGTGTTACCTGACACCAAAAACAGTTTGAAGGAGGGTGCATATTCCTGATACGAAGAACATGGTGGAGATGATCTGATTTTTGGCGACGTTGTTGTCCTTTATGCAAAAGGGCTCAGCCAAAATTAGGGGGATTGCAATGTTGCTTCCGAATGCCACGATGTAATGCTGCAGGCAGAAAAAATAAATAAATAAGGGAACCTTTTGAAAAGAAACTAAAACATTTTCATGCACACACAATGTAACATGCAACACAAAATTTTAAGATTTATTGCCACAAATGATATTCACAATGAAACCAGTGCTTCTTTTATTATATCTATGAGTTACAGCCATCCTGCTTTATGCACCACCTAACATATCTCAGAATTGAAGCAGAGTAGGTCTAGATTAGTGAATGGACAAGAACAACACTTGGAGGACCAAGGGTTGTGTGTTTCTCTGTGTACATAGACCTGAAGGCATGTCAGGAAGGGCATCTGGCTAAGAATTATGCTAAACACCAAGGTGGATCTGAACTCAGGTTCACTTTGGACATTACAGTGACTTGTCCACTCGACACAAAAACAAAACAGACTCATTTTAACATTATTTTATTTCTTTGTGCCTGTAATTTAATCGCCAAGACTCAGTGGGGGAGAGGAACTCTCACGGCGCAGCTGTGTACAGGCGGAGGGACGTTTCTTCACGTTTAGACACTGTTTTGGATTTTAAAAAAGGACGCTTTATGTGGATTATTTATTCAGATGAATCCCAATGAAACTAACAGGTAAGAATTTATATTTACTACGTGTATTTTATTCTGCCAATCAATGCATTAATGGATGTATTTCGGTTGTTTAAGCCACAGGGATCAAAGCTTGCGAAAAAAGTGGCAGCTTTTAGTTAGTAAATGATGGTGTATCTAATATACTGAGATAAACTGTGACTTCTAATTCTGTGTTTTACTGCTTTTGAAAGATGATGACAGTGTTTGGGGTTTATTTTTTTATCTATTCATTTTTCATGTGTTCTTTGTGTTTGCGATGCTTGAATTTACCCAGCAGCCCCTGCGGCGCTTAAAGTGAAACTGGTTTATCAGAAACCGACAGTGTAATCTGATGTGGCCGTGTCCAAATCAATACTAATAGTTATCGATTATCTGTAATAAAGATACATTTTTTAGCAGTTTATCGTTTATCATCATAAAAGATAACTTTTCAGTTGTCTGATTAATGGTTATCAAAGCTAACTTCTTGGTTATCTGTGCCCACCCCTCTGCTGACACAGACTACCCACTCACTGTTTTGGCAGAGGAGGTGAGACACATCTTAATGCTGCGTTTACACATAACGACGGCATGCCACTAATGCCACGAAGTATACATTCTTGGCTGTTGATCACGAATGTGATGACTTGAGGCGGAGGCATCAAGTGTCCTCAGGAACACGTTACGATTAATGGCACGTGTTGCTGGAGAATTATCAGGAACCATTACGCACAGTCAAGAATAATGTTACGCGTTGTTGCGCGCTGTTGCACACAACAATGCAACAACATCTGTCACGTTGTGAATGAGGCGAATTGTCTTCACACACAGTCCCATATTCATCCAACCGTCAGCTGCTGAACAAAGTTTTCTCCTCAAAATCCATATTAATCCACAGCAGAACTTTGTGATTGCTTGCTTAGTTGGGCTCTATGCCATGGAGTGGCGCAGAGAGGAGGAGGAGACTGAAAGAGCCAGATGTGTGGCTTAATGCAGCTCTCGTCTCGTTTTCCCAAACATCAGGCACATGCAGAGTTGTAGTCTTACACACCTCTCTGCAGCTTCTCTCCCCCTGCCATCCCCTCATTACCCCATCCCCATAGAGACGGTGCCTGCTCCCAGACTACCAATAACCAGCAAAAATCTATTTAAGCATAAAAATTCAAAAAGAAAAAATAATATAGCACCTTCAACTGCACCACAGACTAAAACAGTTAAATGTGGTCTATTAAACATTAGGTCTCTCTCTTCTAAGTCCCTGTTGGTAAATGATATAATAATTGATCAACATATTGATTTATTCTGCCTTACAGAAACCTGGTTACAGCAGGATGAATATGTTAGTTTAAATGAGTCAACACCCCCGAGTCACACTAACTGTCAGAATGCTCGTAGCACGGGCCGGGGCGGAGGATTAGCAGCAATCTTCCATTCCAGCTTATTAATTAATCAAAAACCCAGACAGAGCTTTAATTCATTTGAAAGCTTGACTCTTAGTCTTGTCCATCCAAATTGGAAGTCCCAAAAACCAGTTTTATTTGTTATTATCTATCGTCCACCTGGTCGTTACTGTGAGTTTCTCTGTGAATTTTCAGACCTTTTGTCTGACTTAGTGCTTAGCTCAGATAAGATAATTATAGTGGGCGATTTTAACATCCACACAGATGCTGAGAATGACAGCCTCAACACTGCATTTAATCTATTATTAGACTCTATTGGCTTTGCTCAAAAAGTAAATGAGTCTACCCACCACTTTAATCATATCTTAGATCTTGTTCTGACTTATGGTATGGAAATAGAAGACTTAACAGTATTCCCAGAAAACTCCCTTCTGTCTGATCATTTCTTAATAACATTTACATTTACTCTGATGGACTACCCAGCAGTGGGGAATAAGTTTCATTACATTAGAAATCTTTCAGAAAGCGCTGTAACTAGGTTTAAGGATATTATTCCTTCTTTATGTTCTCTAATGCCATATACCAACACAGTGCAGAGTAGCTACCTAAACTCTGTAAGTGAGATAGAGTATCTCGTCAATAGTTTTACATCCTCATTGAAGACAACTTTGGATGCTGTAGCTCCTCTGAAAAAGAGAGCTTTAAATCAGACGTGCCTGACTCCGTGGTATAACTCACAAACTCGTAGTTTAAAGCAGATAACCCGTAAGTTGGAGAGGAAATGGCGTCTCACTAATTTAGAAGATCTTCACTTAGCCTGGAAAAAGAGTCTGTTGCTCTATAAAAAAGCCCTCCGTAAAGCTAGGACATCTTTCTACTCATCACTAATTGAAGAAAATAAGAACAACCCCAGGTTTCTTTTCAGCACTGTAGCCAGGCTGACAAAGAGTCACTCTATTGAGCTGAGTATTCCATTAACTTTAACTAGTAATGACTTCATGACTTTCTTTGCTAACAAATTTTAACTATTAGAGAAAAAATTACTCATAACCATCCCAAAGACGTATCGTTATCTTTGGCTGCTTTCAGTGATGCCGGTATTTGGTTAGACTCTTTCTCTCCGATTGTTCTGTCTGAGTTATTTTCATTAGTTACTTCATCCAAACCATCAACATGTTTATTAGACCCCATTCCTACCAGGCTGCTCAAGGAAGCCCTACCATTATTTAATGCTTCGATCTTAAATATGATCAATCTATCTTTGTTAGTTGGCTATGTACCACAGGCTTTTAAGGTGGCAGTAATTAAACCATTACTTAAAAAGCCATCACTTGACCCAGCTATCTTAGCTAATTATAGGCCAATCTCCAACTTTCCTTTTCTCTCAAAAATTCTTGAAAGGGTAGTTGTAAAACAGCTAACTGATCATCTGCAGAGGAATGGTCTATTTGAAGAGTTTCAGTCAGGTTTTAGAATTCATCATAGTACAGAAACAGCATTAGTGAAGGTTACAAATGATCTTCTTATGGCCTCGGACAGTGGACTCATCTCTGTGCTTGTTCTGTTAGACCTCAGTGCTGCTTTTGATACTGTTGACCATAAAATTTTATTACAGAGATTAGAGCATGCCATAGGTATTAAAGGCACTGCGCTGCGGTGGTTTGAATCATATTTGTCTAATAGATTACAATTTGTTCATGTAAATGGGGAATCTTCTTCACAGACTAAAGTTAATTATGGAGTTCCACAAGGTTCTGTGCTAGGACCAATTTTATTCACTTTATACATGCTTCCTTTAGGCAGTATTATTAGACGGTATTGCTTAAATTTTCATTGTTACGCAGATGATACCCAGCTTTATCTATCCATGAAGCCAGAGGACACACAGCAATTAGCTAAACTGCAGGATTGTCTTACAGACATAAAGACATGGATGACCTCTAATTTCCTGCTTTTAAACTCAGATAAAACTGAAGTTATTGTACTTGGCCCCACAAATCTTAGAAACATGGTGTCTAACCAGATCCTTACTCTGGATGGCATTACCCTGACCTCTAGTAATACTGTGAGAAATCTTGGAGTCATTTTTGATCAGGATATGTCATTCAAAGCGCATATTAAACAAATATGTAGGACTGCTTTTTTGCATTTACGCAATATCTCTAAAATCAGAAAGGTCTTGTCTCAGAGTGATGCTGAAAAACTAATTCATGCATTTATTTCCTCTAGGCTGGACTATTGTAATTCATTATTATCAGGTTGTCCTAAAAGTTCCCTAAAAAGCCTTCAGTTAATTCAAAATGCTGCAGCTAGAGTACTGACGGGGACTAGAAGGAGAGAGCATATCTCACCCATATTGGCCTCTCTTCATTGGCTTCCTGTTAATTCTAGAATAGAATTTAAAATTCTTCTTCTTACTTATAAGGTTTTGAATAATCAGGTCCCATCTTATCTTAGGGACCTCGTAGTACCATATCACCCCAATAGAGCGCTTCGCTCTCAGACTGCAGGCTTACTTGTAGTTCCTAGGGTTTGTAAGAGTAGAATGGGAGGCAGAGCCTTCAGCTTTCAGGCTCCTCTCCTGTGGAACCAGCTCCCAATTCAGATCAGGGAGACAGACACCCTCTCTACTTTTAAGATTAGGCTTAAAACTTTCCTTTTTGCTAAAGCTTATAGTTAGGGCTGGATCAGGTGACCCTGAACCATCCCTTAGTTATGCTGCTATTGACGTAGACTGCTGGGGGGTTCCCATGATGCATTGTTTCTTTCTCTTTTTGCTCTGTATGCACCGCTCTGCATTTAATCATTAGTCATCGATCTCTGCTCCCCTCCACAGCATGTCTTTTTCCTGGTTCTCTCCCTCAGCCCCAACCAGTCCCAGCAGAAGACTGCCCCTCCCTGAGCCTGGTTCTGCTGGAGGTTTCTTCCTGTTAAAAGGGAGTTTTTCCTTCCCACTGTAGCCAAGTGCTTGCTCACAGGGGGTCGTTTTGACCGTTGGGGTTTTACATAATTATTGTATGGCCTTGCCTTACAATATAAAGCGCCTTGGGGCAACTGTTTGTTGTGATTTGGCACTATATAAAAAAAATCGATTGATTGATTGACATGCAGCAGGTGGAACATCTACAGGAGCGCGCTGAGGAGCACTGAAATGAGACTTTTAGCCGACTTGGCATCACTGTCCTCCTTCAGCATACTGCAGCAATGAAACTGAATGTGGTGCAGCAGGGTTTAATTGCGCACATGCTTCTTCCTCCGCTGGACTGGAGGACATGCAGAGATGTCTGACTGCACGTGAGTCTCCTCTCGTTCCTCTGGTTCCTCTGACTCAGACTCGTTCTCCTGCTCATCAGTCACAACAGCAGGAGGAGCTTCAGCAGGAACTGTGGAACGACACTTGGCCGACTTCGCGTCACTGTTCCTCTTCAGCATACTGCATCAAACTGTGCGCACGTGACAGAAAACTGATTCATCATGGCGCGCAGTGAAGTGTGACACCGCGTTACAAGTCGTGTCAAAACTTGACAGTTTCCATGTCACTTCGTAATACACAAATGCGGCAAGTTTGGGCACCAAGAACCATCACAGGAACCACTACAAACATTGTCACGTTCTAGTAAGGATCACTACTCATCAAGACGGATCAACACGCTCACTTGCAACCTCCACGACAGGAGGCGAAATGAGGGTGGTGCGTGACATTCGTGGAAGATTTTTTGACAGCCAAAAACATGCTCCACAAATATCAAGAATATCACACACCAACACGCACTATCAAGAAACCTATTCAGATGTGTTACATTATGCTAAGAATGTCAGGAATGTGTTACAAATGACAGAAAAATGACATACGTAACGCTTCTTGCTTATGTGTAAACGCACCATAAAGTCTGTGAACACCAGAAAGGCAGAGGGGCCCGATGGAATAGATCTCGGTCCAAAGCTACTTTACCAATTTGTTTCAAAACAGCCACCATCATTCCAGTGCCCAAGCAAAGAAACATCAGCACCCTGAATGACTACAGACCTGTGGCGCTTACTCCTATTATGGCTAAGTGCTTTGAAAGGCTGGTGATGAAGCATTTAAATTCTGTCCTTCCCCCAATCTGAACCAGCATCAATACGCCTACAGGGCAAACAGATCCACAGAGGATGCTATTGTCACAACTCTCCACACAGCTTTAACGCACCTCAACAACAAAGGGACAAGTGTATAGATTACAGCTCTGCATTTAACACGATGGTACCCAGTAGGTTAGTCACAAAGCTCCTCAACCTGGGCCTCAGCAATACTTTATGCGCATGGATTAACACACAAGGCCAAGGACTGGTCAAATGACCAATCTACCTCTAAGGCCCACAGGAGAGTCAAATGACCCCAAGATCCCCTGTGAAGAGCTACTTCTGTTAACTAAACAAGGAAGTCTCAGAACACCTCAGGGGAGGGGCTGACTTGGCTAGCCACATTCTTGTGTTTGCATATTTGCTGTCTGTGTGCCTGCTTAGCTGAAAGGGCTGCTGAAATGTACCAAAAAACACACCAAAAGAAAACTTTGTTTTCTGGATTTTATTGAAATGTACCAAAAAACACACCAGAAAACCAAAATATATACAATAGGTACAGGTTACAGTCACTCACAATGACAGTCACATTTCAATACAATTCAGAAAACAAAATTTCATCTCTCCCCCAGGGTAAAGTTATTTATCCACCTAAGCACAAATCAGCAGCCCTTTCAGCTAAGCAGGCACACAGACAGCAAATATGCAAACACAAGAATGTGGCTAGCCAAGTCTGGGCGTCTGAGTGAGGTGTTCTGAGATTTCCTTGTTTACATAACAGAAGTACAGAACAGTACATAACAGAAGTAGCTCTTCACAGGGGAGCTTGGGGTCATTTGACTCTCTGTGGGCTTTACAGGTAGAAGAGAAAAGCTTGGACCTCCCTGTGTTAAGGACTTCCTCTCTGATCGCCCACAGGCAGACAGACTGGGCCCATACAGTCTGTCTCTCAGCACCGGCGCACCACAAGGCTGTGTGCTAAGTCCATTGCTTTATTCTGTCGATACATACGACTGCATCCCCACCCAGGCCTTTCAAGATTCAAGAGTTTTATTGTCATATGTACAGCAGAAACAGGCAGTTACACTATACAATGAAATTCTTACTTTGCTATTCCTCCATTCATCATTATAATCTTAAAAAGAAAGAAAGAGAGAGAGGAAAAGGCGAAATGTTTAAATAAAAATAAAAAAAAAACACTTAAGTTATTGTGCAAATTGTGCAAATATGTGGAGCAGCGATTCAGAGAGTGCAAATCACGAGTAACGGATGTGGACAGTATTCAGAACAAATATAAATAAACCTATGTAAACAGTATTTTAATAGCAGCAGTACGGTGTATTTAAAATGCAATCTAGTGTAAACAGGCAAAAATTAAAAAACAGTTCAGGGTGGGAGGGGAGAGGAGGTAGTGTATGATGTGTTTATAAGCCTGATGGCCTGTGAATAAAAACTGTTTGTTAGTCTTGTGGTCCTGGACTTCACACTCCTGTAACGTCTGCCTGAAGGTAGGAGTGTAAAGAGGTTGTGCTGGGGGTGAGTGCTGTCCTTGATTATATTCTGGGCCCTCCTGATGACTCTGGTGTGATAAATGTCCTGTAGTGAGGGAAAGGCTGCTCCTGAGATGGACTGAGCAGTCTTGATCACACGCTGGAGAGCCTTTCTGTCCTGAGCAGTGCAGTTTCCATACCAGACTGTGATGGCGCTGGTGAGAACACTCTCAATCGTACTCCTGTAGAAGGTGCTGAGAATTTTGGCTGACATGCCAAATTTCCTTAGCCTTCTCAGAAAGTATAATCGCTGCTGGGACTTCCTTATGATGGTATACAGGGGTGTGTGCAGCACCTGCTTCTTCCTCGGATCAGCAATCATTTCTTTGGTCTTGTCTGCATTTAATAAAAGATTGCTGTCATGACACCAGGCCACAAGCTCAGCCACCTCCTTCCTGTATGCTGTCTCTTCCCCGCCAGTGATCAGACCAATGACTGTAGTATCGTCGGCAAACTTGATGATACTGGTGTTATTCTGAGAGGTCACACAGTCGTGTGTGAAGAGTGTGTACAGGAGGGGACTCAGCACACAGCCCTGGGGGACCCCGGTGTTCACTGTTCTTGTGCTGGATGTACGACTGCCGATTCTGACTGACTGGGGTCTATTCGTAAGGAAGTTCAACACCCAGCTGCAAATGGCAGGTGTCAGTCCAAGGACGAGGAGCTTCTCTATAAGTTTGTATGGTATGACAGTGTTGAACGCTGAGCTATAGTCGATAAACAGCATTCTGACATACGTATCCGTATACCCTTGAAAACAATCATAAAATTTGCTGATGACACCACTGTGGTGGGACAGATCAACGGCAATGAGACAGTCTACAGAGATAAAGTTGAAAGGCTGGTTGAATGGTGCAAAGAAAACAATCTGACCCTGAATGTCAAGAAAACTAAAGAGATCATAGTTGACTTCAGGAAGCACAAGGATGACCCTGCCCCTTAACCATTAAAGGTGAAGTAGTGGAGAGGGTTTCTTGTTTTAAAGTAGACCTGCATATCGTAAGATAATTAGTCCGTTAATGGTTAGGGATGGGTATCGAGAACCGGTTCCTTTCGGGTATCATTAAGAAATGATTCGATCCACCGACATCAATAAGCTTTGTGCTTAAAGTAGACCTTCACTGAAATAAATGTGGTCAGATCTCAGAAAGAAATAGCTGATATGTATTTGTAAGACCCTTATGAATGCAGTAAAGTAAATCTGCAAGCCCAAATTTGTAATTCAGCGGAGAAATCTTCATTTAAAAATGACAAATTTACAGCTAAAATTTGGCCCTCAGCGAAAACTGTTTGTACATCCGGGTCATTGCAGTGACGTCCGGCAGAAGACGGAGCGCTCCCGCCTTCAGTCCGATCCCGCATTGAAATTGATTTTATCTGATAGTAATGTTACTTATACACATCCTGGTTTCAACATCCAAAAGTAAGCTGCAATGAATGTGAGATACAGATCTGTGTGCTCAGATCAGCAACGACATCGACAGCGGGCGCCGTTCTTCCTCTCCCGCTCTCTGCCTCCGCTGCGCTTATTAAGTCTGCGGGCTCGTTAACGAGCTCGTTAACTGCCGACGCGGGCCACTCACACCGCCTGTGTCTGCTTTGCAGCCGGTGTTGTGCGCTGACCTCTCTGTCTACTGAATGGAGCTGCAGCACACTTGGAACAAGTCCTGAGATTACGCTCGCTGTTTTAATGCGAAGCGGCCAGTACACCTGTTGCTGCAAGGACAGACTTCTTGCGGCAAAATCCACAGCACCGCACGTCTCGGCAATCGGAGCCCCAGAGCTCCATGAACGCTGAGAGAGGTGTATATATTTTTAATGACACCACTCAATCAAACGGGTGTATGAAAAAGTCCCCCAAAATAATTTTCAAGCACAAATAAAAGAAATGTGTACTCACCAAACGTGCCGCAAGACAATATGAAGTTTTAAAAAAAAGTAGATCCTTCCATATAAGACAAGAAAATGGTGCAGATGCAAACTGACGTAAATCCACAAATTACATTTGGCACAATGCATGCTGGGAGAGGGTCTTGTCCGTGACATCTCGGCAGCGTCCATGATGAGAAGGACAATTTGCGGAGGGCTAAATGTTAGCTGTAAATTTGTCATTTTCAAATGAAGATTTCTCCGTTGAATGACAGATCTGGGCTTGCAGATTTACTTTACTACATTCAGAAGGATCTCATATGTAAATGTAAGTCATTTTTTTTTCAAAAATCTGACTGCATTTTTTTCAATGCAGGTCTCCTTTAAATTTCTGGGCAACTGAATCACTGAGGATCTTAAATGGGGAGTAAACACATCTGCTGTGGTCAAAAGGTGCACCAGAGGCTTTATTTTTTATGAACACTTAAGAAGAACAACCTGTCTGCTGAGCTGCTCAAGGCCTTTTATCACTGCTCCACTGAGAGTGTCTTAACCTATTTCATTGCAGCATGGTTTGCAAACTGCTCTGAAAACAATAAGAAATCCATCAAACGGGTCATAAGAATGGCAGAAAGGATCACTGATCTCCCTCTGCCCTCAATGGATATTTTCAGGACCTGCTGCCTCCGCTGAGCAAGCAGTATTCTGCAGGACAGAACACACCCTTCACACAACCTTTTCTCTTTGCATCCATCCGGCAGGTGTTATCGGGCCTTCAAAGCCAACACCACATGGCTGAAAAAGAGCTTCTTTCCTAGAGCCATTACAGAACTGAACAGACACGCCCAAGCTCCAGTCAGAACAACTGCATTGCTCTAAATAGAATAATGGGGGACATGTGCAAAATCTGATTTAACTGTTTTAACTTTTTAGTTATATTTATTAATGTTGGATTGTTTTAACTTTGTGTGTTTATAGTGGTTTTAGTATTTTTAACGATTGAATGATTTTATTAAAGTTTGGTATTTTAGTTAACTGATGTTTTAGAGGGACATGTGCGGTACGCAGTGGTGGGCACAGTTCCAATAATCTGATAACCGATAATTATTGAAGATAATGTTTTCATTATTGGGTTATCTTTTCAGATAACTTTAAAAACCATTAATAGGGATGGGTATTGATAAGGTTTTATCGATATCAATGCCGTTATCGATTCTGCTTATCGATCCGATTCCTTATCGATTCCCTTATCGATACCTCGTGAATTTTGTACTAAAAGTAGGCTTTACAGGTTTTATATGTATTTCCTTGAGTCTTAAAGTAAATAAATATGAAATTAGTCACTGTATCCTTGATCTCTGGACATAAATAAAAATAAACAAAACTGTGTTTCGCTTTGAAGTTATTAATTCAGACTGAATTCTATCATTCTATCTTGACTTGTCAGAGAGCTGCGCAACGTTTGGAGCTGTGTGAACAGAACGGAGGATGTTTCTCGTTTCTTTCTCGCAACAAGACAGGAGTCCCAGTTAGTAACTTTAATCCGCACAAAAGTGAATCACAACTCATATTCAGGGATGAAAGTGATGAAAAACAAAAAAAGCTGAAACCCAAAATTACCCCCCAACACCACCTGCACGAAAATGTTTGAATTCTAGAAGCTCTGAAATGCAATCTGGGACTATTCCAGACAATAAACTGGAGTGAGTGCAGCATCCATTTAGGTGAGAAAAAAAAACTTATTTAAATATGGTTTGACAGAAACAAACTGTCATTAAACTTAAATAAGACAAGGATGAAATGGAGGTATGAGAGTTACTAGGTGTTCACAGGAAACATTTATTTCTGTATGTATTTATTTATTTAGTTGCTATTATATATTTTCTGTTGTGTTTCTATTCAGGTTCTTTTTGTCTCTCTCTAAAATTGTATATAATAATCATTAGATTATTAATATATAAGCAAAAATAAATTTAAGGAATATTACAATTTGAAAACAAATGCACCCGAACGTGATGACGGCTGCAATTGCTAAATGCTAACTTTTAACATTGAAAATGCCATAGACATGCTAACACGTTAGCATCGCTCCCGTTTTTAAGTTATCAAATACATCTATCAACTGTTTCAGAAGACCATAACAGGTCGGTTTAACATAGAAAAGGTAAATAATACTCACAGACATATGCTCTTTAGGGTTTTAGCGGAGGAAAATTAAGCGAAAGAAAGAAATAAACGAAGCAATCGACCGAAGCATTGCTTCAATCTGCGAACCACGCTTCGATTGGTTCAAGGTTCAAAGCAAAGCAGCACTACAGAAAAGTTGATTAAGGACCCGCTGCAGGGTTTGTAATCAATGTAGAGAAATGATCATTTTCCTGACAAACACCCGCCAAAACAACGGCCACTCTGAAGGACCGATAACAGAATCGTTAAAGTAGACCTGCATTGAAATAAATGCAGAAAGATCTTTGGACCAAAAAATGACTTATATTAACACATAAGATCCTTCTGAATGTAGTAAAGTAAATCTGCAAGCCCAGATCTGTCATTCAACGTTGAAATCTTCATTTAAAAGTGACACATTTACAGCTAAAAATTAGCCCTCCGCAAAACTGTCATCACATCCGGGACGCTGCCGAGACGTCAGGGAAAAGACCCTCTCCCAGCATGCACTGCGCGCGCCAACTGTAATTTGTGGATTTACGTCAGTTTGCATCTGCACCTTTTTCTTGTCTTATACGGAAGGATCTACTTTTTTAAAAACTTCATATTGTCTTGCGGCACGTTTGGTGAGTACACATTTCTTTTATTTGTGCTTGAAAATTATTTTGGGGGACTTTTTCATACGCCCGTTTGATTGAGTGGTGTCGCATTGAAAATCTACTGTTTTTCGCCTCCGGTGTTACCGTCGCGGGGTATGGAGGCGGGACCCGCAAAGAATCCAATCATTAAAAAGATATAAACCTCTCAGCGGCCACGGAGCTCTGCGGCTCCAATTACCGAGACGTGCGGCGCTGCGGAAAGTCTGTCCTTGCAGCAACAGGTGTCACCGGCCGCTCCGCATCAAAACAGCGAGCGTAGTCTCTGGACTTTTCCAAGTTGGCTGCGCCTCCATTCAATAAACAGAGAGGTGGTGCCGGCTGCACAGCAGACACGGCGATGTGAGTGGCCCGCTTCAGTGTTTACCGAGCACGCAGACTCACTAAGCGCAGCGGAGGCGGAGATTTCGCTGCTGATCTGAGCATGCAGAGGTGTATCTCACATTCATTGCAGCTTACTTTTGGATGCTGAAACCAGGACGTGTATAACAGTAACATTACTAAAAGATAAAATCCATTTCAATGCGGGATCAGACTGAAGGCGGGAGCGCTCCGTCTTCTGCCGGACGTCACTGCAATGACCCGGATGTACAAACAGTTTTTGCTGAGGGCCAAATTTTAGCTGCAAATTTGTCATTTTTAAATGAAGATTTCTCCGCTGAATTACAAATTTGGGCTTGCAGATTTACTTTACTGCATTCATAAGGGTCTTACAAATACATATCAGCTATTTCTTTCTGAGATCTGACCACATTTATTTCAATGCAGGTCTACTTTAAGCACAAAGCTTATTGATGTAGGTGGATCGAATCATTTCTTAACGATACCCGAAAGGAACCGGTTCTCGATACCCATCTCTAACCATTAACGGACTAATTATCTTACGATAATTTTTTGTCCGATAATTTTTAGACCGTTAATGTGGTAAACAAAGCTGAACAGCTACAAACATTTAAAAAATTTAAAATCAGTTGAGCACCTACCTGTTAAATGTTTTGTAGCTGATGTGTAGTTCTAGCCTCTGCAAACAGTGGAGGGCTACTTCTAGAAGAAACCGCTCTATCCTATGCAGTCAAAGGAGAACTGGTCACACACAAAAAACTGCCTAAAACTCTCGTGAATATATTCTATGGGTTTATAGATGTTGTTATTGTGTTTGCGTTTATTAAATTCTACGCATCTTAAATGTTTTTGTTTTGGCAAGTTTTCACGGCCTCTACTGCCATCTACTGGCCAGTAGTGTTCATGGCAGTATTCAAACTGAAGCTGGGCTGATATTTTCAATCACTGTACTCTGTTCCAGCTCAAACAGTACGACAGAACCGCACGGTGTAAAAGTTCAGAGCGCACGATTTATGTTCTCACACACATTGTACATTCAAAAACCACACGTCAGACTCGTGTTTCCAGAAGCAAAACGTAAACAGATTTTTTCAAATTTAATTTACATTTCTTATTTTTTCACAAAAACGCTCGATGGGAGACATCAAAGTTTTAAAAAAGAAATTACAAGACAGGTCTGCGGTGTTTGCAAAGGCACAGTGCGAGAGGTTGGCACTTGTAGCACTTCAGCAGCGGGATACCCTCACGACAGCCGACCAGAATATCAAACAGGTTTGATTTTCATGTGACCATACGATCGCCGATCAGGAGGTGGTCGTGAGATGTTAAACGCAGCTCGTTACTCCATGTATACTTAACGATGCAGGACGCGCGATTAACCTGAAATTTGGCGCAATTCAAAACATTCTTGCACAAATGAAAAATCAGCTGAAAAAGGGCCAAAACTCGCACAGTGTAAACCCAGCTTAAGTACTGAACGTCTGGGACCAGTAGATCATGGCAGCGTTCTATTATTTATTTTTGACACCGGTTATATCACACGTTTTTTTTTTAATAAATGAATATTTTACAAAAGCACATTTATCTGTAAACACCAACACACGACACACCTCACATTAATGTGTTGGTTTGCATAATGAATGAATCAACCAATCAGTGTTAGCGCAGGCACATTTTACCCAGAATCCTTTGCGATCTGTCTGTGTTTGTTACAAAACTTCAGAATTAGTGCATTATTCAACATTAAAAGATATGTTATATTTTAACTTTGTACAAATGGCAGAATTGAGATTAATGGAGTTATTCTATCAGTATTCATTTTATTTATACACCAAACCATAACTGCTTTATTTTCCAAGACCTCTGCCTGACGGCAGCATTGTGATTGAGTAGAGAGTTGAGCTTCATGGCTTCTCTCAACTTGCTTCTGTGCTGGAAGCAATGTAGCAATGGAGCTTTCATCAGGGGGCAGGATGCTCAAAGACAAAAGTGCTGACTCATTGTTTGGGTCTGTCATCCTTTTTGATGCTTCCAGAAGCGATCGTGGTGTTAAAACTCAAAATCAGCTTGTTGGTAGTTGCAAGTGTACCGGAAACAATACTGGAATTTATCGGTTATCTGTAACTTCCGATACATTTTTGGGTGGTTTATCGGTTTATCTTTATCAAAGTTAACTTTTCAGTTATCTGTGCCCACCACTGGCAGTATGGGACATGTGCAATATGGGACATGTGCAGTATGGGAACAGTGCAATATGAGTTATGTCTGTTGGGGACAGTGCAATTTCTGAGCTCGCCTCATTGGACATTGACATAAACATCATGGACATGAATGTCATGGTAATTTTGGGCTTTTAATGATGTCCTTGACTTGTCATTTTACCAGGGTGAAATGATTGTACAACAAACATCATTATTGACTTAAATCAAAAAAGAAGAATTCGGTGTGGTGGTTCCACCCATCAGCCTGTTTGGCTGTGTTTTTGAGTTGTGTATTATTGTGGGGTATTTTCATTTGTCACATTTTTCTGTTCTCTTGTGTGGGTGAGTCTCCTCATCGTTTAAGTGTCCCCTGTTCTGCGTTGTGTGTGTGTGTGTGTGTGTGTGTGTGTGTGTGTGTGTGTGTGTGTGTGTGTGTGTGTGTGTGTGTGTGTGTGTGTGTGTGTGTGTGTGTGTGTGTGTGTGTGTGTGTGTGTGTGAGACCTGTGATCTGGCGACCCTCAAGGCCATTTTCTCCAAAACTCAATTGATTAACTGTTTTCATAGCAGTTACATCCCTGGGAAGAAGTACAGGTTTTTAAATGAGGTGTGGGACTTGACTGAAGCCAACAACTGGGTACTCAACCTCTTCCCAGGACTCTATAATGCGAATAATCTTTTTGAGGCTGGTAGGTAGACTGGAGACACACCTGCCAGCCAGACCCACATTGCCGAAATTGGATGACGATTGCTCTGACTCGGACTGTTTTCTCTCTGATGCAGAAGTTTTTTCAAATCAGGGAGTTCTATTTGGATTATACTGATAGGAGTGACCCTGTAGAGCAGAACACCATCCTGAATTCTATCGTTAATCTCACGTGTGCTGAGCCTGACATCTCGACTGTTTATCTAATGATGCATCAGTCCATATATTGGCAATGCAATAGACTTTTTGTATTTTACCTTTCTCCCTTTACTTTTTGTAAACTGTCTGTCACCTCCCTGTGAAAGGCTGATGCTGTTTAAGCCCCGTTTACACATAGACGGTAAGAGGTCCCGGAAGCGTCCGGGAAGAGTTTTTGGCCGTCTTAAGGATCAAACGCCGTTGTTAACGCCAGCGCTAGGGGGCGTGGCTTAGTTCCGGCTTTACCGGGAATCGTCGAAAAAATTATTCAACATGTCGAATAATTCCGGGAGCGCCCCTGGAGAATTCGCGTGACAACGGAGACAACGCAAATAACGGTGTTTGATACTTTTTAATCGCCGTTTCATCCTGCCCCTTCCCGTAGTGCCGCAGTTTACACCGCCGTAATTGGCGGCCAGCGTTGTATCCCTAATCAACGACGTGTAAAACGGTGATAGAGCCCACATCGGGGTCCTCAAAGGAGTTTTAACCGGCGACAGAGGCAGACAAAACGGTGGCGCTAGCGGACAGTACGTCGTTCTAAACACCACCTCCCGGTTAACGGTGCTCCAAACGGCCGATAGGCGGCGGTCAGTATAAAAACGCTAGCGCGCTGCATGCAGGCCTCTCACTCGCGGCCAGCTCCAGATATTTTTGCAGAGAAGCTCCAGTATGCCGCCTAAAAGAAAATTGGCAGTGGCAAGGACTTACCAAGAGGTCTGGTTCAGAAGCAGAGGGGAGGCCTGTGGTGGAGGGGAAAAAGGAAGGAGAAGAATTGGCTGAGGATGACCTCCCTCCCCCTGCAGTGATAGAGGCATGTATTCCTGCTGCTTCAGCCTATTATACTCTGGGGGCGGTGCCTATATGCAAAAGTTCCTGGAGTAACGCAGGATTTGCCTGGATAAAACCAGCGGTACACAGGGCATTATCGGCGGCAGCAGAACACCACCATTCTCACGCGCGTCTTAACCTGCAATTGTAAAGGATAGAACTGGGTATTAACCTCCGTTGCCTGACGTGTGCCGGATGCTACGGCGTCAAAACGCCGCTTTATTCGGCTCCTATCCGCATATTTGCGGCTAGTACGGCGGTCAAAACGCCGGCAAAATGCTCCGCCCATTTCCACCGCAAAAACAGCCGGAACTACCGCGAACTTCGGTCTACGTACTACCCGCCAACAAAACCATCTATGTGTAAACCGAGCTTTATGGAATGAGCTCCTGTGCATTGAGAGTTATCTCACATTATTCTGATTCCTGCATATATTCTGTTATAGTTGATCATTCCATGCTACAGATAATTGCCTTTTTGTTCCTGTTCTCTTATTTTGTTTAAATAAATAGTTCCGGACTCCAACATCTGGTTTGTGTCTCTGCACTGGGGTCACACACGAGTAGTCAGCATTACAAATCTGCCTCATACACACAGCCTGAAGCTGATGTATTCCTCTACAATACCACATTATGCATCTTGTTTGCTTACTGCCATAGCAACCACAGCTGTATGCTTTTGTCGGTATGATGCTGCCGGGTTATCAGCATTATTTCAATGCTCTTAATTTTAATTGCTTTTAACAGAAATGGCTATCCTGTGGTAAAAGATTTTTAAACTACACTCAACAAAAATATAAACGCAACACTTTTGGTTTTGCTCCCATTTTGTATGAGATGAACTCAAAGATCTAAAACTTTTTCCACATACACAATATCACCATTTCCCTCAAATATTGTTCACAAACCAGTCTAAATCTGTGATAGTGAGCACTTCTCCTTTGCTGAGATAATCCATCCCACCTCACAGGTGTGCCATATCAAGATGCTGATTAGACACCATGATTAGTGCACAGGTGTGCCTTAGACTGCCCACAATAAAAGGCCACTCTGAAAGGTGCAGTTTTATCACACAGCACAATGCCACAGATGTCGCAAGATTTGAGGGAGCGTGCAATTGGCATGCTGACAGCAGGAATGTCAACCAGAGCTGTTGCTCATGTATTGAATGTTCATTTCTCTACCATAAGCCATCTCCAAAGGCGTTTCAGAGAATTTGGCAGTACATCCAACCAGCGTCACAACTGCAGACCACGTGTAACCACACCAGCCCAGGACCTCCACATCCAGCATGTCCACCTCCAAGATCGTCTGAGACCAGCCACTCGGACAGCTGCTGAAACAATCGGTTTGCATAACCAAAGAATTTCTGCACAATCTGTCAGAAACCGTCTCAGGGAAGCTCATCTGCATGCTCGTCGTCCTCATCGGGGTCTCGATCTGACTCCAATTCGTCATCGTAACCGACTTGAGTGGGCAAATGCTCACATTCGCTGGCGTTTGGCACATTGGAGAGGTGTTCTCTTCATGGATGAATCCCGGTTCACACTGTTCAGGGCAGATGGCAGACAGCGTGTGTGGCGTCGTGTGGGTGAGCGGTTTTCTGATGTCAATGTTGTGGATCGAGTGACCCATGGTGGCGGTGGGGTTATGGTATGGGCAGGCGTCTGTTATGGACGAAGAACACAGGTGCATTTTATTGATGGCATTTTGAATGCACAGAGATACCGTGACGAGATCCTGAGGCCCATTGTTGTTGTTGTGAAAGTGTAGTGACACGGACCCCTCCTCTTCAGCGGCCCACACAACAGGACCCCCCCTCAACGGGCGCCTCCTGGCGCCCAACCAAGCTTGTTGGGGTGTCGGGTGTAGAAGTTGGCCAGGAGGGCCGGATCCAGGATGAAGCTCCTCTTCACCCAGGAGCGTTCTTCGGGTCCATACCCCTCCCAGTCCACCAAATACTGGAACCCCCGGCCCATACGACGGACGTCCAGGAGCCGGCGTACTGTCAATGCGGGCTCCCCGTCGATGATCCGGGCAGGAGGTGGCGCCGGTCCGGGAGCACAGAGGGGTGAGGTGTGGTGTGGCTTGATCCTGGAGACGTGAAAAACAGGGTGGATCCGCAGTGAAGCTCCAACTCCCAGCTTCACTGCGGATCCACCCTGTTTTTCACGTCTCCGGATTGAGGACTTTGAGGATCTTGAATGGGCCAATGTATCTGTCCTTCAGTTTCGGAGAGTCCACCTGGAGGGGGATGTCCTTTGTAGACAGCCACACCTCCTGCCTGGGCTGGTAAGCAGGGGCCGCGGAACGCCGGCAGTCTGCATCGGCCTTAGCCCTCGTCCGGGCCTTCAACAAGGCAGAACGGGCGGTGCGCCACACCCGACGGCATCTTCGCAGGTGGGCCTGGACCGAGGGCACACCGACCTCTCCCTCCACCACGGGAAACAATGGGGGCTGGTACCCCAGACACACCTCAAACGGGGAGAGGCCGGTGGCAGAGGACACCTGGCTGTTATGTGCGTACTCGATCCAGGCCAGATGGTCACTCCAGGCCGCCGGGTGCATGGAGGTCATGCAGCGGAGGGCCTGCTCGAGTTCCTAGTTGGCCCACTTTGCCTGTCCATTCGTCTGTGGGTGATACCCGGACGAGAGGCTCACGGTGGCCCCCAGTTCTCTGCAGAAACTCCTCCAGACCTGTGAGGAGAACTGAGAACCACGATCCGAGACAATGTCAGTTGGTATCCCATGCAGACGCACGACGTGGTGGACCAGGAGGTCTGCTGTCTCCTGGGCCGTTGGGAGCTCCGGGAGGGCCATGAAGTGGGCCGCCTTGGAGAACCGGTCCACTGTCGTGAAGATGGTGGTCATGCCCTGGGACGGCGAGAGGCCCGTGACAAAGTCCAGGCCAATGTGGGACCAGGGGCGATGAGGCAATGAGGCACCGGGAGCGGTTGCAGAAGTCCTTGTGTCCTTGAGTGGTCTGCCTTGCCCCTGGCACAGGTGGTACAGGCCTGAACATATTCCTGGACGTCGGCTTCCATGGACGCCCACCAGAAGCACTGCCGGACCACTGCCACGGTCCTTCGCACCCCTGGGTGATAGGAGAGTTTGGAACCGTGACAGAAGTCCAGGACTGCAGCTCTGGCCTCTGGTGGGATGTAGAGGCGGTTCTTCAGGCCCATGCCTGGGTCCGGGCTCCGTGCCAGGGCCTCCCAGACGGTCTTCTCCACGTCCCAGGTGAGGGTGGCCACGATAGTGGACTCAGGTATGATGGATTCCGGTGGATCCGACAGCTCTGTTTTGACTTCATCTTCGTGTACCCGGGACAAGGCATCCGACCTCTGGTTCTTGGTCCCGGGGCGATAGGTGATCCGGAAGTCAAAACGCCCGAAGAACAATGACCAGCGGGCTTGCCTGGGGTTCAGCCGCTTGGCGGTCCTGATATACTCCAGGTTCGGATGGTCTGTGAAAACCGTGAATGGCTCCGAAGCTCCCTCCAACAGGTGTCTCCCCACTCCTCAAGAGTCTCCTTCACCGCAAGAAGTTCCTGATTGCCCACGTCATAGTTCCGCTCTGCCGGGGTCAACCTGCGAGAAAAGTAGGCACAAGGGTGAAGAACCTTGTCGGACTCCCCGCTCTGGGATAACACGGCTCCTATCCCTGAATCAGAGGCGTCCACTTCAACCACAAACTGGCGGCAAGGATCGGGCTGCACCAGAACTGGTGCAGTCGAAAACCGATGTTTCAACTGCCTAAACGCGGCTTCGCACCGATCCGACCAGGTGAAGGGGACTTTTGGGGAGGTCAGGGCTGTCAAGGGGCTAACTACCTGACTGTAGCCCTTAATGAACCTCCTGTAGAAATTTGCAAAGCCAATGAACTGTTGCAGCTTCCTACGGCTTGTAGGTTGGGGCCAATCTCTCACCGCCGCAACCTTGGCCGGATCAGGGGCGACGGAGTTGGAGGATATGATAAACCCCAGGAAGGACAAAGAAGTGCGGTGGAACTCGCACTTCTCGCCCTTCACAAACACCCGGTTCTCCAGCAGCCGCTGCAGGACCTGACGTACATGCTGGACATGAGTCTCACGGTCCGGGGAGAAGATGAGGATATCATCCAGATATATGAAGACGAATCGGTGCAGGAAGTCCCGCAAGACGTCATTAACCAAAGCTTGGAACGTCGCGGGGGCGTTAGTGAGACCGAACGGCATGACCAGGTACTCAAAGTGACCTAACGGGGTGTTAAATGCCATCTTCCACTCGTCTCCTTTCCGGATCCGAACCAGGTGATACGCCTTCCTAAGATCCAGTTTTGTGAAAATTTGGGTTCCATGCAAGGGCGTGAACACCGAATCCAACAGGGGCAAAGGGTATCGATTGCAAACCGTGATCTCGTTCAGCCCTCTGTAGTCAAAGCATGGACGGAGTCTGCCGTCTTTCTTGCCCACAAAAAAGAAACCAGCACCCATCGGGGAGGTGGAGTTCCAGATCAGCCTGGCAGCTAACGAGTCCCGGATGTAGGTCTCCATTGATTCGCGCTCAGGACGTGAGAGGTTATACAACCTGCTGGACGGGTACTCAACGCCCGGGATCAAATCAATGGCACAATCTTACGGACGATGCGGGGGAATGTTGAGTGCCAGATCTTTGCTGAAGACGTCAGCAAGATCGTGGTACTCAACCGGCACCGCCGTCAGATTGGGGGGGACTTTAGCCTCCTCATTAGCTATTAAACCGGGGGAAACTGAGGATCCTAAACACTCCCGGTGGCAGGTTTCGCTCCACTGAGCCACCACCCCAGATGGCCAGTCAATCCGGGGATTGTGTTTTACCATCCACGGGAAGCCCAAAATCACGCGGGAGGTGGAAGGAGTAACAAAAACTCAATCTCCTCCCGATGAATCCCAGACACCACCAGAACTACTGGTTGTGTCTTGTGTGTGATTAAAGGGAGAAGGGTGCCATCTAGTGCCCGTACCTTCAGAGGCGAAGGAAGTGCCACCAGAGGGAGCCCTACCTCCCTTGCCCATCTGCTGTCCAGCAGATTCCCTTCTGACCCCGTGTCCACCAGTGCTGGGTCTTGAAGGGTTAAATCCCCGCTCAGGATCGTAACTGGGAGACGTGTGGAAATATGTGTATGTCCCACGTGAATGTCTTGGCCCACCCTTAACCCAGTTTCTAAGGGCGTGCGTTCATGTTTAACCGCTTGGGGCAGTCTCTCTGCTGATGCTCACTTGAGCCGCAGATAAAGCACTCCCCGCGGGCCAGTCTCCTCTGTCTGTTAGTTGATCTGAATTTGGCCCTGCTCCTGTCCATAGCATCGTCAGCAGGGGGAGCTGTTGCCACACGGAGCGCCGAGGCTGTGGAGCGTGGGGAGGGCGGAACCTTTTCGGACCTGGAAGGGAGAGGGACGGCGCGTGCCCGGCCACGTCCTTCGTCTCGCTCCCGACGGCGTTCTTCTAATTGATTGTTTAAACGTATGACTAGATCGATAAGTCCATCCAAATCCCGCGGTTCCTCCTTGGCCACCAGGTGCTCCTTCAGGACCGGCGACAGTCCGTTTATGAAGGCGGCGCAGAGAGCAGTCGTATTCCAGCCGGACCTCGCAGCCGCGATGCGGAAGTCGACTGCATATTCAGCTGCGCTCCGACGCCCCTGTCTCATAGACAGCAGCACAGTTGACGCGGTCTCGCCTCTGTTAGGGTGATCAAAAACCGTTCTGAACTCCCTCACAAACCCAGTATAAGAGGTAAGGAGCCGTGAATTCTGCTCCCAAAGCGCTGTAGCCCAAGCGCGTGCCTCACCTCGAAGCAAATTAATTACATAAGCCACCCTACTGGCGTCTGACGCGTACTTCACGGGACGCTGTGCAAAGACGAGCGAACACTGCATTAAAAAGTCAGCGCATGTCTCCACACAACCCCCGTACGGCTCTGAGGGACTTATGTATGCTTCAGGGGACGGTGGGGGGGGGTCGCTGAATGACCATTGGAATGTCTATATTCGGCACAGGGTCAGCAGGAGGAGAAGCTGCAGCAGCGCCCTGAGCGCGCGCTTCCACCTGCGCAGTGAGAGCCTCCATCCTGCGATTGAGGATGATGTTCTGCTCAGTCATTAGATCCAACCGAGCAGTAAAGGCTGTGAGGATTTGCTGCAACTCACCAATCACACCTCATTGGTTGTCCAACAGATGGTTGACGCCCCTCAGGATCCATGACGTTGGCCGAGATATCCTGTTGTGAAAGTGTAGTGACACGGACCCACAACAGGGGGCGTAAATGAAGGGACAATGAATGAGCCGAAAATAGAACACTTTACTGTTGTGAATGTGCACAACGAAATACAGACGGTTACAGAATTGGTATGTAGTCAATCTACAGAGGTGACGTGTGGGCAGGTTCAAGGATAGAAGACGTCCATCCAGAGAAGAACCAGATCCCACACGATTTCCACCACCACCAAACCCGGAGGATGCTGGAGCCGCCAAGTCCCGAGTCCCCAGGTGGCCACCGTCTCCGGCTGTCGGATCTGGTACTGCTGGCAGGAAGCAGAAACAGTTAGGTGTGGGTGAGTGTACACCCAGTAACACAGTCAGGAAGCAGGTGGGAATTGCACCTCCACCTCCGCAATACGGAACACAGTCAGTCCACTAACCCGACCAGTTACTTGTCTTACAGTCGTGAAGGGTGAGCTCCGTCACCCTGCCGTCAACGACTGGATCAGCCTCCAGCTGACACTAGCGCTTAGGTCCTTCTGAAATGGATAACAAACGGTTACGTGCAATACGGCACAGTATCTGGCTGAGGAATATTACCTTCAATGGTAGGCGATATCTCGGCAGTGGGGTGGAGATGTCGTCCGGCTTTTATGGAGTGGTTGATGAAGTTTAGATTGATGACAGCTGTCATGAGTCGATGAGTGACAGCTGTCACTCCCGGCTGTTCCCGTGAGGCGGCAGCGCCCTCTCGTGCCTGAAGCCCGCACTTCAGGCAGGGCGCCCTCTGGTGGTGTGCCAGCAGTACCTCCTCTTCAGTGGCCCACACAACAGGTGTGCCATACATCCAAGAACATCACCTCATGTTGCAGCAGGATAATGCACGGCCCCATGTTGCAAGGATCTGTACACAATTCTTGGAAGCTGAAAATGTTCCAGTTCTTGCATGGCCGGCATACTCACTGGACATGTCACCCAATGAGCATGTTTGGGATGCTCTGGACCGGCGTATACGACTGCGTGTACCAGTTCCTGCCAATATCCAGCAACTTCGCACAGCCATTAAAGAGGAGTGGACCAACATTCCACAGGCCACAATTGACAACCTGATCAACTCTATGCAAAGGAGATGTGTTGCACTACATGAGGCAAATGGTGGTCACACCAGACACTGACTGGTATCCCCCCCAATAAAACAAAACTGCACCTTTCAGAGTGGCCTTTTATTGTGGACAGTCTAAGGCACACCTGTGCACTAATCATGGTGTCTAATCAGCATCTTGATATGGCACACCTGTGAGGTGGGATGGATTATCTCAGCAAAGGAGAAGTGCTCACTATCACAGATTTAGACTGGTTTGTGAATAATATTTGAGGGAAATGGTGATATTGTGTATGTGGAAAAAGTTTTAGATCTTTGAGTTCATCTCATACAAAATGGGAGCAAAACCAAAAGTGTTGCGTTTATATTTTTGTTGAGTGTAATTGCATGCCCAAATATACAGTACAATATAAAAAATATTAGACTTTTTAAGGCTTTCATAAAGTAAAGATGCTGCAAAAATAATGACCCACTGTTAAAAACAAAACAAAAGCATGAAATAATTCCACATCAACAGTGTTAAATACTAAAGACTTTTAAATAGTGGGTCAACTATTCCATAGTTTTACAACATGGTGTTCCCCCAGCCTTGCATATGATCTTTCTCAAAGAAGAGATATGTTGTGATCTCTGGAACGGAAAGGGTGATGACCTGGGCTGTAGTAAGTAAGTAAGTGTGCTGGTTCCTATTTTTTAAGAACAAGGGTGATGTACAGAGTTGCAGTAACTATAGAGGCATTAAGCTGATCAGGTACCACATGAAGTTATGGGAAAGAGTAGTAGAAACTAGGCTTAGAAAACAAGTATAGATCTGTAAGCAGCAATAGGGTGTCATGCTGAGTAAGAGCACTACAGATGCAATGTTTGCTCTGAGAGTGCTGATGCAGTATAGAGAAGAAGTATAGAAGTATAGAGAAGGCCAGAAGGAGTTACATTGTATGTTTATGGATTTAGAGAAAGCTTATGACAGGGTGCCAAGAGAAGAGTTGTGGTATTCTATTAGTAAGTCTGGAGTGGCACAGAAGTATGTGAGGGGAGTGCAGGACATGTACAAGGATAGTGTGACAGTGGTGAGATGCACAGTAGGAATGACAGATTCATTCAAGGTGGAGGTGGGATTACATCAAGGATCAGCTCTGAGTGCTTTCTTGTTCCCAATGGTGATGGACAGGTTAACAGTTGAGATCAGACAGGAGTCTCCATGGACTATGATGTTTGCAGAGGACATTGTGATCTGTAGTGAGAGTTGTGAACAGATTGAGTCTAGCCTGGAAATGTAGAGATATGCTCTGGAGAGCAGGGGAATGAAAGTTAATAGTAGCAAGACTGATTACATGTGTGAATGAGAGGGAGCCCAGTGGGATAGTGTGGTTACAAGAAGTAGAAGTGGTGAAAGTAGATGATCTTAAATACAACGTACTTGGGGTCAAATGTCCAAAGTAGAGAGGTGAAGAAGAGAATGCAGGCAAGGTGGAGTGGGTGAAGAAAGTTTTGGTTAAAGGCAAAGAAAATGTGATCATGAGCAAAAGAAAATACAAATACTACACACATTAAGCAATATTTCTAAACTGAGGGGGACCAGGGTGAGAAAATAGTCATCAAAAAAATCTCCAGACTGCATCCTTGAACATGAAAAACTCAAATTTTTCTGGGGCCTTGAATATTCCCCAGACCCCCTTCCAAAAGTGGTCTACTTTCAGAAAAAGACCCCCCACCCCACTTCAGATCCTGGCTATCAGGCCTGACATTTTAATTGGTGTTGAATGAAGTCAAAGCTCCAGAAAAACTGTCCCCTAACCCTGGAAATGTGTTTATACTGAAGTATTTAAATAATGTGTAGGTTAAAGTCTTTCTATAAGATGATGCTGCATTAAAAAAGAGCAGCAATGGTTACTGAGTGAAATATAATCCTGTTCAACAGGAGAACAATTTGCTGTTTTTGTAGCTGTTTCCACCTTGTTTTACCTTAAACTCTAGGACATGATCGTGAAAGGGTTTCTAGAAAAATCTAGATGGTGAACAGCTTATGATTTCACTCATAAATAACACAACTTAGTGAGAGACACGCTCAATATAATTAATAAATATGACTCATAAATTATGATTAATTATGATGAATAAAGTTATCGATATACCAATGTTGCTACCTTGACAGTCATAAAAATAAAGCTTTTCATGTTGTTGCCACCCGTTGTGTGGGTTGGGTGAAGGGGAAAAAGAGTTCCACTGTGGATGTGATTGCATCTGTCAAATTTACCTGGAAACCAAGCAAAATGCAGAGGTACCAAGGAGGCCTGTCATTCAGTGAGTAAAGTAGATCTCTTTCTGCAGCCTCTTCCGGAGCCTCCGTGTTTGGATTCCCAGTGTGAACTACCAACTGTGGCGCTTCATCACTCTCATTACCCTTGTAAAGAAACACAGCACAAAATAAACAATCCATTGGTTCATCACAGTCATAAGTAAGTCAAGCAAAATCACCTAAATAGTCTGTGCTCTCATAAAACATATTGTAAAATACCAAATTCAACAGCTTATTGAACTAGTCCAGAAGGACTCGTTTCCACAAGGAAATTTTACCCCAATCCGTACCATTAAGGTGGCCAAATAATACTTACGATCCACTCTGTGTACCATGGCCTATACAGAAATGTATGCTAACCATTACAGAGTGGCAGCTATAGCCAGGTAGGGGTCAGTGAAGGACTGCATAATTAAAAATTTAAAAATGCGCCAATCATACTGAAAGGTATACCACATTATTTGTCTTATCATACAGATTTCAAAAAGTATATATAGTTTGGACTATCTATGACAGAGTTCTGGAGTTAGGGGGCAAAAACAGCAAAAATGATGGCAAAGGTCAATTTTAGCTTGTACAGGGGTAAAAAGTCCAAGCTGCTCCAATTTTAGTGAAAGCGTGTGCAAATTGTTGGTTATGTAATGGCCTGGTCACATAGCATATGATGATTCCTGAACAAAGTAAAAAAGTCACAAATCATCGAGAAAAGGTGGACAAATGAGCTTTTGACTTTTCCCATCACTGCATAGCCTGCAAATCAAGAGCACAAAAGGAATGAAAGAGGAACAAAACGAAACCGAAGCTAACGTTGATCTCGCCACTTTAAACGAAACACGCCTGGAGCCACTGCTGGAGCAGTGTGTGTCTGCATCCTGCTCTATGTCCCAGGACTCAGCGCTGGGATGGAGCTCTGTAGCATCTGAGTCCTGGAGAAGCTGCAAAGAGAAGTGCGCAATTAGATCCACTGTGGAGATCTATGAGCATGCCGGTGGATCCACCTGCTCTGGTTGCTCATCCAGAACGTCGCCCTCATTATCACAATACTCACTGTCTGGTTTAGACTCTGATGATGCACTGCACGCTCCACCTTAATTAAAAAAACTGAAGCACTTGCTCAACATTCATAAGATGCCAGTGCTGGGAATATCAGATCGCAAAGTTAAGAGTCCTTCTGTGCCCCCCCCCCCCCCCCCCCCAAAAAAAAACGTAGAAAACATTGCCATTTAAAGTCACAAGCAAACTTAAAACTTCCCGTCTCTTGTTTCAGCATTGAGAGCGAGACAGAGAAAGAAAGAGAGATAGTGCTGTCTCTCTCTGCCTTTTTTTTCCCAAAACCCTGGTGTTTCTGATCACCAGGCGCTGCAGCTGTGTGATCAAGCAATCAGTCACACGCACGCACGTGGGTTCAATTACCAGTTCTGTTCACACACGCACATGCTCTGTATACGTGGATCACACACACACACACACACACAGATTCACTCTGGATGAATGCATTCAGTGTTTTGATGTGTTACAGTGCACATGCACGTACATGCACATACAAAAGAACTGTCATATACAGACGGGGAGGGTTGTTTTAATGTGATGAGTTTGAACACAGGGTGAGCTCATGTGAGCAGAGTATCACCCTGATCATCTGCAGAGGAATGGTCTATTTGAAGAGTTTCAGTCAGGTTTTAGAATTCATCATAGTACAGAAACAGCATTAGTGAAGGTTACAAATGATCTTCTTATGGCCTCAGACAGTGGACTCATCTCTGTGCTTGTTCTGTTAGACCTCAGTGCTGCTTTTGATACTGTTGACCATAAAATTTTATTACAGAGATTAGAGCATGCCATAGGTATTAAAGGCACTGCGCTGCGGTGGTTTGAATCATATTTATCTAATAGATTACAATTTGTTCATGTAAATGGGGAATCTTCTTCACAGACTAAGGTTAATTATGGAGTTCCACAAGGTTCTGTGCTAGGACCAATTTTATTCACTTTATACATGCTTCCCTTAGGCAGTATTACAACCCCTGGCAAAAATTATGGACCACCGGCCTCAGAGGATGTTCATTCAGTTGTTTAATTTTGTAGAAAAAAAGCAGATCACAGACATGACACAAAACTAAAGTCATTTCAAAAAATATGGAATCACTCAATTCTGAGGAAAAAATTATGGAATCACCCTGTAAATTTTCATCCCCCAAATTAACACCTGCATCAAATCAGATCTGCTCATTGACACTGACCCTATGCCATGACATTGACCCTATGTGTCTTTTTGCAAGGAATGTTTTTGCAGTTTTTGCTCTATGGCAAGATGCATTATCATCTTGAAAAATGATTTCATCATCCCCAAACATCCTTTCAATTATCCAAAATATCAACATAAACTTGTGCATTTATTGATGATGTAATGACAGCCATCTCCCCAGTGCCTTTACCTGACATGCAGCCCCATATCATCAATGACTGTGGAAATTTACATGTTCTCTTCAGGCAGTCATCTTTATAAATCACACTGGAAAGGCACCAAACAAAAGTTCCAGCATCATCACCTTGCCCAATGCAGATTCGAGATTCATCACTGAATATGACTTTCATCCAGTCATCCACAGTCCACGATTGCTTTTCCTTAGCCCATTGTAACCTTGTTTTTTTCTGTTTAGGTGTTAATGATGCCTTTCGTTTAGCTTTTCTGTATGTAAATCCCATTTCCTTTAGGCAGTTTCTTACAGTTCGGTCACAGACGTTGACTCCAGTTTCCTCCCATTCGTTCCTCATTTGTTTTGTTGTACATTTTTTGATTTTTGAGACATATTGCTTTAAGTTTTCTGTCTTGACGCTTTGTCTTCCTTGGTCTACCAGTATGTTTGCCTTTAACAACCTTCCCATGTTGTTTGTATTTGGTCCAGAGTTTAGACACAGCTGACTGTGAACAACTAACATCTTTTGCAACATTGCGTGATCTCTCTTTTAAGAGTTTGATAATCCTCTCCTTTGTTTCAAGTGACATCTCTCGTGTTGGAGCCATGATTCATGTCAGTCCACTTGGTGCAACAGCTCTCCAAGGTGTGTTCACTCCTTTTTAGATGCAGACTAACGAGCAGATCTGATATGATGCAGGTGTTAGTTTTGGGGATGAAAATTTACAGGGTGATTCCATAATTTTTTCCTCAGAATTGAGTGATTCCATATTTTTTTCCTCTGCTTGGTCTAAAAAAGTAACCGTTACTGACTGCCACAATCTTTTTTTCTTGATTTCTTATAGTGTTTCTTAAAGCCAGAAAGTTGCCATTTGAAATGACTTTAGTTTTGTGTCATGTCTGTGATCTGCTTTTTTTCTACAAAATTAAACAACTGTATGAACATCCTCTGAGGCTGGTGATTCCATAATTTTTTCCAGGGGTTGTATTAGACGGCATTGCTTAAATTTTCATTGTTACGCAGATGATACCCAGCTTTATCTATCCATGAAGCCAGAGGACACACACCAATTAGCTAAACTGCAGGATTGTCTTACAGACATAAAGACATGGATGACCTGACCTCTAGTAATACTGTGAGAAATCTTGGAGTCATTTTTGATCAGGATATGTCATTCAATGTGCATATTAAACAAATATGTAGGACTGCTTTTTTGCATTTGCGCAATATCTCCAAAATTAGAAAGGTCTTGTCTCAGAGTGATGCTGAAAAACTAATTCATGCATTTATTTCCTCTAGGCTGGACTATTGTAATTCATTATTATCAGGTTGTCCTAAAAGTTCCCTGAAAAGCCTTCAGTTAATTCAAAATGCTGCAGCTAGAGTACTGACAGGGACTAGAAGGAAAGAGCATATCTCACCCATATTGGCCTCTCTTCATTGGCTTCCTGTTAATTCTAGAATAGAATTTAAAATTCTTCTTCTTACTTATAAGGTTTTGAATAATCAGGTCCCATCTTATCTTAGGGACCTCATAGTACCATATCACCCCAATAGAGCGCTTCACTCTCAGACTGCAGGTTTACTTGTAGTTCCTAGGGTTTGTAAGAGTAGAATGGGAGGCAGAGCCTTCAGCTTTCAGGCTCCTCTCCTGTGGAACCAGCTCCCAATTCAGATCAGGGAGACAGACACCCTCTCTACTTTTAAGATTAGGCTTAAAACTTTCCTTTTTGCTAAAGCTTATAGTTAGGGCTGGATCAGGTGACCCTGAACCATCCCTTAGTTATGCTGCTATAGACTTAGACTGCTGGGGGGTTTCCATGATGCACTGAGTGTTTCTTTCTCTTTTTGCTCTGTATGCACCACTTTGCATTTAATCATTAGTGATTGATCTCTGCTCCCCTCCACAGCATGTCTTTTTCCTGGTTCTCTCCCTCAGCCCCAACCAGTCCCAGCAGAAGACTGCCCCTCCCTGAGCCTGGTTCTGCTGGAGATTTATTCCTGTTAAAAGGGAGTTTTTCCTTCCCACTGTTGCCAAGTGCTTGCTCACAGGGGGTCGTTTTGACCGTTGGGGTTTTTCCGTAATTATTGTATGGCCTTGCTGTTGTGTGTTGGGGGGTTTGGCTGGACATTTTGGTGTTCTTTTCTTTTCTTTGCTCTCCAGGTGGTATGCAAACTGGTTTTTGTCTGTGGAGAAGGTGCTGGCAGAAGAGTCCTTCACCCTCATCAGCATGATTTGCAGCACCTGTGGATGATGCTCACGTGCAAACTTGAAGACTTTCAGCTGAAGCAGATAATGAGATGGCGTTCTGCATTTAAGCCATGAGTGATTCAAGCAGAATTGCCGGGAACTCGACCTTGTGACGTTCGTTTGTGAGACGCTGAGGACCGCGCCTGGGTTTGACACATCGTGCCTGTGAAGGAGGACGGGTGAGGGACACATGCTGTCAGCACACATCAGAGGTGATTGATTGTCTGAGTAAGTGTTAATAGTAATTTGGTATTTTGTTACGCAGTATATTTGAACATTGATGAGAATTGTGCAGCTCGCTTCTCACGGCCGTGGCGTGCAGACTGATGATCCTCCACCTGTTGTGAGAAGCTGCTCATTTACATAAAGCTTAAAGTCAGACCTGAATGTGTTGCTGATAGCGTGCCTTTGAAGGATATTAGTTGTAGCTGTTGACTTACCTCACCTCTTCTATCCTTCACAGAGTCAGTTTGTCATGTCCACCTGGGGGGGTGTTTGGCGGTGAATTTGAGTCCAGAAGCGCCGGGCTTCGATCCCTTTGGGCGCTGGAGAGCGCGCCGTCCTTCACTCCGCCAGACAAACCCTATTTTATGTTGTACACTGAGTATTGCACAAGAGGGGAAAATAAAATTGTTTTGTTTTTGGAACCGCTTTCTGGTTATTTAGCGCTGGGTTCAGTCAGACGCAGGTCCGCTCCTCAACCCGTGTCTGCACATAACAGTAGTTCCCGGCCATTTCAAAATGGACCCAGCGGCAGAAGCGGTTCCGTTTGCCGAAAGAGTCCAAGAACACTTGGAGAAAATATGGGAGCAATTACAGCATCTCGCAAACCAAATTAAACAAACAGATGCCCGCGTTACGGAGCTTGCAGCGCAAGCCGTTCCGCTTCCTGCTGCTCCAGCGGCGGCACCATTGATACCGGTGCAGATAACTCCGTCACCCAGAGATTCGGCTTCCGAACCAATTATTTGTCATCCAGAGCCTTATGCGGGAAACGTTGAAGCCTGTGCTCCGTTTTTGATGCAATGTTCTCTGGTTTTTGCTCAGCGACCGGCTTCCTTCTTTTCTGATGGTAGCCGTGTCTCATATGTGACAAATTTGCTCCGAGGTGACGCCTTAGCTTGGGTCACTGCATTATGGAGTAATAATTCTCCATTGTTAGGATCCTTTAAGGATTTCTCCAGGTGTTCTGGGACAGGCATAATAATGGACACAAAAAAAAATTTTTATTTGGGCTGTTTTTGTTTTCTTGTAAGGGGTTATAAATTGTTTGGGGATTTAGAGGCGATTCTGGTGGAGTGAACGACTGGCGGTTCGGAGCTTGGCTGGACTCAGCCAATCGTTGGTTTTTATTAGTTGAACTTAGGTATTTTCTGTTTGGGATTGGGTCGTTTTGTTTTGTTGTTTTTTATTTCCCTGCTTCCCTAACCCCAACCTCACTTGCCCTAAGACCATTCGTCTTGTGGGTTGTGGGGTGGTGCAGGTTGGTCACGCTGAGTGTTTCTCAGAAGACCTCTGCACCTAGGGGGGGGTTGTCAGGGGCGTTTTTTTGGGTTTGGTTAGGGCCCGGTTCCTCTCCAGCCCCGGTGGGCCTTTGACCGTTCGTCATTGGTGTTACCGGGGTGTGGTGCAGCGGGAACATACCTCAGTCGGAGTGGTGGGCCAATCTGTTGCCGTTCGCCATTTCGGTAGTTCCACCCCTCCCGATAGGCTGGTGGTATGGTCGGGTTGGGGCACCGGACGTCTTTTCGGTTTTCCGCTGCACTTAGGGGATGGGACTGGGTTAGTTTTTCCTGTTTCCTTCCCCGGCTTGGTAGTTTTGTGCCGTTCGCCAAAATTGAGCCGACGATGGGCTCTGGGAGTGATCTGGGGTCTTTCGGGGTGCTGGGGGAGGTAACAGGGTTTGTCGGTTGTTTTATTTGCCCCCGGGGTAGTTTAATGAAGTCCGCCGGGGGTTGGATTTTTGTGTTTCTTATGTTTCCTTCCAGGTTCCACCTCCAGGGTTGATGGGACGGTCCTCTCGGGGCGAATTGGCTTGTGGGGCCGACTAGCCAAGTGTGGCCGGGTCTGGGGTTCCTGGGTTGTGGGGAGGGTGCCTCCTGGGGTTGATGGTACGGTCCTCTGGGGGGCGCTGTTGCTCCATGTGTACCTGGGGACCTCTGTGGGATTCCGGCTTTGGCTGTTTCTCCTGGAACTGGCGGTAAAGGTCTTCTGGGGGGTGTTGGGCTCTGCAAGTCGTTCTGGGGGGGTTGTTTGTTATTTTTCTTTGTGAATTTATGTTTGTATTGTGTTGTTGGGGCTGTGTTGGGTTGTTGGATTTGGGTGTTTTTCTTTTCTTCCCGGGGTTGGATGGGACGGTCCCCTGGGGAGGGTTTGGGTGGGTTTTGTGTTTTTTCTTGTATGTTGGGTTGTATATGGGACTTTTTGTTTTTTTTTGTTGAAGCCAGCCTGCCTTCCAGCCGCGATGCCCTGTCCTACTGTCTGCGGTGGACCTTGGGAGCGTTACGCCGTCTGCTTCCTGATGAGGACCCCGGAGGGAGGTGCTGTTCTCGGACCTGGTCTGTTCGGTCGCCGGGAGGCTTCCCGTTGATGGGGGGGTACTGTTGTGTGTTGGGGGGTTTGGCTGGACATTTTGGTGTTCTTTTCTTTTCTTTGCTCTCCAGGTGGTATGCAAACTGGTTTTTGTCTGTGGAGAAGGTGCTGGCAGAAGAGTCCTTCACCCTCATCAGCATGATTTGCAGCACCTGTGGATGATGCTCACGTGCAAACTTGAAGACTTTCAGCTGAAGCAGATAATGAGATGGCGTTCTGCATTTAAGCCATGAGTGATTCAAGCAGAATTGCCGGGAACTCGACCTTGTGACATTTGTTTGTGAGACGCTGAGGACCGCGCCTGGGTTTGACACATCGTGCCTGTGAAGGAGGACGGGTGAGGGACACATGCTGTCAGCACACATCAGAGGTGATTGATTGTCTGAATAAGTGTTAATAGTAATTTGGTATTTTGTTACGCAGTATATTTGAACATTGATGAGAATTATGCAGCTCGCTTCTCACGGCCGTGGCGTGCGGACTGATGATCCTCCACCTGTTGTGAGAAGCTGCTCATTTACATAAAGCTTAAAGTCAGACCTGAATGTGTTGCTGATAGCGTGTGCCTTTGAAGGATATTAGTTGTAGCTGTTGACTTACCTCACCTCTTCTATCCTTCACAGAGTCAGTTTGTCGTGTCCACCTGGGGGGGGTGTTTGGCGGTGAATTTGAGTCCAGAAGCGCCGGGCTTCGATCCCTTTGGGCGCTGGAGAGCGCGCCGTCCTTCACTCCGCCAGACAAACCCTATTTTATGTTGTACACTGAGTATTGCACAAGAGGGGAAAATAAAATTGTTTTGTTTTTGGAACCGCTTTCTGGTTATTTAGCGCTGGGTTCAGTCAGACGCAGGTCCGCTCCTCAACCCGCGTCTGCACATAACACTTGCCTTACAATATAAAGGGCCTTGGGGCAACTGTTTGTTGTGATTTGGCGCTATATAAATAAAATTGATTTGATTTGCATTGATGTCCGTCCAAGACACCGGCATACAATCACAATGAGTTCCGGCCACTGAGAACAGTGCGTGATGTCTCGGTATATTCCACCAGCAGAACACACCGCAACCAGCCACCAGCCTGCCAACATACCCATGAACAAAACAAGAACAAAATGTAGAACCCTGATTCCAATGAAGTTGGGACGTTGTGTAAAATGTAAATAAAAACAGAATACAATGATTTGCAAATCCTCTAATTGTTGAAGCTTTGTATTTGGAATTCTTTCACATTCTTGCTTGATGTATGACTTCAGTTGTTCAACAGCTTCATAATGCACCACACATTTTCAATGGGTGACAGGTCTGCAGGCAGGCCAGTCTAGTACCCGCACTCTATTGCTACGAAGCCACGCTGTTGTAACACGTGCAGAATGTGGCTTGCCAATGTCTTGCTGGAATAAGCAGGGACATCCCTGAAAAAGATGTTGCTTGGATGACAGCATGTGTTGCTCCAAAACGTGGATGTACCCAATGTGTAAGTTGCCCATGCCATGGGCACTAACACACCCCCATACCATTGTAGAATGGGGCCTACGTGGTCCAACTTCTGACTTTAGAAATGTTTTCATACCGTTTTATGTCCACAGTGTAATTCCTTTCATCTCTTTAAGCTGTTATGTTGCTTCAAACAACACTCTTCTTACCAGCATGAATGACGTTGGCAGTGAGTTTGTATGCATTGACCTGTGAACCAGAAGTGTTAGCTAGCTCACTGTGCATGCACACTGAGAAACTTGAAACTGGCTTATTAATTTTTCCGAACAACTTTGTTGACCGAAGCTATAGAGTTACGGCGGTAATGGGGCGCACTCGGTGTATTCCTACGCCAGCCTTTCACTGGTGTCCAGCGTGACGATGTAACACTGTTTCTACGTGTTTCTGGGAAAAAGTTCTCCCATCATGCACCTCAGTCACTTCCATCATGCTTCGTGTGTACTTCCTGTGTACTTGCTGTTTGAACTTCCTGTTTGTGGCCATGGTGGAAACTGAGCTGGACTGACTACGAGAACACGCATGTGCTCGTCTGTCATCATCCTCGCTAAGGTCGGCGGCTCTGCTGCCTCCCGCTGCTCGGTATTAGCAACTGTTTGAATTATACATGCATTCTACAATTGGTAAATAATTTATTCAAACACTTCCTAATCATTAATACATGTCTAACTCATGGCGTAATAATACATACATACGTGCACTTACAAATAAATGGTAAAATGGTAAATGGACTGCATTTAGATAGCGCTTTTCCATCTGCATCAGACGCTCACAGCGCTTTACAAATAATGTCTCACATTCACCCCGATGTGAGGGTGCTACCATACAAGGTGCTCCCTACACACCGGGAGCAACTAGGGGATTAAGGACCTTGCCCAAGAGCCCTTAGTGATTTTCCAGTCAGGCTGGGATTTGAACTGATGATCTTCTGGTCTCAAATGCAACGCCTTAACCACTAGACCATTACCTCCCCTAACAAATGAACAAATAGTTTGTTGATGGTTTAGTAACACTCTGGGGCCGACGCTGTCGTCTACGGCGGCTAAGACCAAGCTTTACTAAATTATAAATAACTTTTTAATGATACGAGATAGAAACCTATTTTTTTTCCTGAAAGTTAACTCTGCGGACTTTCGAGCCAGCCATCAGCCATCTTTGTACTCCTCATAGAAGCTGTGTGATGACGTGCGCAATGTGAGTGTCCAATCGGAATTGGTTCACCGTCACATGGTTTTCCAAAATCCAACTGTAGGGCAGATTTACCTCACATGAAAAGCCAAAGATTGTTTTCAGGAGTGATATGTTACGAGTTGGCCCGTTTGAATAGCCCCCTGGGTGCTCCAATGAGTACATACTATTCCAATGCGCCCTGCACCACCATTACGCACAGTGAAAGTGAAAGCAGACGGAGAAGACTTGGAGCCTCTGATGACAGTCTCACGTGCTCAAACAAAGAATGTGTAACTATCAGGACTGCTCCACTAGCATGTGAATGTTACTGGAAAACTCTGTTGCTTTCTCGGCATAAAGCACTGTTTACCATATCAAAATAACAAAATGCATAGACCATTTTGTATATATTGTTCAAAATGTGCATTTGTCTTTGTTTGAACCTTTTAGTTGTACAGTCTTTCACACAAGACCCCAAATTACCTTTATAAAGTGTCAAAACAGTGGTTTATTCTAGTTTGCTGTGTTTTGAATAAATGTGTGTGGAAAATTATTTGTCGCTTTATTTTTTCCTTTATTTTTTCTGATTGTAAACCTTTATTACACTTAAACACAACAAAAACATATATATTCTGAAAGCACAGGTTGACCTGAAAAAAGAGACAAAACTTGATTGTGGGATGCAGGGAGAGCTGTTAATAAAATATGTTAATAAAACATTTATGCCAGGCATTGCGGCTGGGAGAGGAGCGGTGCGTGCTTCTATTGAACGAGGTGATGCAGCTGGCTCAAGTCTGGCCCAGGAGCGGTGTGTGCTTTAGTTGTTTCAGCTGCTGGTCGTGGCGGCAAGCAGCATGTTGTAGCCGCTTCAGCTAGTACTGTCACCTGATGTGCATACGATGTAGCGGGAGGCGGGACAAGCTGTGATGTCATGAGTGGTTCCTCTTGCTCCTGAGGCGTGAGCACAGTGGAAGTCTCAGGTGAAGCGGCCGTGCTCTGAGGAGGCGTACTCATTCCCGGTGACTCTGTGAAACCTGGGAGAGGCATGACCTGCACAGAGGGGTCGGGCAATTTGGGGACTGAGGTTCCCGTGGGTGTGGACATCACGGTGGCTGTGGGTTGGCACAGAGGTGCACAGAGCTTGACAAAATGGCACCGGCTCTGTAATGGCACCCGGTCGTGTATCTGATTCCCCAGGCTGATTTTGCTCCGTCAGTTCTCTTGTGGAAGATCTCCGAGGAGCAGGTGTGGGAGGCAGACAACATGAGGGAGGAGCGCACGGCCGTGGAGGTGCTACTGCTTCAGCGGACAGAGTAATGAAGCTGGGTGTGTCAAGACGAGCAATGATGTCTGCTTCAAACAGAAAGTCCATTGGATCCTCAATGCAGGTAGGTAAATGACCTTGCTTAAACAGTGCTTTTATTTTGGTTAGCTCAGGAAATGCAGTAACCATTTCTGGTGCATCAAGGAGAAGTTTATCTACTGTAGAAAGAATGTGCCGCTTGCTCCGCTCACCTGGACTGTCCATGTACTCAAAAAATAAGTCCTGAAGTTTGAACAAAAATTCTGCCTTGTTCTGGAGTGATGATTCCTCCGTTTCTGATGAGGAATCTTCTTCCAGGTCAATCCAGTCATCTTCACTGTCTTGTGGTGGGTGAGCATATTGCAGGTATGACTCAGGGTGTTTTACCCAATCAGGCAGCCTCTCTGCCGCAAATAAGTCGTCCAGCTCTTCAAGCTCAGGAAAGTATTGATACAGCCAGGTGTTCGTTTCCACCACTTCCCAAGCCTGATCCAAGTAGTCAAAGTAAAAAAAAAAATTTTAGGTCAGCAAAATCTCTTTAATTCTGGTCAAAATCGGTTCAGGGGCTGAGTCTGCGGCCTCCTGGTATAGGCCCGATTGTTCTGACAGGACTGGTGATGGCTTGACACATGAAACAGGAGGAGACCAATGCAGACTCACAGGCATGGTTGGCTTAGATTGGTAAACAGCTTTATCCGAAGACCAGGCATAGGATTCGGTACACAGGTAGTCAAACTTACTGGCAGAGGTATCAGACATGATGCAGGCTGGGTCAGGGTCCAGGAACGAGCAAAGTTCATACAACCGGCGTCAAGGAGTAATATGGGCAAAACAGTGGCAGAGTCAAAAAATAGGCTGAGTACAGAGCAACGGCGAGGCGGAGGTCGGAGGATACAAACAAGGTCAAAAACAGAAGAGCAAAAACAAGACAAGAACAAAAGGCGAGAAAGTGAGCAGAGTCAACAATCGGGCAGCGTGAGCTGTGGAACTGTGAGGGTTTTAAAGAGGAGCAAAGTAATCAGGCTGATGTGAAGCAGGTGTGTGGAGAGAGGTGTGGTGAAGTGAACAAAGAGGAGAGAAGAAAGGCAAGTGTGTGCGAGAGGGCAAAACAAAGCGGTGCAAAACGAGAAGTGAGTGACAGAAAAACTGAGAAACATGACGTGTTCAAAAATGAATGTGAACAAAAGGGGCAAACGTAAGAACTACCATAACAAATCAAAAAGGGGAAAACCAGAAAACTAAAACTTGAATGGACTAACTGAACGGTACAGAAAAGTGAATACAATAAAATGGCAAAAAATCTATCGGTTAATCCACAAATAAACAAAACCCAGTGAACACAGCATAATGCAAAGAATAAAACAAGATAACTGATAAACAGAAAATGCAATGAATAACAAATGGAACATAATCTGATGAGCAACACCAAAGATAAATAATAACAAAAACCTGTGACTAAACATTATACAACAAATGTGATAACCAGAACTAAATTAAGACTAAAGTAACATAAAAGACCCAGAGTAACAAATACAAACTGCACAATAAATGATAACCAAAGAATGAACCAGTGACGAAAGTGTAACACAAGGAAAAGCAACAAATAACTGAAAGACTACAAACTAAATGATGAGGTGCTGAATGAAAACAGTGACTAAATAATAAAGAAAGCAAAACGATAGAATCAAACTGAGACTAACATGATAAAGTATGAACTAATGAAAAGTAAAAGACATCCCAAACAAATTTAATGTCAAGTTGTCATGACAAAGACATTTTTTGGTAATGTCACTTTGATCAATGTCAAGTTGTCATAATCAAGACAACTGAAAAAATGCCAACTTGTCATTACAAAAACCAAATAACACTTTTTGACAGCAGTCATAAACATTTATGACATTGACATTATGTTTATGACACATTCTTGACTGTGTCATGTATAGGGATGGGTATTGATAAGATTTTATCTATCAATACCATTATCGATTCTGCTTATCAATCCGATTCCTTATTGAATTTTGTACTAAAAGTAGGCTTTACAGGTTTTTTATGTATTTCATTGAGTCTTAAAGTAAATGAATATGAAATTGGTCACTGTATCCTTGATCTCTGAACATAAATAAAAAGCGTGTTTCGCTTTGAAGTTATGAATTCAAACTGGATTCTAACGTTCTAACTTGACTCGTCAGAGAGCCGCACAACGTTTGGAGCTGCGTGAACAGAACGGAGGACGATTCTTGTTTCTTTCTCGCAACAAGACAGGAGTCCCAGTTAGTAACTTTAATCTGTACAAAAGTGAATCACGATTGACATATTCAGGGATGAAAGTAGTGAAAAACAAAAAAAGCTGAAACCCAAAATTACCCCCAACACCACCTGCATGAAAATGTTTCAATTCTAGAAGCTCTGAAATGCAATCTGGGACTATTCCAGATGATAAACTGCAGTGAGTGCAGCATCCATTTAGTGAGACAAAAACCCAACTTTCCTTATTCAGATTCATTCCAGTAGTATTCTGCTCTTACTAGGATGCAGCAGTTTTCTAGTTTGGCAGATAGTTCTGGAGGAAATCACTGAAGAAATTAACACATTGAAAATATGGTTTGACCGAATCAAACTGTCATTAAACTTAAGTAAGACAGGGATGAAATGGAGGTGTGAGAGTCACTAGGTGTTCACAGGAAACATTTATTTCTGTATTTATTTATTTATGTTCATTGTTAGTTGCTTTTATATTTTCTGTTGTGTTTCTATTCAGGTTATTTTTGTCTCTTTCTCTAAAATTGTATATAATAATCATTAGATTATTAATATATAAACAAAAATAAATTTAAGAAATATTACAATTTGAAAATAAATGCACCCGAACGTGATGACAGCTGCAGTTGCTTAATGCTAACTTTTCACATTGAAAATGCCATAGACATGCTAACACGTTAGCATCGCTCCCGTTTTTAAGTTATAAAATACATCTATCAACTGTTTCAGAAGACCATAACAGGTCGGTTTAACATAGAAAAGGGATATAATACTCACAGACGTATGCTCTTTAGGGTTTTAGCGGGGGAAAATTAAGCGAAAGAAAGAGAATAATCGAAGCATTGCTTCAATCTGCGAACCACTGCTTCAATTGGTTCAAGGTTCAAAGCAAAGCCGCGCTGCAGAAAAGTTGATTACGAACCCGCTGCAGGGTCCGTAATCAATAGAGAAATTATCATTTTTCTGACAAACACCCCCCAAAACAACGGCCACTCTGAAGGACTGATAACAGAATCGTTAAGCACAAAGCTTATTGATGTCGGTGGATCGAATAATTTCTTAACGATACCCGAAAGGAACCGGTTCTCGATACCCATCCCTAGTCATGTACCAGTTATGACAGTGTCATGTCACTATTATGACGGTACCTTCAAGTAAAGTGTTACCAAATAGTTTAACAATTTCTTAAATCTAGTTATTTCATCTTTTTTTTTTTCCTCAACAAAAGCATTTTCACCTAAAACAGCAACATATTCAAGAAAGAATGTGAAAACAGATTTAGTTATACATGTGCACCCTCTTCTGATGGAGTGGAGTAATAACATGAGAAAAGGAATTTCAGAACTTAAAAAAAAATGAAACTTTCAGGTTCAGTTTGATTGGCGCTCTGTCGGTCACCTGGGCGGACAAAAGACTGCTCTAAGTGACACAACATGACAGACCACCTCATTTTAGGAGAGAATTAAACTGAATTAAAAGAAAGATGTCAACAAATGGTAGAAGGACTAAACTGGACACTTAAAACAGAGAAGTGCAAAAAAAAGTGCATAACTGGGAAAGTGCATAACTGGGAAATAGCGATCTCTGAGTACCCGTGGAAAGTAGCATGAACACAAAATGGCAAATGAATTCTTAATCTGAATTTAAGAACCTTCAAATCAACATCTTGGAATTTCACCATCTGGAACTGAATACAGAGAATTTATCTAAAGCCACGTATATTCAGGAAAAGGAAAGACAAAGAGTGATAGAGTTTGCGATCAAGATTTCCTGAAGTAACTGATCCATAAACTACTTAAACTGCAAACTACAAAAATAAAAAAAATCACATTTTGTGAGACCTGCGTTGATTTTTCGGGAGATATTTTTTCAGCCCGCGTCATGTTCTTTGATTTCTCCAGTGGCTTTAACAACATCAAGCCTAGACTGCTGAATGCAAAACTGGAGAAAATGCAGGTCAATGCACCCCATGCACACGCCATTTGTGTTGCTCAGTAACGGCACACTTGTGGGACACTTACACTTACTCACAGAGGGGTGAGGTGTGGTGAGGTTTGATCCTGGAAACATGGAAGACCGGGTGGATCCGCAGTGAAGCTGGGAGCTGGAGCTTCACCGCGGCAGGGCTGAGGACTTTGAGGATACGGAAGGGCCCGATGAACCTGTCCATCAATTTTGGAGACTGTACTTGCAGGGGGATGTCCTTCGTTGACAACCACACCTCCTGCCCGGGCTGGTATGCAGGGGCCGGGGACCGCCGGCGGTCTGCATGGGTCTTGGCCCTCTTCCAGGCTTTCAACAAGGCAGAATGGGCAGTGCGCCACACCCGACGGCACCTCCGAAGATGGGCCCGGACCGAGGGCACACCGACCTCTCCCTCCACCACGGGAAATAATGGGGCCTGGTACCCCAAACACACCTCAAATGGGGAGAGGCCAGTGGCAGAAGACACCTGGCTGTTATGCGCATACTCGATCCAGGCCAGATGGTTACTCCAGGCCGTCGGGTGCGCGGATGTTACGCAGGGGAGGGTCTGTTCCAGTTCCTGGTTGGCCCGCTCTGCCTGTCCGTTCGTCTGTGGATGGTACCCGGACGAGAGGCTCACAGTGGCCCCCAGTTCCCTGCAGAAGCTCCTCCAGACGTGTGAGGAGAACTGGGGACCACGGTCAGAGACGATGTCGGTGGGTATCCCATGCAGACGGACGACGTGGTGGACCAGGAGGTCTGCTGTCTCCTGGGCTGTTGGGAGCTTCGGGAGGGCCACAAAGTGGGCCGCCTTGGAGAATCGGTCCACTATCGTGAAGATGGTGGTGTTGCCCTGGGATGGCGGGAGGCCCGTGACGAAATCCAGGCCGATGTGGGACCAGGGGCGATGAGGCACCGGTAATGGCTGGAGAAGTCCTTGGGACCTTCTATGGTCTGCCTTGCCCCTGGCACAGGTGGTGCAGGCCTGGATATACTCCCGGACGTCGGCCTCCATAGACGCCCACCAGAAGCGCTGCCGGACAACTGCCCTTCGCACCCCTGGATGACAGGAGAGCTTGGAACCGTGACAGAAGTCCAAGACTGCAGCTCTGGCCTCTGGTGGGACGTATAAACGGTTCTTCGGACCTGTTCCTGGGTCCGGGCTCCGTGCCAGGGCCTCCCGGACGGTCTTCTCCATGTCCCAGGTGAGGGTGGCCACGATAGTGGACTCCGGCAGGATGGGCTCCGGTGGATCCGACTGCAGTTTTGACCTCCTCTTCGTGTACCCGGGACAAGGCATCCGATCTCTGGTTCTTGGTCCCGGGGCGATAGGTGATCCGGAAGTCAAAACGCCCGAAGAACAGTGACCAGCGGGCTTGCCTGGGGTTCAGCCGCTTGGCGGTCCTGATATACTCCAGGTTCCGATGGTCAGTGAAAACCGTGAACGGCACAGATGCTCCCTCCAACAGGTGTCTCCACTCCTCAAGAGCCTCTTTCACCGCAAGTAGTTCTCGATTTCCGACGTCATAGTTCCGTTCAGCCGGGGTCAACCTGCGTGAAAAGTAGGCACACGGGTGAAGAAGCTTATCGGTCTCTCCGCTCTGGGACAGCACGGCTCCTATCCCTGAGTCAGAGGCGTCCACTTCAACCATGAACTGGCGGCTAGGGTCGGGCTGCACCAAAACTGGCGCAGTAGAGAACCGTCGTTTCAACTCCTTGAACGCGGCTTCGCACCGATCCAACCAGGTGAAGGGGACTTTTGGAGAGGTCAGGGCTGTCAGGGGGCTAACTACCTGACTGTAGCCCTTAATGAACCTCCTATAGAAATTAGCGAAGCCAAGGAACTGTTGCAGCTTCCTACGGCTTGTTGGTTGGGGCCAATCTCTCACCGCCGCAACCTTGGCCGGATCAGGGGCGACGGAGTTAGAGGAGATGATAAACCCCAGGAAGGACAAAGACGTGCGGTGAAACTCACACTTCTCGCCCTTCACAAACAGTCGGTTCTCTAACAACCGCTGCAGGACCTGACGTACATGCTGGACATGGGTCTCAGGATCCGGAGAAAAGATGAGAATATCGTCCAGATATACGAAGACGAATCGGTGCAGGAAGTCCCGCAAGACGTCGTTAACCAAGGCTTGGAACGTCGCGGGGGCGTTGGTGAGGCCGAACGGCATGACCAGGTACTCAAAGTGACCTAACGGGGTGTTAAATGCCGTCTTCCATTCGTCTCCCTTCTGGATCCGAACCAGGTGATACGCATTTCTAAGATCCAGCTTAGTAAAGATTTTGGCTCCATGCAGGGGGGTGAACACGGAATCCAACAATGGCAACGGGTATCGATTGCGAACCGTAATCTCATTAAGCCCCCTGTAATCAATGCATGGACGGAGTCCGCCATCTTTCTTGCCCACAAAGAAGAAACCTGCACCCATCGGGGAGGTGGAGTTCCGGATCAGCCCGGCAGCTAATGAGTCCCGGATGTAGGTCTCCATTGATTCGCGCTCAGGTCGTGAGAGGTTGTACAGCCTGCTGGACGGGAACTCAGCACCTGGAACCAAATCAATGGCACAATCGTACGGACGGTGCGGGGGAAGGGTGAGTGCCAGATCCTTGCTGAAGACGTCAGCAAGATCGTGGTACTCAACCGGCACTGCCGTCAGATTGGGAGGGACTTTGACCTCCTCCTTAGCCTGTAAACCGGGAGGAACCGAGGATCCTAAACACACCCGATGGCAGGTTTCGCTCCACTGAACCACCACCCCAGACGGCCAATCAATAATCAATCCAGGAATTGTGCTTCAACATCCATGGGATGCCCAAAATCACGCGGGAGGTAGAAGGAGTTACAAAAAACTCAATCTCCTCCCGATGGTTTCCAGACACCACCAGAGTTACTGGTTGTGTCTTGTGTGTGAGTAAAGGGAGGAGGGTGCCATCTAGTGCCCGCACTTGCAATGGCGAAGGAAGCGCCACCAGAGGGAGCCCTACCTCCCTTGCCCATCTGCTGTCTAGCAGATTCCCTTCTGACCCCGTGTCCACCAGTGCTGGGGCTTGAAGGGTTAAATCCCCGCTCAGGATTGTGACTGGGAGTCGTGTGGCAATCTGTGTGTGTCTCACTTGAATGTTTTGACCCCCCCTTAGCCCAGTCTCTAAGGGCGAGTGTTGTCGTTTTGGCCGTTTGGGGCAGTTTCTCTGTGTGTGCTCAGTTGAGCTGCAGAGAAAACACTCTCCACGGATCAACCTCCTCATTTTGGCCCTGTGCGTTTCCCTAACAACGTCAGCAGGGGGAGCTGTTGCCCCACAAAGCGCTGCAGCTGTGGAGCGTGGGGAGGGCGGCCCCTTTTTGAACCCGGAAGGGAGAGGGGCGGCGCGTATCCGGTCACGTCCTTCGCCTCGCTCCCGACGGCGTTCCTCCAACCGATTGTCTAACCGTATAACGAGATCGATAAGCCCATCTAAATCCCGCGGTTCCTCCTTAGCTACCAGCTGCTCCTTCAGAACCAACGACAGTCCGTTTATGAAGGCGGCGCGGAGCGCAACGTTATTCCAGCCGGACCTCGCAGTCGCGATGCGGAAGTTGACTGCATAAGCGGCTGCGCTCTCGCGTCCCTGTCTCATTGACAGCAGCACAGTTGAAGCGGTCTCTCCTCTGTTAGGGTGATCAAACACTGTTCTGAACTACCCCACAAACCCAGTGTATGCTGATAACAACCGTGAGTTCTGTTCCCAGAGCGCCGTAGCCCAGGCGCGTGCTTTACCCTGAAGCAGAGCAATCACATAAGCTATTTTACTAGCATCTGACGCGTACATGACGGGACGTTGTGCGAAGACGAGCGAACACTGCATAAGAAAGTCCGCGCACGTCTCCACACAACCTCCGTACGGCTCAGGAGGGCTTATGTATGCTTCAGGGGATGGTGGGAGGGGTTGTTGAACCACCACTGGAACATTCATATCCTGCACAGGGTTGACAGGAGGACGAGCTGCAGCAGCGCCCTGAGCGCTCGCCGCCATCTGCGCGGAGAGAGCCTCCACCCTGTGGTTCAGGAGGATGTTTTGCTCAGTCATTTGATCCAACCGAGCCGTAAAGGCGGTGAGAATTGTGCTGCAGCTCACCAATCACGCCTCCTGCAGACGCCTGCGCTCCCTGCTCTCCCATTGGTCGTTCAACAGCCGGGTGACGCCCCTCGGAGTCCATGACGCTGGCCGAGATATCCTGTTGTGAAAGTGTAGTGACACGGACCCACAACAGGGGGCGCAAATGAACGGTCAATAGATGAGCCAAAAAGTAACAATTTAATGTTGTGAAATGTGCACAACGAATATACAGACAATCTCAGAATATGATTACAGTCAAATTACAAAGGTGACGTGTGGGCAGGCTCGAGGATAGACGTCTGTCCTGAGAAGGGCCGGAACCACACGATTTCTGCCACCACCGAACCTGGTGAATACTGGAGCCGCCAAGTCCCGAATTCCCAGGTGATCACCGTCTCCGACTGTCGGATCTGGTACTGCTGGCGAGAACAAAGACAGTCAAGTGTGGGTGTGTGCACACCCAGTAACAACAACGGTGGGAATGCCACCTCCACCTCTCACTCAATATGTGATGAGTACCGCAGTGATTCCTCAGGGGAAAAGAGTGCCATCCTGCACTCACTCAGCTTCCATAGATAGAGGAACCGGTACTCCTGCAAACACTCACAATATACAGATATATTGTAACACAAAACGGCTGAGGATATTACCTTCAATGAAGTACGATATCTCGGCGATGAGGTGGAGATGACGTCTGGGTTTTATGGAGTGAGGTGATGAAGAATGAGTGACAGCTGTCAGGAAGTAATGAGTAACAGCTGTCACTCCCGGCTGTGTCCGTGGCGGCAGCGCCCTCTCGTGCCTGAAGCCCGCACTTCAGGCAGGGCGCCCTCTGGTGGTGGGCCAGCAGTACCTCCTCTTCTGGTGGCCCACACAACAAAGAAGACCTTTTGTTTAAATGGGAATGCAAGAAACCAGTATTTTATGTTATGCATATATAAAATTCTAATGTTGTTTGTGTTGAATATTCAAACAAAATGCTTTGCATATAATCACTCATTTAAATGACGTGTTCTTTGTAACTGCTGTTGTGTTTAAATGTGATTTTTTTCTGACTTATCCATGTTTTGATAATGGAACATTCTGTTAACCAAGTGGTGTGTGTAGGATGTGTTTAAGCCTTTAATAACGTTATATTCATCCCAAAAATGTCTTACAACAAATAGTATGCCAAAATAGTTAGCGTGTTTAAATAGTTGAATCATTTCCCTAGCACATGAAGTTTTCTGTGAAATTACATACCCTATGGGCAGAGTTTAATGACATAACTCCCCTTTAAAAAATTAGAACAGAGTTTCTTTTCTCTCTCTGAAGGCCCTTCTGCTTCTACCTTCTGCCTCTCTCTTCCTTTCTTCAAATGCTTAACTTTATTTTTGTGTCAACAAGGCCCCAAGCTAGCCTAGCTAAGCTACCATGTGGCTTCATTCCTTGTTTCATTCTTTGATAACTTTTGACGAATTAATAGTCTGAAGTTTTTAAGGTTCGTCAAGTCTTTCAAATTTTTAAGAGAACTTCCGAGCTAAACTTTTCAAAATAATAGCGAATTTACAGAAAAGCGACTTTCCTTTTCTGTACTTTACAATGCTGCTCTTAAAGTTTTAACTTTTTTTTTTCTAAATTCACAAAGACTTTTAATCTGGCTCCAACAAACCTTTTAAAAGCTACCAGAACCCATTTTCAACAAACGTCTTCCACCTCTGGGGTCAAGCAAGCTGACGACGGACTGACTGCAAGCAACCATCCTGTCGGTAAAACCAGCTGACACTGAAGCCTTGGGATCACTGGGGAGACTGCTGGTTTAACCCCTGACCTAAATGAGCTCACGCTGCAAAGAGCCTAACACATCAACGACGGACGGATGGTTCATCTGAACCACCTCTTCAACAGATCAGCTAAGTGACCCAGTTAAGGGTTCCAGAAAAAGGGTTTTGTTGTCAATGGATGCAAAGTGCATTCTTTATAAACATGTTCATATGTTTAATAATTTTCTTAAAAATGATTGCCTTCAAATTTCATCACTAAATTTATTTGTATATAGATTTATTTACTTCAAGTCTTTAAGCTTTATCTTACTACTTTCTTTCAACGTCTCAAGAGTAAGCAAATTGTGTCCATAAATGAACTTATTTAATCACTGTCCACTCACTCACATGTCAGTAAACTGTTCATTCCTTGCATATTTGTAAATAAAAAGTACATATTTCAGCTGTAGTTCATTTTGTGTTCAGAAAGAAACCCTTGGTCAATCATACCATAGAATTCAGACTTTCACACCCGAGACTGATTAATTAAATTGAGACTGATTGATTAATCTGAGACTGATCAATTAATGGGTGTTTATATTAAAGTACCTGTGCTTTAAATAGGTGGTGCCCAGAGGTAATTAGATATTATTCTAAATAAATAATAATTATTAAACCCTAAAATTCTTAATTATTTTGGTGACCCATTAAATGAGCTCTAGGCCAATTTAATTCAATTTTGGAGTTTAACAATACGTTCATTACATATTTTTGGTGCTCTGTGAGGCCAATAACACATTGCGAGGCTACATTAAATGCTACTACATTAAACTGGTGCCCATGTGAGGTGCCATTCATTTCAAATAAGTAAATTAAATGTAATCCGTTACATTATTTTGGTGCCCCGTGTGAGGTGATTTGGAATTGACCATTTGTTTCTGAATGACACAAATTAAATCCTCATGAGACATTCTTAAAAACATTTCTCTGAAAGAAACAAAGCCACAAATTTAAATTTCTATGAAGGAATTAAGCATTTATTTATGTTATTTAATGCACACAAATTTACTAAGGCCTTTGACGAAAGCATTTATCGTGCGACTTTTCCACATAATTACTTTTTTGTCCAGACTCAAATTTATTTCTGCGACTGTCCAGAAAGCATTTATCGTGCGACTTTTCCACATAATTACTTTTTTGTCCAGACTCAAATTTATTTCTGCGACTGTCCAGAAATTAAACCACTGATCTGAAGCTACAGAAATAACACTGATTAACTGCATCTTCTCCAGTTAAAAGCTTTGTTTTTTACCTACAGCTACAGAAATAACAGATTAACTGTGTCTTTACCAGTTAAAAGCTTTGTTATTTTACCTACAGCTACCGAAATAACAGACTAACTGCATCTTTAGCAGTTAAAACCTTTGTTGTTTTACCTACAGATACAGAAATGACACTGATTTAACTGTGTCTTTTCCAGTTAAAAGCTTTACTTTTTCTGGTAAATTTGTGAGTCTATCCTAAACAGTACAAGAAAAGAAACAGTCAATAATTGAATTAATGTACCTCATTAAAACTGAGTGACTGTTGACATTGCATCAGTTGTGTGTGTTGCAGGTACCAAAAGAAAATATTTCCTTTTTGAAGGCAACAGCTGTGAAATTGCTTATCGCTTATTCCAAAAAAGAAAACAAAATGTGCAGTTGTCATGAAGGAGGAAACTAGCTATACAGAATAGAGAGAGGTTGTAAACCTGTTTACTTGTGCTGCAAATTTTGGAAATTTAACATGGCCTTGTATGGAGAGTAAGTCCTTTTGAAGTAAGCCTCAAGTGGCCATTCAAGGAACTGTAAGATTTGACATTTATGCAGTTGGCTTCAATTATAAGGATCTGATTTTGCCTTGATTACAAGGTGGTTCTATGTAATTCAAAAGAATAATCATGATCATCCTATACAGGTCCAGAGACCACAAACTTATAGAAATTGAGCATAGCTTTGCGACAGTATGGTGTCCTGTCCAGAGTATACCCCGCCTCATGCCCTATGACTGCTGGGAGAGGCTGCAGCCCCCAACCCTTAATTGGAGTAAGCTGATATAGAAAATGGATGAAAATAGCTTTATTTTTGGGAAGCCACAAAGTCAAATTCAGCCCACATCAGCTGACTCACTCATACTCTTTCAATAGGTTGTCTGAGTTATGTGGTCTGCCGCCTAGTGATTAAAAATTTGTCTCATCCGGATAACTAGTCAGCACATAAAATCCAACATGGCTTTCCATGTACTGCTATCAAAGGTAACCAGGAAATAACTGCAAGAAATTCTATCAAGGAAAGGACTACATGCATGCAACAAAAACAAGAAAGAGTTGATAGCATTTGTAGAACAGGCAGAGAGCAGATATGAGGATCTTGGGGAGTGTGATCCTGAGGAGTCTCAACATAAACAAAGAAGCAGACACTCGTCATCCACCTTTTTCACTTTGCTTGTATGAGATGCACATTCTACACAGCTTCACAGAAGAAAACCATGTTGTCTATGAACCATTAATACCAGTAAATCACTTTAAACACACACCAGATAAAAATGGAGTGATGGAATCACCAGTGGTGGGCGAAGTTCCGATAATCCGATAACCGATAATTATCGAAGATAAAGTTTTCATTATCAGATTTTCTTTTCAGATAACATTGAAAACCATTATTTATCATAATTATCTTCCGATAAATTTTTGTCCTTTAATTTTTAGACCATTAACGTGATAAACAAAGGTGAACAGATGTGTAGCTCTACCCTCTGCAAACAGAGGAGAGCTTCTTCTAGAAGAAACCGCTCTAATCCTCTGCAAGCAAAGGAGAACTGGTCATCAAAAAATAAAAAATAAAAACTCATTTCTTTTAACCCCATACTGATACACGGCCAATATCACCCAAGTCACCCAGAGGCATACATTTTTAACTTATGGTTCAAATTTTAACCAAACGTATTTCGGACAAGTTATTTAAATTAACGTCTGTCACGTCTGAAGTTTTATAAAGTGAAAATATCAGATATATGGTTTAGTTTTAAAGTAATGCACTAATTTTTAAGGTTTTAGTGTGGATATGCTGTGTCCAGGTGCATTAAGGGTGACGGTAATCTCAGTACGTTGATGACAGGAGAAATGCATTTCAGACACTCTGATCAGGCTCCACGGACAACAGCATTAAACTCTAGTGCCTAAAACTCTCATGAATATATTCTCTGGGTTTATAGACATTGTTATTGTGTTTGCGTTTATTAAATTCCACGCACCTTAAACGTAGCAAGTAGCAACACAGATTATCTGGAATTTTGTTTTGGCAAGTTTTCAAGGTCTCTACTTGCCATCGACTGGCCAGTAGTGTTCATGGCAGTATTCAAACTGAAACTGGGCTGATATTTTCAATCACTGTACTCGGTTCCAGCTCAAAATGTACCACAGAACCACACGGTGTAAAAGTTCAGATTGCACGATTTATGTTCTCACACAATGTAAGTTCAAAAACCACACATTGGACTCGTGTTTCCAGAAGCAAAACGTAAACAGAAGCTTTTTTTTTTCAAACTTAATTTACAAAAACTCTCGATGGGAGACATCAAAGTAAAAAAAAAATTTACAAGACAGGTCTGCGGTGTTTGAACAGGTACAGTACAAGAGGTTGGATGCTTGTAGCGCTTCAGCACCGGGATACCCTCACGACGGCCGACCAGAATATCAAACAGGTTTGATTTTCATCTGACCATACGGTTGCCGATCAGGAGGTGGTCGTGAGATGTTAAATGCAGCTCGTTACTCCACTTATACTAAACGATGCAGGATGTGAGATTAACCTGAAACTCTGCGATCCAAAAAATTCTCACACAAATGAAAAATCAGCTGAAAAAGGACCAAAACTCGCACTGGCACCAATAGATCATGGCAGTGTTCTATTTATTTTGACACCGGTTAGATCAGATGGTTATCTAATTACAACTTGGCTTTTTTTTTTTTTTGAAAATTCCTTTTTCTTTTTTTTTACAAATAAAAATGGCATATTTTACAAAAGTATATTTATCTGTATACACCAACACACAACACATCTCACATTAACGTGTTGGTTTACATAGAATCAACCAATCAGTGTTAGCAGAGGCACATTTTACCCAGAATGCTATCTGTCTGTGTTTGTTACAAAACTTCAGAATGAGTGCATTATTCAACATTATACCATGGTCAGTGAGAATTCCATGTCTGGCGTGCATTATTTTCGTGTATACGCACATGTGGTTCGGCGAGTTAAGTCACTGTTATAATTACTCCGCTCATCAATCAATCAATCAACTTTTTTCTTATATAGCGCCAAATCACAACAAACAGTTGCCCCAAGGCGCTCCATATTGTAAGGCAAGGCCATACAATAATTATGAAAAACCCCAACGGTCAAAACGACCCCCTATGAGCAAGCACTTGGCCACAGTGGGAAGGAAAAACTCCCTTTTAACAGGAAGAAACTTCCAGCAGAACCAGGCTCAGGGAGGGGCAGTCTTCTGCTGAGACTGGTTGGGGCTGAGGGAAAAAACCAGGAAAAAGACATGCCGTGAAGTGGGGCAGAGATAGATCACTAATGATTAAATGCAGAGTGATGCATATGGAGCAAAAAGAGAAAGAAACAGTGCATCATGGGAACCCCCCCACAATCTACATCTAAAGCAGCATAACCAAGGGATGGTCCAGGGTCACCCGATCCAGCCCTAACTATAAGCCTTAGCAAAAAGGAAAGTTTTAAGCCTAATCTTAAAAGTAGAGAGGGTATCTGTCTCCCTGATCTGAATTGGGAGCTGGTTCCACAGGAGAGGAGCCTGAAAGCTGAAGGCTCTGCCTCCCATTCTACTCTTACAAACCCTAGGAACTACAAGTAAGCCCACAGTCTGAGAGCGAAGCGCTCTAATGGGGTAATATGGTACTACGAGGTCCCTAAGATAAGATGGGACCTGATTATTCAAAACCTTATAAGTAAGAAGAAGAATTTTAAATTCTATTCTAGAATTAACAGGAAGCCAATGAAGAGAGGCCAACACGGGTGAGATATGCTCTCTCCTGCTAGTCCCCGTCAGTACTCTAGCTGCAGCATTCTGAACCAACTGAAGGCTTTTTAGGGAACTTTTAGGACAACCTGATAATAATGAATTACAATAGTCCAGCCTAGAGGAAATAAATGCATGAATTAGTTTTTCAGCATCACTCTGAGACAAGACCTTTCTGATTTTAGAGATATTGCGTAAATGCAAAAAGGCAGTCCTACATATTTGTTTAATATGCGCTTTGAATGACATATCCTGATCAAAAATGACTCCAAGATTTCTCACAGTATTACTAGAGATCAGGGAAATGCCATCCAGAGTAACGATCTGGTTAGACACCATGCTTCATGTTGTCACCATAGCAATGCGCAAATCAGTTGGCGCAGATCAGATGTGTTTTGACAGGTGAATGACAGAAACATGATAAAACATGGATTTCCAAGTGAATGTTATTATTTTGGGCCAAAAAAAAACATTTGAGGAATGGAAAGAGGAGGAGAGCAGACGAGAAGAACAGCAAAAGCAACGCCATAAAGATTTAACATTGGACGAACTGGACAAGATTGAAGATGTGAAAGAAGAAGAGAATGGTTATATCCTTGCGGGCTGTCGGAGCTCTCTGCATCAAAACAGTGAGCGTAGTTTCTGGACCTGTTGTCAGTTGGTCGCTGCTCCACACAGCAGAGAGGGGGGCGGTGTGAGTGGCGCGAGCCCACAGACTCGGTAAGTGCATCGGAGACAAAGTATCTTGAGACTGGTATAAAATAATCCCAAATACTTACGCATTTTTATCAAGTTCTGTTAACTTAAATAAATATTTGTGTTAGCTCACTGTGTGGGACCATGGTATAAGCGGATTAAACAACGAGAAGCCGTGCATTATACGGTTTGAATACACTTCGCGGAGTAACACCAGTCTGCTTCGCGTCATGGTGTTTTAGACTCCGCGTCATGCATTCAAACCGTATAATGCACGGCTTCTCGTTGTTTAATACTTACTTAAAAGATATATGTTACATCTTAACTTTGCACAAATTACAGAATTGACATTAATGAAGTTATTCTATCAGTATTCATTTTATTTATACACCAAACCATAACTCAGCACTGCTTTATTTTCCAAGACCTCGGCCTGACGGCAGCGTTGTGACTAAGTAGAGAGTTGAGCTTCGTGGCTCCTCTCAGTTGCTTCTGTGCTGGAAGCCATGTAGTAAACTGGAGTTTCCAGCACGGAGCAGGACGCTCAAAGACAGAAGTGCTGACTCATTGTTTGGGTCTGTTGTCGCTTTTGATGCTTCCAAAAGTGATCGCGGTGTTAAAACTCCAAATCAGCTTGTTAGTAGTTGCAAGTGTACCGGAGACAATACTGGAATTTATCGGTTATCTGTAACTTCCGATACATTTTTGGGTGGTTTATCATTTTAGTTGTATCGAAGATAACTTTTCAGTTACTTGATTATCTGTTATCGAAGTTCATTTTTGGTTATCTGTGCCCACCACTGGCAATCACATATAGCAGGTCTGTCAAACTTTTTCCCAGAATGCTTTGCAGTGACACAAATTTTTACCCACTAGGTGGTAGCACATGTGCCTCTATTTGGACATTCCTTATACGTAAAGCATCTTATTTAACTACTACTGCTTGTAGAGCTGCTTCCTCTGTAAGCTGGATTCCAGAGGAATTTTAGTTACTTGTTAGTCTTTTCAAAGTTTGGATTCAAGTGTCTAACATTAAATTAACCCTCTACCTAGAGCCCCAAAACACCTTGTCACAAATATAAAGTTAAATGATAGTAGAAGAATTTATGTTCCAAATGATTTGCACAAACACCAGTGCCAGTCATAAAGCCTAATCCAATGGGTTGCCGGACTTTACCCTGAGCGCCCTCTGGTGGCCATTTCTGGCCGATGAAAACATCACCAAGCTCAATACAAATACATATAATTTGGTCACTTTTCAAAGGGACCAGACTCGTCAATAAAGCCAATTTAATGTACAATGGTTCATTTCAGGTCTCATTTAAAGTCCGCGTCCTTTCGCTTCATCTGTGGAGGTGGAGAATGGCTAGTGGAGCACAACGTGTTTTTTTAAAATATATACAAACACATTGCTTCACTTTAACTGCGCAATAAGTCCGTTTCAGATGATCCGCGCAGACCCTTTCTTTTAAAAAGCTTTATTTTACTCAGCGTGTGGCTTTGCAAACTTGTAGCATTGCCTGCTACATTGATTAGCGCTATTGTCTTCTGTATTTTTTGGGGAGCGTTACAGCGCCACATACAAGCCTGGCGTATTTACTACAGCTTTAAACGAAGCCTTGAGGCAAAGAATTTGCCTCAAACATTTTTTGTAATCGAATTATTCAAATTACTCGATGAATCATTTCAGCCCTACATGGGATTGCTTCCTGCCCTTTCTGTGTGGAGTTTGCATGTTCTCCCCGTGTATGCGTGGGGACATGCAGGTTGTTTCTCTGTCTATATGTGAACCTGCGACAGACTGGCGTCCTATTCAGGGTGTATCCTGCCTCATGGATGGATGTTACTGTTAGAATGGGCTAAGTAGGGGGTCACCCCGCTGTGTTTGGTCTGCTTGAGGTTTCTTCCTCAAAAAATGGCTAAGGGAATTTTTCCAACCACTGTCGCCTGTGTGCTTGCTCAAGGGATATTTGCATTTGACCTAACCCATGTGAAGTGCCTTGAGGTGACTTTGTTGTGATCTGGCGCTATATAAATAAATGTAATTACTCCTGGCACCAGCGTGCCTTAGTGGTTAGCACTGTTGCCTCACAACAAGAAGATCATGAGATTGATTCCCACCTGTCACTTTTCTGTGAATGTGACAGACTGGTGACATGTGACCCTTAATTGGTGTAAGTGTGTAGAAAATGGATGGAATTGCTCCTCAAAGTTTTGCCAAGTCTTTCTTGATCTAAGGAGCAAATGCAAATAAACAAATGTTTTACAACATTTGACTTTAAAATAATTTATTGATTTACTTATTTAAATTTTATATTTTTACTGGCTATATAGCCCCTCAACCCAATCCCAGATAAGCAGCTGAAGGTGAGGGAGTGAGTGGCTATATAGCAAATGGAATATTTCAGCATTTCAAAATGTTATTTTCTGCCAATGATGGTGGCAGGACAGGCAGTTCTGTGGCACAGGACTCAAACTGCCAGCCTGAAAAAGTGGGTTCAATCCCACTTCAGGCTCCCTGTCCTTGAGCAAGACACTGCACTCGGCTGTAAATGGGAAAATGGACATGAAATGCAGAAAAAAAAAATCTAAAACATATGATAAAAGGTTATTATCAGGATGGATGAACTTCACATATCTTAAATGCAACTTAATTTCTCAAACGTTGCAAAGTGTTATAATACTGAATCATTTTGGACTTTGAGACTTTAATACTATATAATATACTGGTCACTAGATATGTAGTGACCCCCCCCCCCCAACTACCACCATTTTTTTTTTTTTTTTTTTTGCAGAGATAGGGTTTGCGATCAAGATTTCCTGAAGTAATTGATCCGTTAACTGAAATCTGCAAACTCCTTAAACTGAAAGAAAATATAGGTCATGAATGAACGCTTTGCAACTTACGTTTTGCAAGACGTGCGTGCATGTTTTGTGAGATATTTTTTCATGGTTTGCAGCAAAATTATTAACGGTTTGTTTGATTTTTTTTTTTTTTTTTTTTTAAGGAATGGAGATTAAGCTTTGAGGCGATTGATCCAATCAAACCTGATATTTGCACTGTGTCTTTTGTGGAACGTGTGCACACTGCTCACTTTGCAATCCACTGGGGCTTAGTTTCAGCTCTTACTGCTGTAAATGTGTTTCTCTTTCACATTTTACACTCCCACCATCTACTTGTCTTTTCATCATCAAACCAGATCAGAATGGTGTCACACAGTCTACCTGAAAGATGAGGAAGAAAAGGCAAAATGTAGCATGTTACTTACGCAAAAAGCAGTATTGACTGTCTCCTCTTCTCTGAGTCCCAGCTCCATGGAAAGTTCTATGGAGAGATGCATTTTGTTGCTCTTGAGGACCAAATACACAAATGTAGACAGTGGAAATCAAAGCTAAAGTAACCATGGATCTTATAGGACAATACGAACGGCCAAGTCACATCTCGAGGGCAACTAAGACTCAAGACTGCTAAAGTTTGTAATCTCCTCTCCAGCTCAGAAAAGATTCTGGTTTGCTTCTGAGTAAATGTAGGCTTTAGTTACGGCCATGTGCCTTTTGCTGAGTAATGATGGCTCTGATGTGTGGACAGAAGCATGTTTGTCACATAAATTCCTCGTTTTGTCATACCCACTGATTGTCCTGTTATCACAAACTGGGATTAAAGTCAGTTGGAACATAGGATAAGAGGATTCCGAGCAGCTGAGGATTCATAAAATTGGATATCTATTAATAACGGGTATCACAGGAGAAAATTACCTTTGGTGTAGTTGGTTTGTTATCTTAAAAAAAACCTGAACCATAAGGTATGCATAAAGATGTGAGACATGCGCACTTTCCACCTCATTATTAAAAAAGGTGGGTGAGGGAGCTCAGAGAGTGCAACAGCTGCACCGTGTATTTTTGACAAATTCATGCAAATTAAGTCTTTGTGATACAGTGACCCTCACTCACTCACTCATCTTCAACCGCTTATCTGAGATCAGGTCGCGGGTGCAACAGCTCCAACAGGGGACCCCAGACTTCCCTTTCCTGGGCCACACTGACCACATCTGACTGGGGGATCCCAAGGCGTTCCCAGGCCAGTGTGGAGATAGAATCTCTCCACCTATTCCTGGGTCTTCCCCAGGGTCTCCTCCCAGCTGGATGTGCCTGGAACACCTCCCTTGTGAGGCGCCCAGGGGGCATCCTTACCAGATGCCCGAACCACCTCAACCGACTCCTTTTAATGCAAAGGAGCAGCAGCTCTACTCTGAGCTCCCCACAGATGGCCCAGCTTCTCACCTCATCTCTAAGGGAGACACCAGTCACCCTCCTAAGGAAGCGCATTTTGGCCGCTTGTACCCACAATCTAGTTCTTTCGGCCATGATTCAGTGACACTATAATACTATATTCTCTGGAGTACAAGTTAGACCTGTCAAAAATTTCCCTTGAGGAGGAAAAATCTGTGTAAATCGTACCCTTTTCTCTATATTGTCAGCTCTTTCATTTCATTCCGTAGTGTACTTTTGTTCTTGGCATATATTGTTTCCTGATTGGAGTTTATTTTGTGTAGTGCTTTGATTGTTGAGGGAGCCCAATATAAATAGTTATTATCACTGTTCTTAAAAGATGCTCTAATCATATAGAAAACTACACCACATTATTTGCCTGATCATAAAGATTCCAAAAAAGGTATAGTTTGGACAATCTGTGACTGAATGTTATGGAGTTATGAGGTAAAAGCAGCAGGAATGGTGATAAAGGTCAGTTTTAGTTTGTACAGCGGTCAAAATTTAAAATTGCTCCATTAATTTTGCTCCAGCTGTATTTGTGCTGAATTTGATGCTTCTATCACCATTTGAAGGATTGTTTCAGTTATCTGCTGCACTAATAAGCCAACAACAATAAGCCACCAGAATTAAAGGAGAAATGCTGCTTTTAACAACCTGGACCTCATTTCTGACATAAAATACAGTTGTTTACTCACCAGTATAAGTTTGGTGTGATTAGAAGTCCATAGTTAAATGACATGTTCACTTCAAATCTGGAGCAAACATGTTTCTTCTTCTACTAAGGTGGATTAGAACTTTTTGTGGTACACAGCACAAACTACTGGACAGGAGGAACCTAGCAGTCAATGTGACTCACTGATTTGAAAATGCAGCTCTTTCAACCAGACGTGGTGCTGTGACATGTCAATCATCTGTGTCCAATCAGATTTCAGGAGAGTCCAGTGAAACCACGGCCTCCACTGTAGCTCCACCCATGCCAGCAAGTGTTTGACATTTGAACATTTCCTGTTTCACTGTGACTGAAAAGTTGGCACTTCCTGTTTGAGTGTGAGTTTGCCACTGAGTCCCCGCGAGATTCCGTGAGATCCCATCTGTCAATCCAGGAAGTATTTGACATTTGAACATTTCCTGTTTTACTGTAGATTTGAAAATTGGCACTTCCTGTTTAGGATGCCCTGTACCATGAGTGAGCTTCGCGCCGCTGCACGATGCTTCGCTCATATTAATGAACGTCTGATTTTTTTTGGAGTTGCACAGGAGCATAAGGACCACAGGACCTTCCAAACAAGTTAAAAAAAAAAAAACTTCATAAAAATTGGTATGTTTCTGTTCAGTTTGACATTTATTCAAGAATTAAACCATTGAAACTTTAAGTTTGACCTTTCAGTGTCACCAAAGATCAAATGAGCAAAATCAAAATGATGAGAGTTTAATACATAGTAACCATAGCATATTCAGCCACAACTATAACTGTCACCTTCCTAGAGTCTGTCGCACTGTAGTACAAGTTGACCCTGGTAAAAAAAAATGTTTCTTGAAAAGGAATAACCCATGTACAAGTCACACTGGGCGATACAGTAAGTTGCACCTTTTTTTCTATATTATCAACTCTTGCATTTGGGATTTTTATGTATTGTTGTGGTGTATTTATTATTTTAATATTAGGGTTTATTTAGTTTAGTGCATTGATAAATACAGTGGGCGAAATAAGTATTTGATCCACTGCCAGTTTTGCAGGTTTTCCCACCTACAAAGAATGCAGAGGTCTGTAATTTTTATCTTAGGTACACTTCAACTGTGAGAGACAGAATCTAAAAAAATAAAAAAAATCCAGAAGATCACATAGTATGATTTTTAAATAATTAATTTGCATTTTGTTGCATGAAAAAGTATTTGATCACTTACCAACCAGCAAGAATTCTGGCTCTCACAGACCTGTTAGTTTTTCTTTAAGAAGCCCTCTTATTCTGCACTCTTTACCTGTATTAATTGCACCTGTTTGAACTTGTTACCTGTATAAAAGACACATGTCCACACAATCAATCACACTCCAACCTGTCCACCATAGCCAAGAACAAAGAGCTGTCTAAGGACACCAGGGACAAAACTGTAGACCTGCACAAGGGTGGGATGGACTACAGGACAACAGGCAAGCAGCTTGGTGAGAAGACAAGTGTCATGATTATTTATTAGAAAGTGGAAGAAACACAAGATGACTGTCAGTCTCCCTCGGTTTGGGATTCCATGCAAGATCTTACTTCGTGGGGTAAGGATGATTCTGAGAAAGCTCAGAACTACACAGGAGGACCTGGTCAATGACCTGAAGAGAGCTGGGACCACAGTCACAAAGATTACATTAGTAACACACGATGCCATCATGGTTTAAAATCCTGCAGGGCAGCAAGGTCCCCCTGCTCAAACGAACACATGTCCAGGCATGTTTGAAGTTCACCAGTGACCATCTGGATGATCCAGAGGAGGCATGGGAGAAGGTCATGTGGTCAGATGAGACAACATAGAGCTTTTTGGTATCACTCACCACTCACCATGTTTAGAGGATGAGAACAACCCCAAGAAAACCGTCCCAACCATGTGCAGTGTGTGAAAACCTGATCAAGAACTACAGGAAATGTCTGTAATGTTAAGGTCTGTTTTTCTAGGGGATCAAATACTTATTTCATGCAATAAAATGCAAATTAATTATTTAAAAATCATACAATGTGATTTTCAGGATTTTTTTTTTAGATTCTGTCTCTCACAGTTGAAGTGTACCTATGATAAAAAAAATACAGACCTCTGCATTCTTTGTAGGTGGGAAAACTTGCAAAATCGACAGTGGATCAAATACTTATTTCCCCCACTGTATAAATATGTATAAATATTCATTGTAATTGTTATTACTACTGATAACAACTAATGTGTGATTTTAATGTGTGAAGTACAAGTAGCCAGGCCCCCCAAAGTAGCAAAAAACCTCTACTTACACTCCATAAAAATGCGGTAAGCATTGGGTCAAAACGGTTATGGTCAGGCTGAATCTGAATCAAGGTAAACCCAATTATGCAGACAGAAAATTTAAAATGGTTAAGTTGCCAAACCCAAGATGACTTTTTTTTCAGATCCCCAAATTCCACAAAAAAAAGTCTAAAGCAGTCTTAAATGTGAACGCGCCCGAGTGGCGACAAAAATCCACAGAGTGAAAGAAGCTAGATGCAAAAAACCAAAATGTCATATAACAAAAACACAGGGTTCTTCGCCAAATTCTTCAAAAAGACCAAAACTGTCTTAAATGAGAACATGCCCGAGTGATGACAAAAAGCCACTTCAGGCCTTAACTAGTATTGTGCCTGCGGTCTTCCATTTCCTCACTATGTTCCTCACAGTGGAAACTGACAGCTGAAATTTCTGAGATAGCTTTTTGTATCCTTCCCCTAAACCATGATGTTGAACAATCTTTGTTTTCAGGTCATTTGAGAGTTGTTTAGAGGCTCCCATGTTGCCCCTCATTAGAAGAGATGCAAAGAGGGGAAACATTTGCAAATGGCCACCTTAAATACCCTTTCTCATGATTAGATTTACCTGTGTAAGAGGTCAAGGGTCAATGAGCATACCAAACCAATTTTGTGATTCTAATAATTAGTGCTACATGTATTCAAATCAATAAAATGACAAGGGTCCCCAAATTTATGTACCTATCCAATTTTGTTTAAATAATTATTGCACACTTTCTGTAAATACTAGAAACTTCATTTCACTTCTCAAATATCAGTGTGTTCATCTGCTATTTGATATATTTAAGTGAAATTTCTGATCCAGACAACCAATAATTTATAAAGGAAAATCATGAAAATGATCAAAATAGACAAATGTACAAAAAGTTAGAAGTTAAAATGTTATCATAGCATATTTAGCATTCGTACATGTCTGCCAAATACAAATTTCATGTAGTAAAAGTTTGAACATTATTTATTGATTGCTTTTGCATCCTTTGTGGGGTAACCCATATACAGTACAGTAAATATGTTTGTTGCATGTCTCTAGGTAGACAATTTCACATAGTTTACTCTAACCCATTTTCACGTTGTCGTCCTTTCTAGTCAATGTTTAACACAAATGACATGCATGTGTCATTCTGAAATACCTCAACATTTCACATTCACAAGCATGTTGATAAATGTTCTTGTTATCAACTAAACCTGTTTTGCAGCTGCCAGTTTTAACATAAACTGCAGAAAATTAGCCTTTCCAAGTCTTATTCTGCATGTGTTTTATAGCCGCGTCACAAATAGCCGGAATCACGCAGAGTGGCGTCGGACTTATGAATCGGATCACATCCAAAAGGTGTTGGAATTCAGTTCCAAAACATTCTGACAACCATCTGCGGAAGTCGACACAGTTGGTCAAAATCATCCAGCACCCCGAGTGTGATGCGCATGTTCAAAACTCTCTGGGTGCCGTCAAGATGGGACACCTATCCAACGGCGGTCCATGTGCAGTCTGAGGACCATCTAACCACAATTTACATATTCTGATGGCGGCAAAACAGGATCCAAAAGGATTTGCGCGCATACGAGGGAACCTCAAGACAGATTTGGCACAGTATGCCTGCCGGTATGACCTGCACGTGCCACGTAGAATAATGTCCATCCCCATCCCAAAACATTATACTGCAGTCACATTTTCGTACAGTGACATAACTTTCTAATTTCATAAACATTATGTAAAATTCACATGTAGGCTATTTACTACATATTTTTGTCATGTTACAGAAAATGTTCAAGACCCTCAATGTTCAAAAGTCAGGAAGAGATGAAGGGAGCCTTTCTTACTTCAAAATACACCTACAGAGAATGAACGTCAACGGAAAGGTCCAGGGCAAGTTCCAGTCACACGAGGACTTCATGAACACGGTAGGCACTGGGCTGATTCTTACCCTTGCCGTGGAAGATCTGCAGATGAAAGACTTGGACGATATTCCTGGACTAGATGCCATTCCCAGCAACATCAGTAAAATGCACATCAAAAACAGATTGCCAATATTCCAGAACATCATAGATGGCATATTAGACCGGGTACTGGTAACCTTCAGGTTCATGTGCCTGGACAGGGCAATGTCACCTTCCAGGTCAACAAGGACCAAGTGGACAGGAGTGGTCAAATTGCTGTCAATGTTCCTGGCATGGTGAATATCAGCATTCCAGCAGGATGCACTGTGAAGGATGATGTTAAGAACTTTGTGCAGTGGTTTCTCCTCTACACGGAGTTCTGAGATGTCATCAAAGAAGGTGATATCTATTGATGCAGTTCCTGTTTGAAATGCATGTTGCCTTTTTTATATTCACATTCAGTATCAGCAAAGTACTTTGTTGAATGTGTGGACTTTATTCTGAAGACAGAAGTCTTACTTCCCCCAGCATTAGCATTGCGTTGTCGCCTAGGTTCTTTCGTGAACCCACATGGTGCTTCTGGAAAGAACAAAGCTGCACATATGCAGCAAGAGAATAACATTCTGGCACTTAAGGATGTCATCCGAGGTCTGGGTGCAAGCAAAACAGAAAAGGCTATGGTGCGTTCTTCAGAGGCGGCACCCGTACTGAATGATATCTGCAACAAATACAAGGCATCACTAGATCTCAAGACCAAATCAGGAAGTCACAAAAGAAAGTCAGATGTGGAAGATGTGACAACTGTAGTGGACTTGGCACGATCCATCCAGCCATTCAAATCCACTCCAGGCAGATCATTGCCACACTACAAGGGTATGCAACCTAATATATTTACCAGAATCGACAAACAAGTCTACACGGAGCGTATAGCAACAATAGTTGGCAGACTGAGACGTGGCTTAACAGTTGAAATCTATGAGGATGATTCTGAAGATGAGGAATAGTTTGTAGTGATGTTATACAGTCTTGATGCTTGAATGAATGTTTAGTTTCATACAACTTGCCACCTTTTATCCACATGTAATGTATATATCCACAGTGGTGAAAACTAATACATCCGTCCTACTTTACCATATTCCATGGAAAATTTGAAATTTAGTGCCTGTAGCGGTTTATGAACTTCCTTTAAGACAGATTTGCTAGGTTTACATTGGTATGGTTATTGATTAGCCAGGCTTTTTTCATGATTGGGAATTGTACTTGTAAGATTTAATCAGCTGGGCCTGGTAGCTATAGCACTACAACCTTTACTTGTGGCATACACTTGCAGTGTGCAAATGTATTATTTGTGTTGACGTCATTCCCAGAGTTTGTGCTAATCAAATTTGTGTACATATTTGTTGGCAGCTTGGTTCATAAATGTATTTCTGAATATTGCTTTCCCTGCTATTGGTATATTCCTGTGATGAATGTATGTTACTTGTAAATTTGAAATTTCATACATGTCAAACCCTTTGAGGGTCCACCTGTATAACCAAGTGAGAAAATCCATAAAATCATCACAAAATCCTTATAACCTCCCAAATCAGTTTTATTACAGTACACACAACCGCATAGCGGTATCACATAACTGGGTTTTTGTCCACATATTATGAGTTGCCACAATGACATTAAAGTCAGGATCATTAGTATTTCCTCCACTATTGAATTTCAAATAGAGATCTAGTATTCATGCATCAAGCTGAATTTTATAGAACTGAATGTGTCAAATTTAGTTATTTTTTACAGAAATAAGAACCGTGTGTCACTAGTGGAAATACATAAAATAAAAAATAAATTGAATATAATGAACAAAATTAAACATACCTCAGAACTTCATTAAGTGTATCGAAAATCGCCACGCCAGTGCCGATGTTGCAGACTGGCTTGTCGATGATCCTCGACTTCACCCCTGTGTTTATTAGGGATGGGGATCAATAAGAGTTTATCGATAATGATTCCGCTTATCGATCCGATTCCTTATCGATTCCCTTATCGATACCTCGTCAGTTTTTTTGTGTACTAAAAGTGGGCTTTACAGATTTTCTATGTCAGCAGGTCAAAGAGCTTTTTCTTATCGTGCACCCTCTCTGTGGAACGGTCTTCCTGTGATCGTGAGACAGTCGGAGTCCATGGACATTTTTAAGTCAAGACTTAAAAGCCTATTTTTATTCTCTTTCTTATGAATAGTTTTTATTTTTTTTTATCTGTTTTATTTGTTTACTTCTGTTTTTAATTATGTATTTGAATTTTTATTTATTTATTTTATTTTTTTATGTTCAACTGTTCTATGTGAGGTGCCTTGAGACAGATTTTGTTGTGATTTGGCGCTTTATAAGCTGATTAAATTGAAACTGAACAACATTTTATTGAGTCTTAAAGTAAATAAATATGAAATTGGTCACTAGATCCTTAAACTTTGGACATAACTCTACATGGTGGATCATTGATCTCTGGACATAAATAGGAATAAACAAAATCTGTAGATTTTGTCAAAAGCATTTCCATTCAGGCATTATTGCCATGAATGTCTTTCCATACATCTGAGCTGAGCTCTTGTAGCTGTGTTGCACGTCGGGATGTAATTTATAAAGAATACAGCACGTCTCATTTTGGGAGGAAAAAAACATTTTAGTGGATTGTAGTTTCTTGTCTGTAATACAACATTTGTAAGAGGTGTCATTTTATTTAAAGCAGCAATTCGTTTTGAAGTTGTTCATTCCAACCGTACTCCATATCGGCAGAGAGCCACGCAGCATTTGGAGCTGTGACAACGGAACAGAGGACAGTTCTCGTTTCTTGACTAGAACAAGACAAGAGTACCAGTTGATGACTTTAATCCACACAAAAGTGACTCACGGTATTTTAATGGCTTTGATTGGGGTTAAGAAGCGGATTTGCCGTTTCTGAAGAGCAGCGAATCAAAGAACCAACGAACTAGTGGATCGAAGCATTGCTTCAATGGTTCACGCTTCAAAGTGGAGTCGCCCTGCAAAAACCGTTGATTATAGAGACCAAACCCTGAATCTCCGTAAGACTTTATTTGTATGTCTGTATGACTCTGAAACTCGGAAAAATCCGTATAATTTACGGACAATCTGTATAGGTTGACATTTATGAAATTTTGGTAAGACATGCAAGTCTGTATTGTGGTGCAAAACAAATAATCCAGCCTGATTATTGCAAATTGAGAAATTCACTGCTTGAACTTACTTTTAAATTAATTATTTTGACAAAAAACTCTGATGTCTAAGTATACTGGCCTCACTCGTGCTTGAAAAAAGCTTATCCAGCAAGCTAACCAATCAGGCATGCTCAGAGAAGACAGACCGAAAAAGTTGCGTTGTTTTGAGTTTACTGAGGGACATCGGTTGACGACCGCAGTGAAATTAGTTTTACGTTGTATATTCGACAGACATTCGCTCCAGTTTTCGCTCTTCTTTGCTGCGGGTAAACGTCCTCTTTGCTCCAGTTAAACATCTTCTTTGCTCCGGCAATAGAGCGACTCTGAGCAAGCTACTCCCATATTTCAAGTGCGCCCATATTGCAGATATTACAGTAAACAAGCGGCGATAGTAGACGGCCACGTCGAGTACCAACTTCCTGTTTTCAAAATTAAAAGGTGGGCTATTCAAACCAGAGATACTGTGTTTAAAGCTATTGAGGAGCTATTGACCGAAAATGCTAATGTTTATATTTAAAATTAATTAAAAATATGAACCGATTTAAAATGCAAAAACAAGAGGCTTATCTCATGCAGCCAGTGGAGCGCTATGGTTCCACGTGGATTTTGAGTCGATTGATTACATGACTGGGAAGCTATTGATCTAAAATGCTAATATTTACATATAAAAATTATGAATAGATTTAAAATGTAAAAACAAGAGGTGTATCTCATGCAGCCAGTGAAGCACAATGATTCCACACTGATTTTGAGTCAATTGATCACATGACCTGGAAGCTATTCATCTAAAATGCTAATATTTACATATACAAATTAATAAAAATTATGAATAGATTTAAAATGTAAAAACAAGAAGTGTATCTTATTCAGCCAGTGGAGCACAATGATTCCACACTAATTTTGAGTCAACTGATCACATGACCTGGAAGCTATTGAGCTAAAATGCTAATATTTACATATAAAAATTAATAAAAATTATGAATAGATTTAAAATGTAAAAACAAGAGGAGTATCTCATGCAGCCAGTGGAGTACTGTAATTCCACATGGATTTTGAGTCAATTGATCACATGACCTGGAAGCTATTGAGCTAAAATGCTAATATTTACATATAAAAAAATTAATAAGAAAAATATGACTAGATTTAAAATGTAAAAACAAGAGGTGTATCTCATGCAGCCAGTGGAGTACCGTGATTCCACATGGATTTTGAGTCAATTGATCACATGACCTTGAAGCTATTGAGCTAAAATGCTAATATTTACATCTAAAAATGAATTAAAAATATAAACAGATTTAAAATGTAAAAACAAGAGGTGTATCTAAAGCACCCAGTAGAGCACAGTGATTCCACACTGATTTTGAGTCAATTGATCACATGACCTTGAAGCTATTGAGCTAAAATTCTAATATTTAGATATAAAAATTAATTTAAAATATGAATAGATTTAAAATGTAAAAACAAGAGGAGTATCTCATGCAGCCAGTGGAGTACTGTGATTCCACATGGATTTTGAGTCAATTGATCCCATGACCTGGAAGCTATTGAGCTAAATACTTACATATAAAAATGAATTAAAAATATGAACAGGTTTAAAATGTAAAAACAAGAGGTGTATCTAATGCACCCAGTAGAGCACAATGATTCCACATGGATTTTGAGTCAATTGATCACATGATCTAGCAGCTATTGAGCTAAAATGCTAATATTTACATATAAAAATTAATTTAAAATATGAATAGACTTAAAATGTAAAAACAAGAGGTGTACCTCATGTAGCCAGTGGAGTACTGTGATTCCACATGGATTTTGAGTCAATTGATCACATGACCTGGAAACTATTGAGCTACAGCCCCAATTCCAATGAAGTTGAGACATTGCGTGAAATGTAAATAAAAACAGAATACATTGATTTGCAAATCCTCTTCAACCTATATTCAACTGAATACACCACAAAGACAAGATATTTCATATTCAAACTGATTATTTGCTCATTTTGAAATGGATGCCTGCAACACATTTTCAAAAATCTGGGACACAGGCAACAAAAGACTGGGAAAGTTGATGATTGCTCAAAGAACACCTGTTTGGAACATTCCACAGGTGAACAGGTTCATTGAAAACAGGTAAGTGTCATGATTGGGTATAAAAGGAGCAGCCCTAAAAGGCTCAGCCATTCACAAGCAACGATGGGGTGAAGATCACCACTTTGTGAACAATTGCATGAAAAAAATTCCAACAGTTTAAGAACAATGTTTCTCAACATTCAGTTGCAAGGAATTTAGGGATTCCATCATCTACAGTCCATAATATGAGTGAAGCTCGCTCATGGTACAGGCCGTCCTAAACAGGAAGTGCCAAAATTTACATCCACAGTAAAACAGTAAATGTTCAAATGTCAAACACTTCCTGTATTGACAGATGAGATCCCATGGAATCTCGCGGGAACTCAGTGGCAAGCTCACACTCCAACAGGGAGTACCAATTTATCAGTCACAGTGAAACAGGAAATGTTCAAATGTCAAACACTTCCTGGCATGGGTGGAGCTAGAGCGGAGGCCGGGGTTTCACTGGACTCTCCTGAAATCTGATTGGACACAGATGATTGACATGTCACAGCACCACACGTCTGGTTGAAAGAGCTGCATTTTCAATCAGTGAGTCACATTGACTGCTAGGTTCCTCCTGTCCAGTAGTTGGTACTGTGTACCACAAAAAGTTCTAATCCACCTTAGAAGAAGAAACATGTTTGCTCCAGATTTGAACTGAACCCAGGCCCGGCGCCAGAAAAAAAATATTAAGGAGGCGATGAGTTTATCACAGGGGGCAGGGTCGCGCTCCCCCCCCCCCCCCCCAAAAAAAAAGTGCGCACCGGAGGGGACGTGCCTCTGAGCTTGCGTAATGAATTGGGTGCGCTCCTGGAAACAACGTGTATTTAGGCTACACTGTTGTAAGAGACTAAGAGTAAAGAGTGATGACAGTATTTTTTTTTATTATTATTTGAACGTATAGACCCTCGGTCAAGTGATCTCCTGCATACCACAAAACCAAACCAACAACTGATCTGAGAAACAACACGAGACAGTAGATTAACCCCACATACAGTCCTCCATCACAACCGCAAACACAGCGCAATTGGGCATGACAGTCACACAACGGGTCAAAGATAAACCTTTCATGTAGATATATTTACAACAGTACATAACTTTAATATCTGTCACTGTGGGCGACTGGCCGTGAACGGAGGGACTAAGAAAATACATACCGCACGACAACAGCATGTTATTTGCACTATTATCACTTTTTACTGAGATACACAACACGTAACGCGTACATAAAAAGTTGGCTCACTTAACTTCTGCCTTGTCGCCTGGCGCGCGCGCTGCTGTTCAAATTCAGCAGTGCGTCCTCATCAAGCTGGCTGCTTTAGCTGCTGTTCATTGTTGTACTATCCATGAGAAAATCATCCGGAATATCCATATTGGGACCAAAACACACTTCTCGCATTTTCATCTTTTCCTCTGCGGGCAGTTCTTGGGCTGCGCGCTATGACGTCATTTGTTTGCGCATAGCGGGCGGGTATAGCCAGGTACCGTCGATGTAAATCTATGATACCGGCCCAGCAACGCCCCGGTAAAGTGATAATAATATTGAATAACTAACATTTTGCTCTATTTTCCAGTATTTCTTTTTTATTTCAATTTTTTTGATAACTCTCACATCCGAGGGGGTGGGATTGATGACGTGAGGGGGTGTCGCCCCCAAATGCCCCCTCGTGGCGCCGGGTCTAATTGAACCTGTCATTTGAACTATGGACTTCTAATCACACCAAACTTATATTGGTGAGTAAACGACCGTATTTTATGTCAGAAATGAGGTCCAGGTTGTTAAAAGCAGCATTTCTCCTTGAATTCTGGTTGCCTTATGTACACATTTTTAAACTAAGACAGCAGCTGCTTCATGTTGAATTATTAGTGCAGCAGATGAATGGAAATGTTCATGTTTCCATCCCCTGACTTGTCTCAAGAAAACTGGCAATAAAACTGATTATTATTTACAGGTTTTATCAAGTTTTAGAGATTTGCTTTCAGTTTGAGTTTGAGGAAGATAATTTTAGAAATTGTATTTATTTATTTATTTTTTTGTATTTCTAGTATTTAAAATGGCATTAACAAATTAAAATGTAAAATTCCAGGTGTTCCAATACTTTTGGAGGGCACAGTATCCTAACTTTATGATGAGTACAAAATGAGTGTGGTATTATTTCTGTATTATTTAAGAATGTTTAATTTTCATTGTTGCTGCACTTTGTGTCAAATCATAGTCATATCAGTAAGGTATATTACACATTCCAAATCTAAAGTGGAACTCTACTAGTGTTTACTAAAGTACGAGGTCTGTTAGAAAACTATACAACCTTTTTATTTTTTTAAAAAACTATATGGATTTGAATCATGTGCGCTTGCATCAGCCAAGCTTGAACCTTCGTGTGCATGCATGAGTTTTTTCACACCTGTCGGTTGCGTCATTTGCCTGTGGGCAGGCTTTGAGTGAGCACTGGTCCACCCCCCTCGTCGGATTAACATTGTCAGGGAAATGGCTGAGCGATTGGAGCAGCGCTGAATCAAATTTTTCCAGAAACTGTGAGAGACAGCTAGGTGGAAACCATTCGGAAGATTCAGACGGCTTTCGGTGCGGATACTCTGGGCGTCACACAGATTAAGGACCATTACAACCGGATTAAAGACGGCCCACAGCGACAGAGGGCGCGCCGCGCTCCGAGCGGCCATCGACAGGCTGCAACGACCAGATCATTTCCAAAGTGAAGGCTGTGTTGATCCGGGACGTCATCTAACTACCACGTATGTGTTGGAAACCATTTGGAAGATTCAGACGGCTTTCGGTGGCTTTTCAGTCGAGTGAGTATCCGAGAAATTGTGTAACAGCTGGGCATGTCACAACTTGTCCTGTGTGACTTCCAACACGGACGTGCTTTTTGTTGTGTGCCATTACGTGGCTCTGTCCCGACGCACGAATTCCTCTGCACGTCTTTCATTACAAAATCTCCTGTAACAGTGGAATGTGCCGCAAAAGTGCTGATGTACACCTCTTCTGCAGTTTCTCTGGTAGTTAGACGACGTCCCGGATCAACACAGCCTTCACTTTGGAAATGATCTGGTCGTTTCAGCCTGTCGATGGGCGCTCGGAGCGCGGCGCGCCCTCCGTCGCTGTGGGCCGTCTTTAATCCGGTGGTAATGCTCCTTAATCTGTGTGACGCCCAGAGTATCTTCACCAAAAGCCGTCTGAATCTTCCGAATGGTTTCCACCTGGCTGTCTCTCACAGTTTCTGGAAAAATTTGATTCAGCGCTGCTCCAATCGCTCAGCCATTTCCCTGACAATGAAAATCCGACGAGGGGGGTGGACCAGTGCTCACTCAAAGCCTGCCCACAGACGAATGACGCAACCGACAGGCGTAAAAAAACTCATGCATGCGCACGAAGGTTCAAGCTTCGCTGATACAAGCGCACATGATTGAAATCCATATAGTTTTTTAAAAAAATAAAAAGGTCAGATAGTTTTCTAACAGACCTCGTACATCTAAATATATTTTTTAAAAAAAGAAAAAAGAGAGAGAGTAGAGCCACTTAGGTCTCTGATCTTGAGAACAAGGAATGGTCGGTTGAAAATCTTTTTTTATCTCATGGGGACTCTCCCTACCGACCTAAGCGGCTCAAGAATATGGACAGCATGTATATAAGGAGGAGCTTTTCCAGGCATGTGAGAGGCAAATAAAGAAAAATGTTTAAAAAGGCGGGAGGTCTGGGGGAGCACAGCGCCCCAGAAGCTGAAAGGTTTTTGCCATGCTAATGCTCCCTTGAAGCATTTACTCCAAATAAAGTCTGAAGGACCTAAATGACATGGTGAGATGCTGATGAGTTTCGCTCATTCATGTCTGCAACATATGTATATTATAATTAGAAGATTCAGAAAATTTGGAGAACTTGATACACCAAAGCGGCAAGGCCGAAAACCAACATTGAATGCCCATGACCTTCAAACCCTCAGGCGGCACTGCATTAAAAACCGACATAATTTTGTAAAGGATCTTACCACGTGGGCTCAGGAACACTTCAGAAAACCATTGTCAGTTAACACAGTTCGTCACTACATCTACAAGTGCAAGTTAAAACTCTACCATGCAAAGCGAAAGCCATACATCAACAACATCCAGAAATGCCGCCGCTTCTCTCGGCACGAGCTCATTTGAAACTGACAGACGCTAAGTGGAAAAGTGTGCTGTGGTCCATATTTCAATTTGTTTTTGGAAATCATGGACGCCGTGTCCTCCGGACAAAAGAGGAAAAATATGGAGCTAAATCCAGGCCAAAAGTTTTGTAATCTGAAAATAAAAAAAGATTGAAAAAATACATTTTGAAACTGAAAAATCAATGTTTGTTCTTGAATTTTATAATCATTTAAAAAGTATTATTAAAATAAAAATAAGTGTAAGATATATATTTGTCAGTTTAAATAAATTTTTGATTCAGCTCTGTATTTATTTTGATCAAATAATTTATTTTCATTCATATTTCTTTCTTTCACCTTCAGATCTTGTTTTTTCAGTTTCAAACTTTTGGCCCCGTTCTGGCGTGGGAGGGCGTGGCTTCGATTGAGAGGGGTGTGGAATTGTGAGTGACAGCAGAGCAATCAGTCCTCACATGATGTTGCTTTCAGGAAACGTGGGTACTTTGATAGATAATGACTCTGCTCCCGTCTCCATTGTTTATTTACTATGCAGCTGGCGCGTGAAAGAAAACAGAGAGAATGAAAGCTTGTTATGAGGCTTTAAACCCTCGAGATAAAGCTGTTTATGGTGATCGATGTGTAACAGTTGGTTCAGTGGATTCATATGTTGTACCAGATAGTGAATTTAATGACAATGTAACAAAGTGGCCAGCAGTTTCACAGCGTAAACTTAATATGACCAGAACCAAGCAGACCGCCCGTAAATCCAAAGCCAAAGAACGCCAGAAGAACGCTCCGGCTACTGGTGGTGTGAAGAAGCCTCCGTTACAGGCCCGGCACGTGGCGCTGAGAGAGATCCACCGTTACCAGAAATCCACCGAGCTGCTGATCCACAAGCTGCCGACCAGGTGCCTTGCTGGCCTCCTGCAGAGCGTCACAGTGGAGCTCTGAAAGCAGAGGTCGGTCCTGAGCGATTTTCTCTCACCAGGTGCTGGAAGGGCAGCTTGTGGATCAGCAGCTCCGTGGATTTCTGATAGCAGCGGATCTCTCTCAGCGCCATGGTGCCGGGCCTGTAGCGGTGAGGCTTCTTCACACCGCCGGTAGCCGGAGCGCTCTTCCGAGCGGCTTTGGATTTGGATTTCTGGGCGGTCTGCTTGGTTGTGTCCATATTAAAGCTTCCTTCAGATCTGCTGAGCGAGGTCTCTCTGTGTGTCATTTAGAAAGCTCGTAACACTCCGCTGCAGCCTGTAAAATGAATGACCTGCCTCGTCTTTATGCGGCGATGCTGTGCTGTGTTCATGGTCTTGTGTGGATTTGGGACACATCGGTTTTTTAGGTATAGGTGTTAAACTTTACAATCTTGCATATTTTCCAGTTTTTAAACATCAAAAATGACCAAGAGTGGTCGAGAATTACTTGTAATAGACATCATTAGCATCACTTTATTTACAGGTATCAAGACAATACAGTGGAGAGAAAGTGTTAAGTCATTATCTATCAAAGTACCCACGTTTCCTGAAAGCAACATCATGTGAGGACTGATTGCTCTCCTGTCACTCACAATTCCACACCCCTCTCAATCAAAGCCACGCCCTCCCATGCCAAACGGGGCCAAAAGTTTGAAACTGAAAAAATAACGTCTGAAAGTGGAAAAAAAGATCTGAAGGTGAAAAAAGAAATATGAATGAAAACAAATTATTTGATCTAAATAATTAGAGCTGAATCAAAAATGTATTTAAACTGAAAAATATATATTACAGTTATTTTTTTATTTTGATAATACTTTTTAAATTATTATAAAATTCAAGAACAAACATTTAATTTTCAGTTTCAAATTTCATTTTTTCAATCTTTGTCCTTGATTTAGCTCCATAGAAAAAGACCATCCAGATTGTTACCAGCGCAAAGTTCAAAAGCCAGCATCTGTGATGATATGGGGGTGTGTTAGTGCCCATGGCATGGACAACTTACAACCCCAATTCTAATGAAGTTGGGATGTTGTGTAAAATGTAAATAAAAACAGAATACAATGATTTGCAAATCCTCTTCAACCTATATTCAATTAAATACACCACAAAGACAAGATATTTAATGTTCAAAGTGATAAACTTTATTGTTTCTGTGCAAATATTTGCTCATTTTGAAATGGATGCCTGCAACACGTTTCAAATAAGCTGGGACAGTGGTATGTTTTCCACTGTTACATCACCTTTCCTTCTAACAACACTCAATAAGCATTTGGGAACTGAGGATGTTCAGCGACTGTCTGCCCTTGCTTGATGAATCCTGTTTGGTCAAGGCTTATCATCTGTTATTTTCCATTCTAGGAAAAATTTGTAATCTTGGTTCAGTCTATAGCTTCCCTGTTCTAATTTATCTTTACTCTCTTTTGGTATCACTGAGATCATTGCTTTTTTCTGTGGGGGGTGGGGGGGGGGGGGTATGCCTGTTTTTATCACATAGTTATATGCGGCATTCATTATAGGGATCAAGTAGTCTTTCCGAGCACCTCTCTGATTCGGGCCCCGGTGCCTTATTGGGTTTTAAATGTAATATTGCCTTTTAAAAAAATAATATTAATTATTAATATTTGTAATTAAATTGTATATGTAAATATTAGCCTTTTTGGCTCAATAGCTTCCAGGTCATGTGATCAATTGACTCAAAATCCATGTGGAATCATTGTGCTCCACTGGCTACAGGAGATACACCTCTTGTTTTTACATTTTAAATCTATTGATATTTTTTTTTTTTTATTTTTACATGTAAATATTAACATTTTAGCTCAATAGCTTCCAGGTCAAGTGATCATTTGACTCAAAATCAGTGTGGACACATTGTGCTCCACTGGCTGCATGAGATACACCTCTTGTTTTAGTATTTTAAATCTATTTATATTTTAATAAATTTTTATATGTCAATATTAGAATTTTAGCTCAATAGCTTCCAGGTCATGTGATCAATTGACTCCAAATCCATGTGGAATCCCAATACTCCACTGGCTGCATGAGATACACCCCTTTTTTAACATTTTAATCTAGTTATATTTTTTAATTAATTTTTAAATGTAAAAATTAGCATTTTAGCTCAATAGCTTCCAGGTCATGTGATCATTTGACTCAAAATCAGTGTGGAATCATTGTGCTCCACTGGGTGCATGAGACACACCCCTTGTTTTTACATTTTAAATCTATTCATATTTTTAATTAATTTTTTCGGTAAATATGAGCATTTTAGCTCAATAGCTTCCAGGTCATGTGATCAATTGACTCAGAGTCCATGTGGAATCACGGTACTCCACTGGCTGCATGAGATACACCTCTTGTTTTTACATTTTAAATCTATTCATATTTTTAATTAATTTTTATATGTAAATATTTGCATTTTTGCTTAATAGCTTCCAGGTCATGTGATCAATTGACTGAAAATCAGTGTGGAATCATTGTGCTCCACTGGCTGCATGAGATACACCTCTTGTTTTTAGATTTTAAATCTGTTCATATTTTTAATTCATTTTTATATGTAAATATTAGCATTTTAGCTCAATAGCTTCCAGGGCATGTGATCAATTGACTCAAAATCTGTGTGGAATCATTGTGCTCCACTGGCTGCATGAGATACGCCTCTTTTAAATCGTTTCATATTTTTAATTAATTTTAAATGTAAACATTAGCATTTTCGCTCAACAGCTTCTCACTAGCTTTAAACAGTATCTCTGGTTTTAACATCCCACCTTTTTATTTTGAAAACAGGAAGTTGGTACTCGACGTCGCCGTCTACTATCTCCGCTTGTTTACTGTAACGTCTGCAATACGGACGCACTTGAAATGTTGGCGTGGCTTGCTCAGAGTTGCAAAGAAGAGGTTTAGCTGGAGCGAATGTCTGTTGAATATCTGTCGAATATCCAACGTAAAACTAACTTCATTGCGATGACTTGACTGTGAAACTGTAATACAAACAATACAGAATACAATGAATGTATACTCTTCAATGTAATTCACCAACTTATCACACAAGCTAAGGTAAGTAGTTACCATGTACACAATCATCCTTGAACAATATACATGAATAAATATGCCATTAAAGTATTAAAGAAATCCTGCACATTTCCCAGACTAATTATTCAAGCCGGCTGCAACACAAAACAAACCTGTCTTATTTGGTTTTCTGTAGATATACATACACATCAGTCTCTAGTAATGTCAAAACAAACAAATGTTGAGTAACTTACAGATATGGCCTTCGACTGCTTTAATAAACAGAAAAATATCCCTTCCACAGGACACGAGATGAGATTGTCTAACAGTACTGGTCACGAGTTCTTTTTTCAATAAGTGGAACTGAAACTTCACTTAAAACGACAGCCACGTTGTTATACTGTGCCACTAGATGGCAGTGTTTCACCAAGAAAACAGAAAAGACTTATTTATCTTCTCAGTAAGACATGGCACAGTCCATGACACTGAGATTGATATGGTTATACATTAACCTATTTTGTTTCTCATGATTGTGAATTGTATTCTTTATGTTTTAGTCTGATAAACTTTACTTGTGCTACTTGAAGTGTGTTGTTGTTTGGATTGTTATCCTTGCAACATATTGCTCATGTCAGATGTCTCACTGGTCAAGATTGTACATGTTTACTACTGTATTGCTGAGTAGTATTACTTTTAAACTATACTCTAAGTGCTTTGTAAAAATAACAATTTTCATTTGTTACACATCGGTTTGGGATATATATACCAACGGCATAGTTTTAGGTTATCTGCATTCAACATGTTCTTGAACAATTTAAAGGATTCTCAGTATTTCTGTTCCCACTAGAGTTGATTTGGATATTGATTAGTCATCTTGCTTTCATGTATGAGAACTGTATTGTCCGTAGTTTGATGTGATCAGCTTGCCATGTCTTACAGATTGTGTACTACATTTGTTTTCTATCATGGAACTATGGTAAAATATTTTGTACCTCACTTGTTACAAGATGTACCATAAAAGTGTTTTGAGGTAAAACATTTTGGTGGTTATCATTTAATAGTATTCTAAAGGAACAACGTCAGTAACACATTCACACAAGTCATGGTCAAAAATAAATTAAATTTCAAATACAAATGTATTCAGAAGAACATATCATTTGTGGACAGTTGCATTATTAAGTACAAAGCTATTTTGTTGAATAAGACACTTAAATGTACATTTGTTTGTTAATCATTTATATATATATATATATATATATATATATATATATATATATATATATATATATATTAATGCTTACAATATAATTATAAAATGGATCTGAAATTATATTATTATTAGAAGTATACAGTGAAGGAATACGTATATCCTAAATGTGCTTAAATATGCATTAACCATAATATTATTTATCTTTTATTGAACTAAAAATATATTGTTACATGAGTGTAACAATATATCTGTTGTGTGTGGGCCGCCAGAAGAGGAGGTACTGCTGGCCCACCACCAGTGGGCGCTCTGCCTGAAGTGCGGGCTTCAGGCACGAGAGGGCGCTGCCGCCATGGACACAGCCGGGGGTGACAGCTGTCACCCATCTACTCAACATCATCTCACTCCATAAAGACCAGACGTCATCTCCACCTCGTTGCCGAGATATCATACTTCATTGGAGGTAATATCCTCAGCCTTTTGTAAATCTGTTTATTGTGAGTGTTTGCAGGAGAACCGGTCATTTTTGAGGAGGCTGTGCAAGACGGCGCTCCTTTTCAGCTGAGACCGCTGCAACGCGCTGAGTGTGAGGTGGAGGTGGCATTCCCACCGCTGTTGTTACTGGGTGTACACACACCCACACTTGACTGTCTTTGTTCTTCGCCAGCAGTACCAGATCCGACAGTCGGGGACGGTGATCACCTGGGAATTCGGGACTTGGCGGCTCCAGTATTCACCAGGTTCTGGGGCGGCGGAAATCGTGTGGTTCCGGCTCTTCTCAGGACAGACGTCTTCTATCCTCGAGCCTGCCCACACGTCACCTTTGTGTATTGACTGTTGTGATATTCTGAGATTGTCTGTATGTTTCGTTGTGCACGTTCACAACATTAATTGTTATATTTTGGCTCATCTATTGACCGGTCATTTGCGCCCCCTGTTGTGGGTCCGTGTCACTACACTTTCCCAACAATATCTACATATATCTATAAGATATCGATTTGATCAGGATATGTCATTCAATGCGCATATTAAACAAATATGTAGGACTGCTTTTTTGCATTTACGCAATATCTCTAAAATCAGAAAGGTCTTGTCTCAGAGTGATGCTGAAAAGCTAATTCATGCATTTATTTCCTCTAGGCTGGACTATTGTAATTCATTATTATCAGGTTGTCCTAAACGTTCCCTGAAAAGCCTTCAGTTAATTAAAAATGCTGCAGCTAGAGTACTGACGGGGACTAGAAGGAGAGAGCATATCTCACCCATATTGGCCTCTCTTCATTGGCTTCCTGTTAATTCTAGAATAGAATTTAAAATTCTTCTTCTTACTTATAAGGTTTTGAATAATCAGGTCCCATCTTATGTTAGGGACCTCATAGTACCATATCACCCCAATAGAATGCTTCGCTCTCAGACTGCAGGCTTACTTGTAGTTCCTAGGGTTTGTAAGAGTAGAATGGGAGGCAGAGCCTTCAGCTTTCAGGCTCCTCTCCTGTGGAACCAGCTCCCAATTCAGATCAGGGAGACAGACACCCTCTCTACTTTTAAGATTAGGCTTAAAACTTTCCTTTTTGCTAAAGCTTATAGTTAGGGCTGGATCAGGTGACCCTGAACCATCCCTTAGTTATGCTGCTATAGACGTAGACTGCTGGGGGGTTCCCATGATGCACTGAGTGTTTCTTTCTCTTTTTGCTCTGTATGCACCACTCTGCATTTAATCATTAGTGATTGACCTCTGCTCCCCTCCACAGCATGTCTTTTTCCTGGTTCTCTCCCTCAGCCCCAACCAGTCCCAGCAGAAGACTGCCCCTCCCTGAGCCTGGTTCTGCTGGAGGTTTCTTCCTGTTAAAAGGGAGTTTTTCCTTCCCACTGTTGTCAAGTGCTTGCTCACAGGGGGTCGTTTTGACCGTTGGGGTTTTTCCGTAATTATTGTATGGCCTTGCCTTACAATATAAAGCGCCTTGGGGCAACTGTTTGTTGTGATTTGGCGCTATATAAATAAAATTGATTGAATTGATTGATTGATTGATTGAGTGTGTTTTAATGTTTAGAAGTCATCATTTATATATTAGTAGATCTTATTGCTGTTGAAGAATATATTACTCATATGCTCATAGTGATCAATATTTATCAATGCTTATTAAACACATAAACAATAGCTAAGGTTAATTACATGACATCTATATATTCAAATACGCTTGGGTTATGTTCAAATGCTGTTGAATTGTGTGTTGTGTCTACCAAATTAAAGGCATGTTATGTTTATGATTACACTTGCTTTTGCTCAAATATTATTTAGTTTCTTAGCAAGCTGTCATGAAGATATGTTTCTTATCATTTTCAAAAGTCTTGTCAATGTGATGTATCCCTGTTTCGGTGAGGCCCTGAAGATATGCTGACAGTTTTTCAGTTTGCAGTTGCTGCCCAAAATTTCTTATCAGTCAAGAACAAAAGACTTCACAGCGCATGTGGACAGGACCATGCTACGAAATGGAGGGATCAAGACCATCCAGATGAAGGACTATGAAGGGTCAGAGTGATCAAAATGAATTGAAATATTGAATGTGGTAAATATGAACGCAGTAAAACATAATTGAATGTCGTAAATATCAATCAATCAATCAACTTGTTTCTTATATAGCGCCAAATCACAACAAACAGTTGCCCCAAAGCGCTCCACATTGCAAGGCAAGGCCATACAACAATCATGAAAAACCCCAACGGTCAAAACGACCCCCTATGAGCAAGCACTTGGCCACAGTGGGAAGGAAAAACTCCCTTTTAACAGGAAGAAACCTCCAGCAGAACCAGGCTCAGGGAGGGGCAGTCTTCTGCTGAGACTGGTTGGGGCTGAGGGAAAAAACCAGGAAAAAGAGATCGATCACTAATGATTAAATGCAGAGTGATGCATACGGAGCAAAAAGAGAAAGAAACAGTGCATCATGGGAACCCCCCCACAGTCTACGTCTAAAGCAACATAACCAAGGGATGGTCCAGGGTCACCTGATCCAGCCCTAACTATAAGCCTTAGCGAAAAGGAAAGTTTTAAGCCTAATCTTAAAAGTAGAGAGGGTATCTGTCTCCCTGATCTGAATTGGGAGAACGCAGAGATAACAGAATTTAAATGTCACAGAATTTAACAGAATGCATGTTTTACAGAATGAGTGAGATAAACAAAACCATACCCAGACATTCTGTGGGTCCCCGAAACTGAAAGCTTCCAACCAGGCGTCTGGTGTTGCTGCAAGCTCTCAGCAAAGAGGAACCCCGAACAGTGGGCTGGGCTCTGTTTTTATACTCCTCTGTCTTCCTATGCTAATACAATGATTCATGCTAATCTTAGGCATTGCCCTTCATCTGAGTGGTCTTCATCGCTCTTCGTCGTGGCTTTGGTCCTGCCCACACGCGCCGTGGAGTGTTCTTGCTTCCTCTTTCTCCTAAAGTAACACTTGTGTCCATGTCTTCTGCCATTTCTGTGGTAGTCAGACGACATCCCGGATCAACACAGCGTTCAGTTTGGAAATGATCTGGTTGTTTGAGCCTGTCAGTCGCCGCTCGGAACTCGGCGCGCTCTGAGCCGCTGTGGGCGGTCTTTAAACCGGCTGTAACACTCCTCAATCTGTGTGATCCCCATAAAATCGTCCCTGAAAGCCATCTGAATTCAGCGAATGGTGTCCACCTGGCTGTCTCTCACAGTTTCTGGAAAAATTTGATGCAGCAAAGCTCCAAATCATTCAGACATTTCCCTGACAATGAAAATCCGACAAGAGGGGTGGACCAGTGCTCACTCAAAGCCTGCCCACAGGTGAATGACGCAACTGACAGGCGTGAAAAAACTCACGCATGCGCACGAAGGTTCAAGCTTGGCTGATGCAATCACACGTGATTCAAATCCATATAGTTTTTGAAAAAAATAAAAAGGTACGATACTTTTTGGACAGACCTCGTATCGAGTTGTTAAAAGGAGGATGACCAGGTGTCATAAAACTGCCCCTACCAGGATTTAAGACTCCCCCAAAGTGCATTCCAAAGCCAGATGGCTCCAACTCCTTTCTCATCTAAACACAGACCACAGAAAGACATATCTGTCCCCAAAAATCCTATAACTATGTCTTTACCGAACAATTCCTGTAAAACCATAAAACAGAAGGATTACCCTCAACGCTGCGATCACAATTAAGTTCCTCTGGTCAAAATCAGCTGTAGATGAACGGATTTCATGTTTTATGATGAAATCCAAAAACCAGCCTTCCCAAGTCCATGGAGCAAGAGTGACCCCTTGTGGACAAATTGAGAAAGGGCATGTAACTAACGTACAGTATTATAAAGTGTAACCACATTTAAAAAATGTACTTTGTGTTGTAACCATAAAACAAAGAAAAAGGAAATGAAAAAAGAACTAACATGTGGTCATGTAACCCCACACATGGAATGTATGTCTTATGCCTTTTTGCTCTGATCATAGATTGTCCTGGCTGGTCTGCCCTGATGTCAGTTTGATTGAAATACAGGACAGCTTGTGCAGACTGACCATCGTGACCCGCTCGTCCAGTCTCCTGCAGGTACTTCTCCATGGAGGTTGGGCTCCTGAAGTTTCCTGATCATGATCACAGTTTCCTGATCACAGCTTTCCTGATCACACAATGCGCGGAATTCCTCCGCACGTCTGTCTCAATGTGCTGAAAAAGTGCTGATATCCACATCTTTTCACAATTCCTGTGCTAGTCAGACGACGTCCCGGATAAAACACAGCATCCAGTTTGGAAATGAACGGCACATTCCACTGTTACAGGAGTTTTTGTCACGGAAAGAGGAGCGGAGGCTTCGCGTGTCACGGCGGTGCCACATGGCGCACAGCAACGCCGTGATGAAGCCTCACGGGACATGTTCTGGCATGTCCAGGCACATCCACAATTTCTCGGATAATCACTCGATGGAAAAACCACCGACAGCTGTCTGAACACCATCTCAAAGCCGTCCTGTGAGACCAAAACGGAAGTGGTTTTGTCCATGCTTATCTCAGCTTTCAGTGCTTACCAGTCGAGTGAGTATAAGAGAAATTGTGGAGAGCTGGGCTTGTCCCAACTTGTCCTTTAACACGGAGGTGTTCCTTTGTCTCGCTTCATCAGCGAATCGGTCGTGACACGGGAAGCCTCTGCGAGGCTTTCCATGACAAAATCTCTTGTTAAAAGTGAAATCTGCCGGAAAATGGCTGATGTCCAGCTCTTGTGATAACCAGAGAAATTGCACACGACGGTCCCAGCTCCACACAGCCATCTGTTTAGAAATGATGTGGTGGTTTCTGCCTCTCGATGTCGGCTCGGAGTGCGGAGCGCCGTGCGTCATTGTGGGCAGTCCTTAAAGCTGTAGTAACACTCCTTATTCTCTGTGAAGCCCATAAAATTTTCACCGAAAGCCAGATAAATTTTTCGAATGGTTTCCAGCTGCCAGTCTCTAACAGTTTCTGAAAAAATTCTGATGGAAATAAAGCCCAAATCATTCCGCCGTTTCCTGACAATGAAAAAATGACGAGAGGGGTGGACCAGTGCTCACTCAGAGCCTGCCCACAGGCGAATGACGCAACCGACAGGCGTGAAAAAACTCACGCATGCGCACAAAGGTTCAAGCTTGGCTGACGTAAAAACATATGAATCAAATCCATATATTTTTTGCATAAAATAAAAAGGTCAGATTCTTTTCTCACAGACCTCGTACATTGCTATAATTATAAACATGAAGGGCAGTTCAAATATTACGTAACACCAGCGATACGCTCCTAAACTTAACTAAACGCCCAATGCAAGAAAATTTGTTACGTATCATTGCAATAGTGTATGTATAACACATATGATTATGAGTGGTAAAATCATTAGGATTTTCCTGGTGAAAATTTAATCAAAGCAAATGAGTACCTGTGGACAACACGCAGAATGTGTCTCTTCCCAGATAGATTTCTTTCAGTGCAGCTTCTTGTTGTGACTTTAACACAAAGTTAACACCCAAGTCTTTCATCACCAACTGTAAGTGGTAATCAAATCATTCCAATCATATCTTTAGAATGGATTTATATGAGATATACTCATTATCTCAGAGGAACATATCACAATTATTTGGGAACTACTTGTTGCACAGGAATTCATCAAGCACGTCGGCCGTGGACACGTACTAACACAGAATATACTAAAACTACAGGAGTTCAGCCAAAATGAGAGTGTCCACTTTTAACTTGCCATTAGCTAAGCTAGTGGCGCTCGTGAGAGTATGTATGAAAATCGCAAGCGGCCATGTTGTTTCATGTATATTAGGGATGAAAGAGAGAAGATACAGCTTGCAAATAAGAAACTATGAACTCAGCAGTTCAAATAACACAAAGATAAGAGTTTGCATTGTCTTTCTTGAGCAAAAGCAAGGAAACTTTGGGAAGATGTGAAAAACTGGGTAGCCATTTTGTTTTATGCAAATTAGGCAGTGAAGGAGTAGAGATATAGCATGCGAACAACAATATTTGAATTCTGCTGGTCAGAATTCATAAGAATAGAACTTTTATTTCTGTTTCTAATGCAAATATGAGTAAACTTGTGGGAAATTTGACGAAATGGGCGGCAATTTTGTTTAATGCAAATTAGAAGGTGAAAGAGTAAAGATACAACATGCCAACAGCAATTTTTGAATTCAGCAGGTCAAAATACATAGGAATCAGCCTGTTGTCTGCTTTTAACAGAAAATGCCTTGGGTAGTCTACTTTCTGAAAACAGAACCTAACTAGTAAGAAAAAATTACTTTGTTAGAATTCTCAAAACAAGCAAAATGTCTCGGCACTAAATAATCAAAATGTGCCTTAAAACGAGACAGAATTCTTATTTTAAGATTAGTCTCTATCTTAAAATAAGGAAAACAATCTTGTTCCTTTGCTTGGATGATTTGAAATCCTTTGCCTTTCCTTGTTACTGGTTAAATACAGCTTGATGTTAGCTGGAAATACTTAAGAAAAAGTGAGATTCATTATCCCAAAATAAGACATTTTTTCTTATGTAAAAATGCTTGCCAAGATTATTTTTTTCTTTTTAGACAAAAATTAAGACAAATTTTCTTTAAACAAGTCTTTTTTTTAACTTTGTTAGAATTCCATTTTTGCAGTACACCCCTGAACATGTCTTAGTTTAAGTTTGTAGTCATTATTTTAAATGTATTATTTTAAATGTAACCAATACATAGCCTTTAAAACAACGTTTCATGATGTATTTTATTTAATCAATCAATCAATCAATTTTATTTATATAGCGCCAAATCACAACAAACAGTTGCCCCAAGGCGCTTTATATTGTAAGGCAAGGCCATACAATAATTACGTAAAAACCCCAATGGTCAAAACAACCCCCTGTGAGCAAGCACTTGGCGACAGTGGGAAGGAAAAACTCCCTTTTAACAGGAAGAAACCTCCAGCAGAACCAGGCTCAGGGAGGGGCAGTCTTCTGCTGGGACTGGTTGGGGCTGAGGGAGAGAACCAGGAAAAAGACATGCTGTGGAGGGGAGCAGAGATCAATCACTAATGATTAAATGCAGAGTGGTGCATACAGAGCAAAAGGAGAAAGAAACACTCAGTGCATCATGGGAACCCCCCAGCAGTCTAAGTCTATAGCAGCATAACTAAGGGATGATCAGTTGCAGATGATCAGTTAGCTGTTTTACAACTACCCTTTCAAGAATTTTTGAGAGAAAAGGAAGGTTGGAGATTGGCCTATAATTAGCTAAGATAGCTGGGTCAAGTGATGGCTTTTTAAGTAATGGTTTAATTACTGCCACCTTAAAAGCCTGTGGTACATAGCCAACTAATAAAGATAGATTGATCATATTTAAATAATGGTAGGGCTTCCTTGAGCAGCCTGGTAGGAATGGGGTCTAATAGACATGTTGATGGTTTGGATGAAGTAACTAATGAAAATAACTCAGACAGAACTATCTGAGAGAAAGAGTCTAACCAAATACCGGCATCACTGAAAGCAGCCAAAGATAACGATACGTCTTTGGGATGGTTATGAATAATTTTTTCTCTAATAGTTAAAATTTTATTAGCAAAGAAAGTCATGAAGTCATTACTAGTTAAAGTTAAAGGAATACTCGGCTCAATAGAGCTCTGACTCTTTGTCAGCCTGACTACAGTGCTGAAAAGAAACCTGGGGTTGTTCTTATTTTCTTCAATTAGTGATGAGTAGTAAGATGTCCTAGCTTTACGGAGGGCTTTTTTATAGAGCAACAGACTCTTTTTCCAGGCTAAGTGAAGATCTTCTAAATTAGTGAGACGCCATTTCCTCTCCAACTTACGGGTTATCTGCTTTAAGCTGCGAGTTTGTGAGTTATACCACAGAGTCAGGCACTTCTGATTTAAAGCTCTCTTTTTCAGAGGAGCTACAGCATCTAAAGTTGTCTTCAATGAGGATGTAAAACTATTGACGAGATACTCTATCTCACTTACAGAGTTTAGGTAGCTACTTTGCACTGTGTTGGTATATGGCATTAGAGAACATAAAGAAGGAATCATATCCTTAAACCTAGTTACAGCGCTTTCTGAAAGACTTCTAGTGTAATGAAACTTATTCCCCACTGCTGGGTAGTCCATCAGAGTAAATGTAAATGTTATAAGAAATGATCAGACAGAAGGGAGTTTTCAGGGAATGCTGTTAAGTCTTCAATTTCCATACCATAAGTCAGAACAAGATCTAAGATATGATTAAAGTGGTGGGTGGACTCATTTACATTTTGAGCAAAGCCAATTGAGTCTAATAATAGATTAAATGCAGTGTTGAGGCTGTCATTCTCAGCATCTGTGTGGATGTTAAAATCGCCCACTATAATTATCTTATCTGAGCTAAGCACTAAGTCAGACAAAAGTTCTGAAAATTCACAGAGAAACTCACAGTAACGACCAGGTGGACGATAGATAATAACAAATAAAACTGGTTTTTGGGACTTCCAATTTGGATGGACAAGACTAAGAGTCAAGCTTTCAAATGAATTAAAGCTCTGTCTGGGTTTTTGATTAATTAATAAGCTGGAATGGAAGATTGCTGCTAATCCTCCGCCTCAGCCCGTGCTACGAGCGTTCTGGCAGTTAGTGTGACTCGGGGGTGTTGACTCATTTAAAATAACATATTCATCCTGCTGTAACCAGGTTTCTGTAAGGCAGAATAAATCAATATGTTGCAGTGCTGTGTTCAAAAGATCGATCCACGATCCGATATCGATTCACGCTCAAAAAATAAGATATCGATCCAAAAATATGTGGATCGATCTTTTCCAGGTGGCTATTAGGGACTATTTTCTTTGACGCGGAAGGAGCAAAATAAAAAGCGGGTGCCGGCTAAACGAAACCGAAACTTAAGAAAGCAAGATGGCAGAAGCTGCAGAGGTAAAATCACCGCCTGGAATGAAAGCTGATGTTTGGCAATACTTCGAATTCAAACGTTACGAGGACAAAGACGAACTAGACAGAACAAAAGCAGTGTGCAAACTGTGCCAAATAGAGGTAAAATATAGTGGCAATACCACCAATCTCCGCAACCACTTATCCAGGCACCACGCCGCAACAGCTAAACCTGTCGCTAACCAAACAGCACTGGAAAAGGCATTTGGTGTTAAATTTCCCTCGAATTCTAAGCGTGCCTTGAGCATAACTGAGGGTCTCGGAATATTTATTAGTAAAGACCTACGACCCTACAGTGTGGTAGAAAATGCTGGATTCAAACTACTGATCAAGAGACTAGAACCACGCTATGTCCTGCCCAGTCGCAAACATCAGAGCGAAACGGTAATTCCACAAATGTATGCGAAATCAAAAGATAGCCTTGCACATTCGCTGAAATCTGCCGAGAGAGTGGCACTGACCTGCGACTGCTGGACCTCCAGAAATACCGTGTCTTATCTGACTATTACATGCCATCACATTGACGAGGAATGGAGGCTAGCTTCTAGTGTTCTACAGACCAGAGAAGTTGAAACGAGCCACACTGCAAGTAATCTCGCTGATCTGCTCACCAAAGCCATACAGGAGTGGGGAATCACTGACAAAAACCCCGCAATTGTTACGGATAATGCAGCCAACATCGTGAGAGCGGTGCAATTAATGGGCCATTTTCACATGGGCTGTTTTGCGCATCTCATCAACTTGGCATCCCAAGCAGGACTAAAAACTCCTGCTATCGCACGCTTACTGGGGCGGGTAAGGCGAATTGTGGCGTTTTTTCACCGAAGCCCCACTGCGAGCCACACATTAAAAGAGAAGCAGCAGCTCCTTCAATTGCCACAACACAAGCTCATTGTGGACGTCACGACCAGGTGGAACAGCTCCCTGGATATGCTGGGACGTTTCCTCGAGCAGCAGCCAGCCATCTCTGCAGCGCTGCTGTCACCTGACGTCCGCAGGAGGGAAAGCGATATATGCACTTTAATGGAGACAGACATCACCACCGCAGAGGACGTGGTGAAATGCCTAGGGCCAATGAAGACGGCCACGCTCGCCATCTCCAAGGAGGCATCTCCAACTATGTCCATTGTTGCACCACTGCAGTTTCAGCTTCTGAGTCAGATGACATGTACTACTGAAGACTCTTCTGTGATTAAGGAGCTCAAAACAGCAGTTCATAACAACTTGAACTCAAGGTATGTTCATTTAACATGGCTGTGTAGTAGTAGCATTGAAATGCATTAGTCTATAGTTTTTTAATATACTTGTCTGATTTTATTCACATTTTCTTACTTAGAATAGAGCAGTGATTTTAGACTGTACAATTCATACTAGTGTGTTTGCATGACTGTTCCATCTGTATGCATTTACTGTAGGCCTACCCTGCTATATACAATGGATGCATGTTTAATCTATCTATCTATCTATCTATCTATCTATCTATCTATCTATCTATCTATCTATCTATCTATCTATCTATCTATCTGTCTGTCTGTCTGTCTGTCTGTCTGTCTGTCTGTCTGTCTGTCTGTCTGTCTGTCTATCTATCTATCTATCTATCTATCTATCTATCTATCTATCTATCTATCTATCTATCTATCTGTCTGTCTGTCTGTCTGTCTGTCTGTTCCTCTATATAGATATGAAGCCCTGATGGAGACCTTGTGTGTAGCATCATCATTGGATCCACGTTTCAAGACCCTACCATTCCTGTCTGGTGAGGCACGTGATGCTGTCTTCTTGAAATTGACCTCTGAAGCTGCTCATCTGAACCCATCAACTGATGTAAGTTAAGTTTGCAGATTATATAGTGTGCACATTTGAATATATTTAGACTAGTTTTTTTAATTGGGCAGCAAAAGACTGAATTCAGGTTAATTTGTGTATTATTTGTAATATTTTTCTGCATCAGGAAACTACACCAGAGCAAGAAGACACTTCCCATGGTTCAACTGATGTGGCTGTGCCTGCACCAACTCAACCAAAGAGGCAAAAAGACTCATCTGCTCTGATGGCTTTACTGGGGTCAGCCTACACACCACCAGAAACTCCACTACAAAGGAAAACTACTCCCACTGAAAGGGCTGAGGAAGAGGTCACCACCTACAGGAAAGTACCATCTATTCCTCTTTCTCAAAATCCACTGACATGGTGGCAGGTGCATGCAGGGGATTTTCCTCTTCTGGCAGGCCTAGCAAAGCAGTACCTTTGCATACCTGGGACCAGTGTCCCATCTGAGCGAGTCTTCTCAACCGCTGGAGACATTGTTAGTGCTCAAAGGAGCTGCCTCACTCCACAGCACGTAGACCAGCTCCTTTTTCTCCAGAAAAATTACACAATTCCTGAAGACTAGGACTCTTATCAGTCTCTTGGTGGCACCAACTGTCAAGGTTACACTCAGACTTATCAGTCAAGCATCATTTCTTACACAATTGCTGTGGCTGCTGAACTACTTTTTTTTTTTCTTTGTGGTCAGAAACCCTGCCATGGGTATGTTATTCAACTAAAAGAGGGCCACCAAATGTCATGGTTTTGATTTAAATTTCAAATAAAACTTGGATTTTTTTTCATTCCAAAATAATTACTTTAAATTCTTGACTCTTCTCTCTGTGTGTCCCTCTTACACATACACAGATACAATCACAAACACACATGGGGCTGTTTTGTCTATGAGACAGTTTTTATTTTAAAGTGACAATCCAGCAATATGTAAATAGATCGAATCGGATCGAATCGTGGATCGAATCGGATCGTGACCTTATGAATCGGAATCGAATCGATCCTGGAAATTCGGATCGATTCCCAGCCCTAATATGTTGATCAATTATTATATCATTTACTAACAGGGACTTAGAAGAGAGAGATCTAATGTTTAATAGACCACATTTAACTGTTTTAGTCTGTGGTGCAGTTGAAGGTGCTATATTATTTTTTCTTTTTGAATTTTTATGCTTAAATAGATTTTTGCTGGTTATTGGTGGTCTGGGAGCAGGCACCGTCTCTATGGGGATGGGGTAATGAGGGGATGGCAGGGGGAGAGAAGCTGCAGAGAGGTGTGTAAGACTACAACTCTGCTTCCTGGTCCCAACCCTGGATAGTCACGGTTTGGAGGATTTAAGAAAATTGGCCAGATTTCTAGAAATGAGAGCTGCTCCATCCAAAGTGGGATGGATGCCGTCTCTCCTAACAAGACCAGGTTTTCCCCAGAAGCTTTGCCAATTATCTATGAAGCCCACCTCATTTTTTGGACACCACTCAGACAGCCAGCAATTCAAGGAGAACATGCGGCTAAACATGTCACTCCCGGTCCGATTGGGGAGGGGCCCAGAGAAAACTACAGAGTCCGACATTGTTTTTGCAAAATTACACACCGATTCAATGTTAATTTTAGTGACCTCCGATTGGCGTAACCGGGTGTCATTACTGCCGACGTGAATTACAATCTTACCAAATTTACGCTTAGCCTTAGCCAGCAGTTTCAAATTTCCTTCAGTGTCGCCTGCTCTGGCCCCCGGAAGACAACTGACTATGGTTGCTGGTGTCGCTAACTTCACATTTCTCAAAACAGAGTCGCCAATAACCAGAGTTTGATCCTCGGCGGGTGTGTCGCCGAGTGGGGAAAAATGGTTAGAAATGTGAACGGGTTGACGGTGTACACGGGGCTTCTGTTTAGGGCTACACTTCCTCCTCACAGTCACCCAGTCTGCCTGCTTTCCCAGCTGCTCGGGATCTGCCAGAGGGAAACTAACGGCGGCTAAGCTACCTTGGTCCGCACCGACTACAGGGGCCTGGCTAGCTGTAGAATTTTCCACGGTGCGGAGCTGAGTCTCCAATTCGCCCAGCCTGGCCTCCAAAGCTACGAATAAGCTACACTTATTACAAGTACCATTACTGGTAAAGGAGGCCGAGGAATAACTAAACATTTCACACCCAGAGCAGAAAAGTGCGGGAGAGACAGGAGAAGCCGCCATGCTAAACCGGCTAAGAGCTAGTAGCTGCACTAAGCTAGCGGATTCCTAAAAACACACAAAGTGAATAATGTGTAAATAATTTAGAGGTGATTCAGCAGAGGGAGTGCTTTAGTTAAGGCACGTGAAGATTACACTGTGAAACAAATCGTTATCTAGGTAAGTAGATCAATCTAACTGCCCAGATTAAACAGCTAACAGATAAAGCAAAACACCGCTGTGCTCCGGAACAGGAAGTGACACAATACCGCAGTATTGTTGTTAATGTTGTATTGATGTTGATTAACATCATATAACAGCATTAATCATATGTTTTCTTTCAGATAAGTGTCATGGTTAGGCGACAACTCAGGCTAAGCCTGACAATCCCTTACCAAAAAATAGTACTGATAAGTATATAAAAAGTAAACTAGAAGTATACTTGAAACATACTTGCATATACTACTTTTTGGTAAGGGATTAGCCTGGTCTGGACCAGGTTAGCCTGCCAGCATATGTTGCTGTGGTAACTGAGTTTGAATTATGCTGAGCTTGCTTGAAGGAACTGGATCCACTGGAAAATAAGACAGACAAACAAAATAAACCTTATGGAACAGACCAGACCAGACCCGGTGCAAATAATCATAACAATAAAAGAACAACAGGAGACAGCGAAAAGAGGAGGAGAAATCATAAAGCCCCAAACCAACATAAAACTCAGGAGCTAATAAGGTGCAAGAGTGAGAAGAAGAAGCAAGGGGGATCATTCCACAAAGCATGTGCATGGTAAGAGAAAGCTCTATGACCCACAGACTTTTAATTCACCCTAGGGACACAAAGTAATCCTGCACCCTGAGAACGCAGAGCCCGGGCCGGTACGTAGGATTTAATTAGATCAGTTAAGTAGGGAGGTGCCAGGCCGTGAATAATTTTATAGGTTAAAAGCAGACCCTTAAAATCTGAGCTCACAGGGACAGGAAGCCAATAAAGATATGCCAAAATGGTTGTAATGTGGTCAAACTTTCTGCTTCCTGTCGAAGGTCTGATAGCAGCATTTTGAACCAATTGGAGAGCCCTAATGCTGCACTGCGGTAAACCACAAAATAGATCATTGCAGTCATCCATTCTCAAAGAATCAAATGCATCAGTCAGGGTCTCAGCATCAACCATAGTCAGGATGGGACGAATCTTTGCTATATTTCGCAGGTGGAAAAAAGCAGTCCTCGTAATATCTCTAATGTGGAGGTCAAAGGACAACGTGTTGTCAAAAATTACCCCAAGATTCCTCACTTGTGATGTATGGCACACGAGCCTATGCTAAGCGTTAGCTGGTCAAATTGATGCTGATGTCTCACTGGACCAAGAACCATCATTTAAGTTTAAAAGTAGGAAGTTACTAGACATCCAGCTTCTCACTGCTGCAAGACAATCTTATAAAGATTTTATGTGAATGAGATTACCAGCAGTTATCGACATGTATAACTGAGTATCATCAACGTTGCAGTGAAAGGTAATCCCAAAACACCGCAATACATACCCATGGGGTGCTATATAAAGGGAGAAAAGCAGAGGGCCTAATACAGACCCCTGTGGAACCCCAAACATCATGTCACTAAGGTTAGAGGTAGTGTTACTGTACAAAACACAGTGAGAATGACTGGTCAGGTATGACGTCAACTACGCAAGGGCATTCCCAGTAATCCCAAAATGATTCTCCAGCCTATCGAGTAGAATATGATGATCCACGGGATCAGATGCAGCACTAAGATCTAACAGCACCAGAACCATAGTGGTGTCTGAATCCATTGCAAGCAGAAGATCATTTACCGCTTTAGTGAGAGCTGTCTCTGTGGAATGATATTTTTTTAAAGCAGATTGCAGTGGCTCAAAAAGATTATTCTCAGTAAGGTGATCCACGAGCTGCCGTGAAACCTCAGGTGGCTCGGGCATCTTTTCCGGATGCCCCCTGGACGCCTCGCTGGAGAAGTGTTCTGGGCACGTCCCACTGGGAGGAGGCCCCGGGGAAGACCCAGGACACGCTGGAGGGACTACATCTCTCGGCTGGCTTGGGAATGCCTTGGGGTTCCCCCGGAGGAGCTGGAGGAGGTGTGTGTGGATCGGGAGGTCTGGGCGGCTTTGCTTGAGCTGCTGCCCCCACGACCCGACTCCGGATAAAGCGGAAGAAAATGGATGGATGGATGGATGGATGGATGGATGGTTTAATCACTGCAGATTTGAAACATTTAGTAACAGATCCAGAGGTTAATGAGAGATTAATAATTTCCAGCACAGTTGGCCCAAGAGTGGGCCACAGGTCCTTAAACAGTTTTGTTGGTATGGCATCAAATAAGCAGGTTGTGCTTTATGTAGACATTGCAAGTTTCATCAGCATGCTCAGTGAGATACTGTCAAATTCTGTAAATCTAGGAAATACCTCAGTAATGGCACCCACCTCAATAGCAGGGTGTAGTGGCTGGGTTAAGGCATGCTGGGATATGTTGAACCTAATGTTGTGTATTTTCTTCTCAAAGTAATCCAAGAAATCTTGTGCTGTAAAAGGAGCGCAAACTACAGGTGGATGTCCATGTATAAGTGTTGCTACCGTGCCGAACCACAACTGGGTGATTCTCACGAAATCCAGATTTAAAAGGACTCCAACTTCAAAATTTTCAAAAGACATTTGAAGACAAATTTCCAATTAAGCATCTAAGATTAATGTCTGAACTTACTAAAAACATTATTATTTGACATTGTTTTGGGAATTTTGTATAAAATTACAGGTATTTTAGATATTGAGTGCAGAGAAAAATATCAATACCGCAACATCAAATCACATCAAATATATTGATACATACTTTTATTTTTTGTTATTTTTAAAGTGGGTTATTAAACACTTAGGTCAAGATGTATATATGCCTCAGGAAAGATTACGTTGTTATATTTCTAAATAAAAAAAAATCATATTTTTTCTCATTACTGCAAGATACTGTTGTGTGGGCCGCTGAAGAGGAGGTACTGCTGGCCCACCACCACCAGAGGGCACCCTGCCTGGAGTGCGGGCTCCAGGCACCAGAGGGCGCTGCCGCCTCACAGGAGCAGCCAGAGTGACAGCTGCCGCTCATCATCTTTGACAGCTGTCACCATTCGTCGGATCAGTGTCGGTATATCAGCCAGACGACATCTCCACCTCTTTGCCGAGATATCGTTCGACCCAGAAGGTAACATATCCAGCCAGCGAATTATTCTTTGACTAGAAAATACTTTTTGCCTTTGTACAGAGAGAAGAACAGCAGGAGATTGCTACACGGATAAGTACTTACATTCCTGCAGTGTTTTTCCTGACTAGAGATGGAGGTAGTGTTTCACCCCACGTGTTGCTGGGTGCAGACGCACCCACATCTGACTGTTTCTGTTCCTCGCCAGCAGTACCGGATCCGACAAGCGGAGGCAGTGGCCACCTGGAGTTCGGGACTTGGCGGCTCCAGTATTCCCGGGGTTCGGTGGCGGAGGAAATCGTGTGGTTCCGGTTCGGCTTGGACGGACGTCTCCTACCTTCGAGCCTGCCCACACGATACCGTTGTGATTGACTTATCGCTACAATTATTATTATTGGTTGTGATTGTTGTGCTTGTTTCACAACAGTAAAGTGTTGATATTTGACTTCCTCCATTGTCCGTTCATTTACGCCCCCTGTTGTGGGTCCGTGTCCCTACACTTTCACAACAGATACCTAATGATTTATATCATGTTTTTTTTTTTAGGATATTTCTTTGAAAACTGACAAATATAATGTTTTTTGTTAAAGAGATTAAATAAATAATCCTATAAATTGTATATAAACAGAATTCCAAACTAAAAACAATTTTAGAATTATTAAATAATTTGCAAATAAACACATATTGCGGTAATGACAACAGTGTTTCGGAAATGAAATTCACTATTTCGGAAATGAGACTCAGTGCAACACATTCATAGATCAGCAATGATTCATATTTAACACAGAATGGCACTATTTATAGAATATATTTTTATAAACAAAAACATTTCCATTCAATTAATTTCATTCATTCAATTCATTTAGTTGTATATTCAATTATGAGTCAGTTGTATAACATACAATGAGTCAGTCACACAACATACAACAATTAAGCAAAAACAGTAAGTAAACAAGTAATTTCAGTGTATCACAATCATACAAACACACCACATTCAGTGTGAAATAGAACAGTAATGAATTTTAACCCATTTTTTATTTAGAACTATAGATTTAATGGAATACTAGGCCAATTCATTTATGAACGCCTTTTGTGCTTTGCCCATATATCAGGCAAAACACAGAAATGGCGGGCAGAGGAGGTGACAGGAAGCGGTTCCGGAATTATGTCCCTAATGTAGTACCAGACCCTTTCTCCTGGAAATCTTATGCTTGGGACAAAGAACCGGTTTTCCCCAGCACAGCTCATGGTGTCAACTTCATACTGGCCATCAGTGACCTGTTTTTATAAGTAAAACAAAAACATTTTTAAAAGAGTGGCTTGATTGAGCATTTACAGCACAATATTAGAACTGAACTGACTAAGCAAGTCTAACAAGAATTAAGATGTATTTTTCCATTGATATCGAAATCTTGAAAGGAAATTCACTTGTGTAACTATACCAGGGAACAACTCTGCATCATATTCAACTCGGAGCCACTGTCCAACCTCTATGGTAGCCTCGGCAAAGATGTTTTTGTGAGAATGTCCTAAAAGTGAAATTAACTTATTAACTTATCAAACTTATTTATTTATTGTAATATTTAACTTAACTTATCAACCTTTGACTTACTCGATGTATTTTCATGGTTCTTGGAACTGCTTTAATTTGTGGAGGAACCAATTCAATGCTCTCCTTAATTTTGTCCTCTGACATCTTGTAGAGAGTCACAGATGAATTATTCTGTAGTTGGTCAAATAGAGAATCAGCATCTGGAATGCTAGTTTCATATGAGTTTCATATCTGCCAAGTTTTTTAAGACCCCACGAATGCCGTCTGGTGCACCTTTTCCATGTGATGCCTCTGTGAAATTCCATGTTATCCACTGAAACCCATGCATGAACGGCATAGTGTAGGCCAGATAGAACGAAGTCTTGTTTCTATAATGAGAGGTTGGGCCATCTGATATAATGTAATGTAATATAATATAATATATAATAATATATATTCAATTCCTGATACTACGTTACATGTAATGCCAGTGCTACATAAAAAGGGAACACTAGTGACCACTGCTGGAGAGTTTGTAAAAACTATATATAGCTGTTACAAACTCTCCCGCAGTGGTCACTAGTGTTCCCTTTTACTTTTTTATTAAGAGTTTTAGACAAATATCATGTTATATCAGAAATACACACAAGTTTATACATGTATACATCTATTTCTCATTACCAAAACAGTGAATCTCTCTACCGCAACCTGTCCTCAAGTGTTGCGGTGTATGATAATGCTGTTGCGGAGTATGAATGACCTTGAACTTTCCTGCGCTCTTTCAAGGCACTATGAGGCCTAGCTAAACCTTACCTAGCTGTTTATATTTAGACCATGATGAGGTAAATATTAATCAAGAATTTTTAAAAATTTAAAATGTTAAATGTTAAAAACTTTGCGTATCGGTAATGAGACATGAAAAGTCGTGTAGGCACTCTAACAAATGAACTTTCAAATTTTATTTGGAGAGAAATAAAATGAGGTGCTTAGCTGGTGGCCATCTTGGATGTCACGAAATTATGTCCCCCCATTCAGAATTTCTTGATTATAAAAGTTCCTTGTGGACTTAAATGATGATTAAAAATTGTTGCAGAAGATGAGAAAATTGGTGGTGTTCTTTTCCTTAAAATTTTCACTTTTTGTTACAAATGAATACCAAATATCACATGTTTATTTACTGTAACTATTTGTAGTATAACATGCACTGAAAGTTTATCATGTTTATTTTTATTAAGTATTAAAATTAGTATTTCGAAGAACCTAAATTCAGTAATGGACTTGTTGCGGTAATGAGAATTATACTATTAAATGTGAAAAAACAACAAAAAATATTTTAATGATGGTCACTTTAAATCATGTGCAGCATAGCCTGTAATGATATGTTTATAACTGTATCCTTATAATTGTGATAGCATTTACTTTGATTGTCAAAATGCTTCATGCCACCAAGTAAGTCTGATTTCATGAGAATCACCCAACTTTGTATAAGTGTTGCTACCATGCCAAACCACAACTTTGAGTTATGCTTGTTTTTGTTGCTCAAATCCAAGTAATAGGCCTGCTTTGTAGTCAGTAGTGCATGCTTATAGTCTAAGATAACATCACGCCACGCAAGGTGGAATACTTCTAATTTTGAACTATGCCATTTTCGTTCTAGACCTCTAGCCTTATAAGCCTAAGAGGTTGCAAGAGTGAGAGAATTAACATAATGACAGAAGGAGGTGATCTGACAATACAGACTAAAAGAACTAATAATGACTGAAACCAAAATCCAGAATTAAAGCAGAAAAACAATGTGGAACTCAAGTATGTGAAGGAGTGCAACAGGAAGGCAGGACAAAACAGACAGGGTGAGGATGCAGGGGTGGAACACGGGGGACCCAGACCACAGACAGGGATCAAACATGAACAAATGAACCTATTCAGAAAATCACTAAAGGAGAACACTAACAAATGCACACATATCAAAAATAATAATATTTAAAGAATTCAACAACTGAATAATGTCACCTAAAAGTGCACAGACAATCATACCCACAACAAACGCTTTGAATCATTTTCTCCCGTGTTGATCTTCAATTATTCCACCACATTTGGGCCAAATCAGATGGAAAACTTTTATTTTGTTCACTCTTTGACAGACAAATGGACAGACACACGAGATGGAAAACAATACATGTACAATTGTTGTGTCCGATCCGGGGTTTTGTGTGAATTCTGTATTGGTTCTAATCTTATTATGTCCTCTTTGTCTGTTTTGTCTGTCATGTTGGTTTTTTGGGCAGCTGTTGGTTTCTCTGTCAGTCATGTGTCCTTGCTGTTGTCTTGCTGTTGGTGTGTCTCCTGTTGCCTGTCTAGTGGTGGTCTCAGTGTTGTGTACGCCCCCTTCCTTGTTGTCACTCATGTGTTGTCTGGGTATGTGTGTTAAATCAAATCAATTTTATTTATATAGCGCCAAATCACAACAAACAGTTGCCCCAAGGCGCTTTATATTGTAAGGTAAAAGCCATACAATAATTACAGAAAAACCCCAACGGTCAAAACGACCCCCTATGAGCAAGCACTTGGCAACAGTGGGAAGGAAAAACTCCCTCTTAACAGGAAGAAACCTCCAGCAGAACCAGGCTCAGGGAGGGGCAGTCTTCTGCTGGGACTGGTTGGGGCTGAGGGGAGAGAATCAGGAAAAAGACATGCTGTGGAGGGGAGCAGAGATCAATCACTAGTGATTAAATGCAGAGTGGTGCATACAGAGCAAAAAGAGTGGGTGCATCATGGGAAACCCCCCAGCAGTCTAAGTCTATAGCAGCATAACTAAGGGATGGTTCAGGGTCACCTGATCCAACCCTAACTATAAGCTTTTTCAAAAAGGAAAGTTTTAAGCTTAATCTTAAAAGTAGAGAGGGTGTCTGTCTCCCTAATCCGAATTGGGAGCTGGTTCCACAGGAGAGGAGCCTGAAAGCTGAAGGCTCTGCCTCCCATTCTACTCTTACAAACCATAGGAACTACAAGTAAGCCTGCATTCTGAGAGCGAAGCGCTCTATTGGGGTGATATGGTACTAAGAGGTCCCTAAGATAAGATGGGACATGATTATTCAAAACCTTGTAAGTAAGAAGAAGAATTTTAAATTATATTCTGGAATTAACAGGGAGCCAATGAAGAGAGGCCAATATGGGTGAAATATGCTCTCTCCTTCTAGTCCCCGTCAGCATTTTGAATTAACTGAAGGTTTTCAGGGAACTTTTAGGACAACCTGATAATGAATTACAGTAGTCCAGCTTAGAAGAAATAAATGCATGAATTAGCTTTTCAGCATCACTCTGAGACAAGACCTTTCTAATACGAAGTCTGTTAGAAAAGTATCGTACCTTTTTATTTTTTTCAAAAGCTGTGGATTTGATTCATATGTTTTTACATCAGCCAAGCTTGAACCTTTGTGTGCATGCGTGAGTTTTTCCACGCCTGTCGGTTGCGTCATTCCCCTGTGAGCAGGCTTTAAGTGAGGAGTGGTCCACCCCCTCGGCGGATTTTCATTGTCAGGAAATGGCGGAATGATTTGGGCTTTTTTTCCATCAGAATTTTTTCAGAAACTGTTACAGACAGGCAGCTGGAAACCATTCGAAAAATTTATCTGGCTTTCGGTGAAAATTTTACGGGCTTCACAGAGAATAAGGAGTGTTACTACAGCTTTAAGGACGTCCCACAATGGCGCATGGTGCGCCACGCTCCAAGCCGGCATCGAGAGGCAGAAACCACCACATCATTTCTAAACGGATCGCTGTGTGGAGCCGGGACCGTCGTGTGCAATTTCTCTGGTTATCACAAGAGCTGGACATCATTCATTTTACGGGAGATTTCACTTTTAACAAGAGATTTTGTCATAGAAAGCCGCGCGGAGGCTTCGCGCGTCACGACCGATTCGCTGATGAAGCGAGACAAAGGAACACCTCCGTTTCGGAGTGTTAGAGGACAAGTTGGGACATGCCTATCTCGGCTTTCAGTGCTTACCAGTCGAGTGAGTATAAGACAATTGTGGAGAGCTGGGCATGTCCCAACTTGTCTTCTAACACTCCAAAATGGAGGTGTTCTTTGTCTCGCAATGAAACAACGACGAGAGGGGTGGAGCAGTGCTCATTCAGAGCCTAACCACAGGCGAATGACACAACCGACAGGCGTGGAAAAACTCACGCATGTGTACGAAAGGTCAAGCTTGGCTGACGTAAAAACATATGAATCAAATCCATATAGTTTTTGAAAAAAAATAAAAAGGTACAATACTTTTCTAACAGACCTCGTATTAGAGATATTGCGCAAATGCAAAAAAGCAATCCTACATATTTGCTTAATATGCATATTGAAGGACATATCCTGATCAAAAATGACTCCAAGATTTCTCACAGTATTACTGGAGGTCAGGGTAATGCCATCCAGAGTAAGGATCTGGTTAGACACCATGTTTCTAAGATTTGTGGGGCCAAGTACAATAACTTCAGTTTTATCTGAATTTAAAAGCAGGAAATTAGAGGTCATCCATGTCTTTATGTCTGAAAGACATTCCTGCAGTTTAACTAATTTGTGTGTGTCCTCTGGCTTTATGGATAGATAAAGCTGGGTATCATCTGCGTAACAATGAAAATTTAAGCAATGCTTTCTAATAACACTGCCTAAGAGAAGCATGTATAAAGTGAATAAAATTGGTCCTAGCACAGAACCTTGTGGAACTCCATAATTAACCTTAGTCTGTGAAGAAGACTCCCCATTTACATGAACAAATTGTAATCTATTAGATAAATATGATTCAAACCACTGCAGCGCAGTGCCTTTAATACCTATGGCATGCTCTAATCTCTGTAATAAAATTTTATGGTCATCAGTATCAAAAGCTGCACTGAGGTCTAACAGGACAAGCACAGAGATGAGTCCACTGTCTGAGGCCATAAGAAGATCATTTGTAACCTTCACTAATGCTGTTTCTGTACTATGATTAATTCTGAAACCTGACTGAAACTCTTCAAATAGACCATTCCTCTGCAGATGATCAGGTAGCTGTTTTACAACTACCCTTTCAAGAATTTTTGAGAGAAAAGGAAGGTTGGAGATTGGCCTATAATTAGCTAAGATAGCTGGGTCAAGTGATGGCTTTTTAAGTAATGGTTTAATTACTGCCACCTTAAAAGCCTGTGGTACATAGCCAACTAAACTCAGACAGAACAACTGGAGAGAAAGAGTCTAGCCAAATACCAGCATTACTGAAGGCAGCCGAACATAAAGATATGTCTTTGGGATGGTTATGAATATTTTTTTCTTTAATAGTTAAAATTTTATTTGCAAAGAAAGTCATGAAGTCATTACTAAAGTTAAAGGAATACTTGGCTCAATAGAGCTCTGACTCTTTGTCAGCCTGGCTACAGTGCTGAAAAGAAACCTGGGGTTGTTCTTATTTTCTTCAATTAGTGATGAATAGTAAGATGTCCTAGCTTTACAGAGGGCTTTTTATAGAGCAACAGACTCTTTTTCCAGGCTAAATGAAGATCTTCTAAATTAGTGAGACGCCATTTCCTCTCCAACTTACGGGTTATCTGCTTTAAGCTGCGAGTTTGTGGGTTATACCACGGAGTCAAGCATTTCTGATTTAAGGCTCTCTTTTTCAGAGGAGCTACAGCATCCAAAGTTGTGCTCAGTGAGGATGTAAAGCTACTGATGAGATAATCTGTCTCACTCACAGAGTTTAGGAAGCTACTCTGCACTGTGTTGGTATATGACATTGAAGAACATAACAAAGAAGGAATCATATCCTTAAACCTAGTTACAGCGCTTTCAGAAAGACTTCTACTGTAATGAAACTTATTCCCCACTGCTGGGTAGTCCATTAAAGTAAATGTAAATGTTATTAAGAAATGATAGTGTTGATGTGCACTACCTGCTTAATGCATGTGTGTGTGTGTGTGTGTGTGTGCTGTGCACATTGTCCCTTCTTCATATCTGGTGTGTCAAGTTGTCATTTTGTCAGTCATTTATCAGTTGTTATGCATGTTGATCTTGTCTGTCCTTTTCTTCACCTCTGTGTCCTCACCTGTCTCGCTGTTACATGTGAGGTCCCGTGTGTTCGATGTGGTTCATGATTTCTTCCCTAAGTTATTGTTATGTGTTGACGCGGGTTGAGGAGCGGACCTGCGTCAGACGGAACCCAGCGCTACAAATAACCAGAAAAGCGGTTCCAAAAACAATATATTTATTACACCCACTGTGCATAAAAGGTGTAAAAACAAAAACAGCGTCCCTCTGGTGGAGTGACTGTTGGCACGCTCTCCAGCGCCCGCAAGGATCAAAGCCCGGCGCTCCTGGACTCACTACCACCGCCAAACACCCCCCAGGTGGACACGACAAACCGACTCTCTGTGAAGCAAAGAAGAGGTGAGGTAAGTCAGCAGTTACAACAATATCTTTCAAAAGACACACGCTATCAGCAACACATTCAGGTCTGTATCTTTTTTAACTTTATGCAAATGAGCAGCTTCTCACAACAGGTGGAGGATCACTTATCCGCATGCCACAGCAGTGAGAAGCAAGCTGCACAATTCTCATCACAATTCAAGTATACTGTGTAACAAAACACCAAGTTACTATCAACAATTAATCAAACACTTAATTACCTTTAATGTGTGCTGACAGCATGTGTCCTCACCCTTCCTTGCTTCACGGGCTCAATGTGTCAAACCCAGGCGCGGTCCTCAGCGTCTCACAAATGAACATCACAAGGTCGAGTTCCCGGCAGTTCTGCTTGAATCACACATGACTTAAATGCAGAATGCCATCCAGTTATCTGCTTCAGCTGAAAGTCTTTAAGGTTGCATGTGAGCACCCGTCACAGGTGCTACACATGATGTTGATGAGGGTGAGGACTCTTCAGCCAGCACCTTCTCCACAGACAAATCAGTTTCCATGCCACCTGAAGAGCAAAGAAAAGAAAAGAACACCAAAATATCCAGCCACACCCCCCAACACACAACAGTTATGTCCTGACATTTCTGCATTCTCTTGGTCTTTGCCCCCCGTTTAATTTTATTTGTGTATTACTGTGTGGTGTTACGTTTTCTTGAGTGTCTTCCGAGTCTTTCTGTTGAACTTTGTTGCTGTTTATTTTTTGTGTGGTCGTCTTAGTTTGCATTATCTTCATGTTCACTCCTTTATCTGTGTTGGGGAAGTGTCGTGACACGGACCCACAACAGGGGGCGTTAATGAAGGGACAATGGAATAGCCAAAAAGTAACAATTTAATGTTGTGAAGGTGCACAACGTAGTACAGACAGATACAAATATGCGTTATATCAATCCAACAAAAGGTGACGTGTGGCAGGCTCGAAGATAGGAGACGTCCGGTGCGAGAAGAGCCGGATCCCACACAGCCCTCACCACCAACGGACCTGAAGAACACCGGAGCCGCCAAGCCCTGTGCCCCAGGTGGCCACTGTCTTCAGCAGTCAGACCCAGTACTGCTGGCAGAAAACAGAAACAGTTCTGGATGAGTGTGAGTTCGCACACTCAGTAATCCCACAGTCTGTACACAGTTAGGAGAGAGAACCTCCACCTCCAATCACACACTCGTGCAGCTCCTGAGATAACCACTTATCTGGGTGCGGTGGGAGGCGAAGCCGTCACAGTCCACACCAAACGCCAACTCAGCAGACAGGGTATCCGTCCCAGGAAAACGGCTGCAAAAAGAGATCAGACTAATACTCGAATTAAGGTTCAGCAGAGAATTACCTGTATGGTAGAAGATTTCTCGGCGAGGAGGTGGAGTTGCAGTCCGGTCTTTGTAGTGGTGGTGATGGGTGACAGCTGGTGTTGATAGGTGACAGCTGTCACCTCCAGCGGCTCCGACGCCCTCTCGTGCTTGGAGCCCGCACTCCAAGCAGGGCGCCATCTGGTGGTGGTGGGCCAGCAGTACCTCCTCTTCAGCGGCCCACACAACAATCTGTTTCTTAATGGGTTCATTTAGTTTATTTCTTTTATATAGCACCAAAACACAACAAAACTGCCGCAAGGTGCTTTACACAAGTAAAGTCTAATCTTACCAACCCCTAAAGCAGCACACAGGCGACAGTGGTAAGGAAAAACTACCTCTGATGATTTGAGGAAGAAATTTCAAGCAGACCAGACTCAAAGGGGCAACCCTCTGCTTGGGCCACGCGACTGACACAATTGACAATACAAATATACACAAGATTTTTGGGAGTCCATGCTGATGTACAGGACAGGAGGCCTGCAGAAGAAGATTCAAGGGGGATTCAAGAGGATTCAAGCATGTGCACAATCAGAGAAAGCTCTGTGACCCACAGACTTTTAATTCACTCAAGGGACACAATGTAGTCCTGCGCTCTGAGAACGCAGAGCCCGGGCCAGTACGTAGGGTTTAATTAGGTCACCTAAGTAGGGAGGTACTAGTCTGTGAATAATTTTATAGGTTAAAAGCAGACCCTTAAAATCTGATCTCACAGGGACAGGAAGCCAGTGAAGAAATGCCAAAATGGGTGTAATGTGGTTAAACTTTCTGCTTCCTGTCAAAGGTCTGGCAGCACCGTTTTGAACCAGTTGGAGACCCCTGATGCTGAACTGCTGTAAACCACAAAATAGATCATTGCAGTACTCCAATCTAGAAGAATCAAATGCATGAGTCAGGGTCTCAGCATCAACCATAGTCAGGAAGCAGTCCTCATAATATCTCTAATGTGGAGGTCAAAGGACAACGTGGTATCAAAAATGACCCCAAGATTCCTCACTTTGTCAGTGTGATGTATGACACACGAAACTAGGCTAAGCATTCGCTGGACAAATTGATGCCGATGTCTCACTGGACCAAGAACTATCATTTCAGTCTTGTCAGAATTTAAAAGTAAGAAATTGCTAGACATTGACATGTATAACTATCATCAGCATAGCAATGAAAGGTAATCCCAAAACGTCGCAGTATATGGCCAACGGGTGCTATATAAAAGTAGAAAATCAGAGGGCCTAAGACAGACTCCTGTGGAATGCCAAAGTTTATGTCACTAAGGTTAGAGGTAGTGTTACTGTACAAAACACAGTGAGAACGACTGGTCAGGTCAACCACGCAAGGGCACTCCCAGTCATCCTAAAATGATTCTCCAGCCTATCGAGTAGAATATGATGATCTATGGTATCAGATACAGCACTAAGATCTAACAGCACCAGAACTGTAGTGGTTTCCGAATCCATTGCAAGCAAAAGATCATTTACTACTTTAGTGAGGGCCCCTTCACACATAGTACGAATTTGGTCGAATTGCGCATGAAGTGCGCACCCAGCAGGAATTGTATTCAATATGTGTAAAATCGTAGCTGCCGCCAACGCCTTGTACACCTGTTGCTACAGCTATCTGTGCACACCAGCGGCTGAAAGACAGAGTGTGAGCTGTGAGAGCCCATTGAACCCTCTCACAACAGGTGGCGGCCAAATTCCAGCTGACACACATGAACATCTAACACTGCTCGCTTGGCACTTAGAAAATGTATGGCCATTCGCGCTAATAGCATGACAACAGTCAGCAGACGATCACTGTCGAGCTGGATGTGAAATTTGTCTAAGTGCCCCCACGAGTGTGGCTTTGCAAACAGACACAGTGACACGTTGGTGTGTGCACTGAACTGACAGGGAGTGTGTCCGCTGACAGGAGCAGCTGTGGTTCTGGACATCCCAGCTGGAGAACACATACCGTGTTTGGACGGACATGAACTAACAACTGTCCACTGTGACGCGTGTGTCTGCTTGCTGTCCTCACATGGACATACATAAAAATGTATATCGCTGTTGCAATGGGCTGAAGGCTACCCCAGGTGAAATGGACCCTGAGATCATAACACGGAGCGGGAGATCTGAATATCACGTCACCCATGTGAGCTCTGGTCCACATGACGTGGTGTCTGTCCTGCGGTGCCCCATCCACAAGATGCGGGTCGGACAGGACACACACGGGGGGCTGGCTGCACACGCCGCCAGCAGATGTGGACATAATAAGAGCACACATACAGCCATGGGCAGTGCAATTTTTACATCTTAGTTTACACTGTAAATAACAATTATTGTTGTCTCTTGCACCTTATTGCAGTTATATTTTATTTTTATTTATTTTCTCTTTTATATTTAGTCTTTGCTGCTACTGACTGGTTGTCACCAAAGAAGATTTGTTATTTATTACAATAAAGTCTCTCTTATCTTTTATCTTATCTTCATGTAATTTCATGACTGTATGTCTGTGTGACCATGGGTCATCAACAGAAGAACAGACAGATCGTACTTCAATTGCCCGCTAAATAAGAGGGATTCAATAAAATGCGGTGTTTTTATTTGGTGTGTGGTTTTATTTTTATTTACGCCCATATCCTTCTTGATATCAGACATTTTCCCGCACCTTTTACAGGACAGTAGCTCAGTGGTAAAATTTCTGGCTGGCAATCAGAGCTTTTTGAAATTGGAGGTTCGAATCCCGTGGGTGGCATGCATTTTTTTTTTTTTAAAGTCCCTTCGGCTGCTCCCTTGTGCTTGATGAATTCCTGTGCAACAAGTAGTTCCCAAATAATTGTGATATATTCCTCTGAGATAATGAGTATATCTCATATAAGTAAGTCCCTTCGGCTGCTCCCTTGTTTGCACTCAGGGTCGCCAACAGCAAACCCAAGGTGGATCTGCATGTTGAATTGGCACAGGTTTTACACCAGATGCCCTTCCTGACGCAACTCCACATTACATGGAGAAATGTTGCAGGGGTCGGATTTGAACCCGGAGCCTTCTGAACTGAAACCAAGCGCATTAACCACTTGGCCTCCACCCATCCCACCCGGAAGCGAACATTTGCAAACATCAAACAAATGTTCATAGAATGTTTGTTTACTGTTCACCAAGTTTGTGAACGTTCATGTAATGTTTGTGACGTTTGTCTAATGTTTGCATGGAGGCGAAAATTTGTGAACATCAACTGAACATTCATAGAATGTTCATTTAATGTTCAGCAAGTTTGCGAACATTCATATAATGTTTGTGATGTTTGTCTAATGTTTGCATGGAAGCAAACATTAGACAAACGTAAGGAAACATTTGCAAAAATCAATCAAATGTTTATAGAATGTATGCTTAATGTTCAGTGTGTTTGCGAACATTCACATAATGTTCATGGTGTATGTGCAAAGCTTGCCTCTAAATAAAAATATATATATTCTAAAATTTTGTAAAATTTCATATACAGCTAGGAAAACAATAAATATCATTTTGCCTACAGAAAGTTAATGTTGGACTCCATTTAAATCATGTATGCAAACATAGGTAGAATGAACAGGAAATAATTTAAACACTCTACCATGGTAACCAATAATTTGTCGATTTATGATTTATTCAGGCCTATACTGAATGTAGAATTTCAAGATTACTGTGATAAACTGACAGAAAACATGTCTTGGGCAACTTGCATAAACATGCAATCTGTTGAAATATTAATTTTTGCAAAATAATTTAAGTCACTAGATTGTCAGCTACCAAAAATATATTTTTTTTTATGGAAACAGATTGCAATGCCAGCTTATTATAAGTCTTATTATAAGTATAAATTTTATAAAAGCATAATATCTTTAACATTTTTGTAAATAAGGAAAATATATAAAGGTATTAAAAATTGATTTACAAAATAATGTTTTCAACATGCATGAGCAGGAAACACTGACATTTAAATAAAACAGCTCATAGACAAATAATATTTTTTACAGGTCATAAGCGAACATTTGCGAGGAAATGTTCATAGAATGTTTGCTTATTGTTCAGCAAGTTTGAGAGCGTTCATGTAATGTTCACGATGTTTGTGTGATGTTTGCATGGAAGCGAACATTTGCAAACGTACGTATCAAACGTTCATAGAGTGTTTGGTTGCCATAGCGGAGTGTTTTTTTTTTTTTTTTTGGCTGTGTTTTCATTTGGTTGCGTCATGATATAGCAGAGCCTTGATATGTGGTGATTTGCAGCGCATTTTTTGTTGTGTTTATATTTGGTTGTGTGGTGCAGAGATGTTTTTTTTTTCTTTTTGTTGCATTTTTGTACGGCACCTCACTGCACAACTCAGGATTCTCTGGTCACAACAGCCTTAGGGTATGCAGAGGTAAAGTGCAGCCTTTATGTTTGGTTGTGTAATTTGCTTGGTGCTTTTTTTGTATTTTATTTTTTTATTGTGTTTATATGATCGTTATGTTTGGAAGCGAACATTTGCATGTATCAAACATTGAATGTTTGTCTATTTATTTGCCTTAATTTGCAGAGAATTTTTTGTGTGTTTGTTGGTTGTGTCATGGTAATTTGCAGAGCATTTTTTGTGTTTATATTTGGCTGTATTAATTTGTCGAGCGTTTTTTTTTTTCCCCTTCTTTTTTGTGTGTAATCAAGAAGTTTGTTGGTTGCACGCGACTCCCCGCAAGCCCAGTACCTTTAAAATCGCACGTGATTTGCGCGAGATTTGAGACCTGAACGGCACATGAGTACGGCCTTTGTTTCCCATCGCCATTTTGCGGTTTGGGAGCTTGGAGAGAGGTGCGCCGAATTTGTGAATTAAAATCTATCGCCATCAGGTAAGAAATATCTATTGCAACGCTTTCAAACATACTGCAAAAATTATCGGAACGTCGTGGTTATACGCTGGTCTCCATATTATACTTATTGTCGTTTTTACGTTATAACTGTGATGTTTTCTTTTTGAACTGATCTGATTGCGTCTTTCCATTGATTTACCGTCTTTAATTTCTTAAGAAACACACTTTGGACTTACATAACAATGAAAAAGCATGTATATGTTATGCTCACGACATAGCTGACCTGTCTAAAAGTTTGGATAGAGGTCTGTATTTAGCAACAACTTGTTTATCTGATCAATCCACGGCCTGGATGGCTTGGCACAAATCTTAATTATTATCGTCTCCAAAACAACATTAAACCATTGCCGCGAGTCATGCAGTTCGTGGCTTGTTAATAAATAAATTTGAAGTTCGAATAATACTTGACATTTTACATTTATTATGCTGGAACGAAAAAAAAAACGCAGTAGGCCTGAAAAAATCCCCAGATCGAGGCCTTCAATTCCAATTCGCCCTATTGACGTATCCCATAATCCCTTGCGTGCCAGAGAGTCGCTGCAGTCAAACATATAGAGAATCCACATGACAATTGTAAATGAATGTTATACTACAAAAATGTAATTTTTTTTCTGCTTTTCATTACGTTAATAAGAGACTGCTGCATGATACCCTGAAAACTTGCTAAGACAATTATAATGTATACTGAGGCCATCTTACAAAAACAAAAGCTAAACAATTAAATAGAAGTAATTATTTGGAGTCAGTCTGGTTCACTCTGCTCCATTTTGTTACATTTTACCCCATTTCGTGATTATCAGTCTCCATTTCATATTTTAGTATGGCCCAGACAGAATATCTGATGGTAGGGTGTAGGACCAGCTATAAAGACAGGGGATACAGAACTTCCAATGCATTCTAAACAAGAATAATAGACAAATATGACATTTATGTTGTAATGTTTGTAATATCAAAGTTCTTTTTTGCATGTTTCTGTCAAAATCTAAGTTAATATTGTTATATGGCTGGGGGGGCCTGGCTGCCGGTTTGTTTCTGTCTTTTGGTTTTCCTCCCAGGTGGCGTGCATTTGGGACTGAGTGGCTGTGTTGCTGAGGCTGTCAGGACCTCACCCTGATCACCTGCGACTCGTCAGGACTCACAGCTGTGGTGCATCTGGATGGATTGGAACATGTTGGCATTTAAGACTGGAGTGCACAGTGTGTATTTGCCAGAGACTCGACCTTGTGACCAGACGGGTGAGATCGTCGTCTCGGGAGCCATCTCATCAGCAGCGGATGCTGAGAACGTCCAGGTTTGATGCAGTCTGTGAAAGAGGAGGGGGTGAGGTCTCACGCTCGTCAGCACACTTCCTGAGGTACGTTAGATTTTGTGACTAACAGTTATACAGTCAGTAAATGTGGTGTCCCTCACACCTTATTGTATTGAGCTGTTTGTTAGTCATGTATCGGCTTCCACTGCAGTGGAGTTTTGTGAACTGGATGTTCCATGCCTGCAGGTTGGGAAGCTGATCAGTAATCAAGCCAGGAAGTGTTTGCTGTTTGTACACCTTTAAGTGTTCTGTGTGTAGAGTGTGGACTCACATAATGGTTCCTTCTTTCACAGACTCGGTTGTTGCGGCCACCTGGGGGGTGTCGGCGGGGTCCTTGGGTCCGAAACAGCTTCTGGCTCCGGACCGTTAGCGCTGCTGGGAGCGCACCACGCCAGGCCGCACCTTTTTGTTATTATATTATCACTGTTATGTATTAAATTCAGTTAGCCTTTGTACCGTGCTCTGCTTATTTCATACTGGGTCCTTCAAACGCTGGTCGGTTCTCCGAGCTGCGTCCGACACATAACAAATATAATGTTGCACATTAATTGTTTTGTCTTTTTCAATATATTTTTGCATTAAAAAACAAAAAAAATATAACCCCAATTGTTTTATTTCAACAGAGCTGAACTTGTATTAATCGAGGAAAACGGACATCTGGGACACTGGTCACGTGATCTGAAGCGCACCCTAGTCACCATTTTAAAGTAAGTGAAAACAAAGGAAACCCCTTTGTCCTTTGTAGCATTTTGAGTGGTTCTGATCCAGTAAATGTGCTCGCTATATATATATATATATATATATATATATATATATATATATATATATATATCTACAACTCGGAGCAGAATATAAATTTGAAAAGATACCTTTAGATGTCTCTTTTGCGTAATATTGTTTTTATATGCCCATGTGAGTATTTTATCATTTACATGCTTTATTTATTATTTATTTATCCTTCCTCTCAATGTACATAACTTTTTATAACCAGAATTAAAATTTATATGCTGTCTGTTACTAGGCATTCAGGAAATTGAAGTTCAAATAACATATTAGTGCACAGAAAGAGACTTTGTGAAAATAAGTTTGATTCAGTTGTGTTTTTGCATTGCCACAACTGTTTTATATTTTTGTGTGAATATTTAATTATTGATTGTAACTTTCATTACTGCCATAGGTTTTGCATGTGTAATTACTTCAAATTGTTTGTTTGCCCTTTACAAATGCGACCAATAATAATAATTTTTTGGGTTATTGTTTATTTTTCTTTTCAAAAGTAACCATGCCTGCTGTCATAAGAGCTGCCACATCAGTGATTCCATCCGACCAACAGGTTGAGCCTGAGCCAAACGCCATGATGGCAGTTCAGTCACACCAACAGCCCGATCAGTCTAAATCGGAAAGTAGTAGTGAATCCACAGGTTTGTATTTTGTTTAAATGAGATTGTACAGCGACTTACTTTTAATATTGAGTGTTTATTTTCTTTTGGCATAGAAACATCAGCTAGTCTTGACTGAGAATTGACACCTTCTGAACATGTGCCGGCAGTTGTGTGAAGACGCATGTCCTGCAGACAGCATCTGTTGACAAATTCTCTAAAGGATGCTCAAGATCAGGGGTGGGCAACTTGTTCCAGAAAGGGCCAAGCGGGTGCAGGTTTTCTTTGCAGCCACTGACTCCACCAGGTGATTTCATTGATTAATATCACTTTGAGCAGATTTAATCAGTGAAATCACCTGGTGGAGTCAGAGGCTGCAAAGAAAACCTGCACCCTAATGGCCCATTCTGGTCAACAAGTTGCCTACTACCCCTGCTCTAGAGTCTACAAGTTTTCATATAATGTACATTGAAAAAATTTGTATAGGTGTAATAAGTCTGGGGTGATAATACAGAGGTTTAGTGATTATGCATCTTGCACATTCTCTTGTCTAGCCAGTTAGTGGTTGTGTTTCCATATGTTTGTAATTTTCTTGGAAATGGTGATTATATATATGTCACTGCTTTTGTTTTTTGAAGCTTTGTCATCTGCAAGAAGACCTGCGGCTGAGCTTACGGCACGTCGTCATTTGGCAAGTGTTTCTGCTGCAGATGCACAGCTGTCTGAGATTCCTCGTGTTGAGTTGACGCCAACAGAAGGACTTGGCAGCATCATGCAGATGCTGGGCATATTGATGGTATGTTTAATTTACTCAAGTTTTACCTTTTTATATTATACAATTATAAAGGGAGCTGTGGTGGCCTAGCACTAATGCACTGGTCCCTGTGTCACAGTTTGAACTGTCCCCTTTTGTGTACTGCGCATGTGTCATTTCGGACAGTCAGCAGCAAATTAACAGAACATTGCCTTGTTTCTGCTTTAAACTGACTTTAGAATAAGAACAAGGTGAAAATCTGTGAATCACTGCTGGCGGTCTGAAATGACGTATGCAAAAGGAGACCGCTTTTTAACAACACTGAGTTCAAAGCTCATGTTGTGCTGTATGCGAACTAGGAGACTATGAAACACTGTGCACTCGGCACACCCTAACCCTTTTCCAGCTTGACTGTGTGTGTGTGTGTGTGTGTGTGTGTGTGAACACTTCGTGGAGTAACACCGCTCTGCTTCACGTTGTGGTGTTTTAGACTCCGCCTCGTGCGTTCAAACCGTATAATGCATGGCTTCAAGTTGTTTAATCCTTATACCATGGTCCCACACAGTGAACTAACACACAAATACTTATTTAAGTTAACAGAACTTGATTAAAAATGCGTAAGTATTTGGGACTAGTTTATGCCAGTCTCAAGATATTTTCATCCTTGCCAACCGTTATCATCTTCTTTCCCGTCTTCAATCTTGCCCAGGTCGTCGGATGTTAAATCTTTATGCCGTTGCTTTTGCTGTTCTTCTTGTTTTAGTGCAGTAGATAACTGAAACAATCTTTCAAATGGTGATACAAGCACCAAATTTGGGACATGTATTCTTTAGACATTATTCTTTTGAGAAACCAGACTATCCACTTGATTGTTCAGTAGGCGGCCAAGTAGGGGTCAATGAAGAATTACAGAGGTCAAGATTTACAAATGCTCCAATCATATTGAAAAGTATACCATATTCATCTGATCATACAGATACCAAAAAGGTATCACTTAGTCTATCTTTGATTAAATGTCTTGACGTTATGGTGTGAAAACAGCATAAATGGTAACAAAGGTCAACCTCAGTTTGTACAGGGGGCCAAAATTAAAGTTGCTCCATCACTATTCACGTTTACCACTATTTATTGTTTATCACTACTTACCAAAATTGGAGCTTGGAACTTTTGCCTCCCGTACAAACTGAAATTAAGCTTTGTCACCGTTTTTGCTATTTTTGACCCATAACTTTGGAACATTCAGTCAAAGATAGTCCAAACTATATCTTTTGGAATCTTTATGGTTGGACGAATAATGTGGTATAGCTTTCAATATGATTGCAGCATCTTTTAATTTTGATCCCTGTGTAATTCTCATTGACCCCTACCTGACTGCCTATTGAAAAATCGAGTGGATACTCTGCTTTTTCAAAAGAGTAATGTCTAAGGACTATTTGTGTTGAATTTGGTGCTTGTATCACCATTTGAAAGATTCCCCTGTAAATATTCTCAAATCTGCTGCACTATTTGCTCTCCTCCTCTTCCCATTCCTCAAACATTTAATTTAGGCCAAAAATATTAAAATTCACTTGGAAATCCATGTTTTATCACGTTTCTGTTATTCACCTGTCAAAACACAGCTGATCTGTGCCAAATGATTTGTGCGTTGCTGTGGTGCCGACCACAACGGAGTGATATTACACTGACTTAACTTGCTGAACTACGTGTGCGTATTCACAAAAATAATGCACGCCAGTTAGACATGTAATTCTCACTGACCATGGTGTGTGTGTGTGTGTGTGTGTGTGTGTGTGTGTGTGTGTGTGTGTGTGTGTGTGTGTGTGTGTGTGTGTGTGTGTGTGTGTGTGTATATATATATATATATATATACACACACACACACACACAAAACTGTATACTCTCTCTAGGGCAAAAAAAAAAGCGACCTGTCCCAACTAAAAACTGATTTTGTTGTAGATTGGGGGGGGGGGTGTCAATGGGAACTTCTGTATTAAGGTAGTAATATTTGTGTGCACATTTTATGTTCCAGGAGAAGCAGAATGACCTCATCTGCAAAGTTGATGCATTGCTCACACAAAGTGTCCGTTCCCGAACATACCAGGAGAGGGAACTTGAACTTGATGATGAGGATGCTACTGAGATGATTGTTAGAAGAATGTCCAGCTCTAATCTGGAAATGTGAGCTACAACAAATTACAAGCAGTGCCTGGAAGTCTTGGGCCTTCCTGTAAAGTCACTTGAAGAAGTGAGTTAATACATTTTACATTTGTCTATCCTCTTCACTTAACAAAATTTTGTTTTATTTTTTTAGAGTATATTATGAAACAACATGCTGTATTTATGGCATATACCACTTCTGAGTTTTCTCCATTGTGGTAGCTGATAACTACATAACTTGAGAAAATTCTGCAACCAGTATAAACAGCTTGATAAAAATATAGGGCCTGTACAATAGGTTGTTGGGTTGAGAATACCATTTCTGACCATGCTGCTGAAATTGTATAGTATCTTAATAGTAAAATGTGTCTCATTTCTTATGAATAACAATGGCAATTTTCAACTTGCAGCTGAAGAGTGCCAATGAGAAACTTGATGGTGAGGACAAGGGAGCCAGGCGCCGAAGGAATGCCCTCATCAACGCTTTGACTGCATATGCCCCTGGAATTGGACATGGAAAGAATACTATAACCAGCATTGTCAGGGACTGCTTGTATGCTATAGCCCCAGTTTATCTCTGGCAGTGCTTCAGCAGTCAGGGAAAGTCGGGAACTGCCAAAGGCAGCCTTGCCAGGGATCTTCCACAAATTTATAGGGTTGTCATGGCAGCTGTAATAGCTATTACATCAATGGACAGCAACACTATAATTTCTACGATTAGTACCGTAATACGAAGCTGTCCCAACAGAGCAGAATCAAGGAAGTATAGACAGGACCATCCTGAACTTTTTCCTGACCAGAAAAAAGGAGAATAAAACAACTGAGGACACCATAATCCACCCAGCCATTGCCATCAGCTCTGTCAATGGTAGGCCTCTCTCCTCTGATGAGTACTCCGAGGAGGACATTCCGGCCTCATCTCCAGAGTGCTCTACCAGACAACAGCCTCTTTTTCCATTAATGAATCTTCAGAAGACACGTGGAGTTCTGTCTGCACCCGGGGTGTCGTCTTCTGAATCTGAAGAGGTACTGGAGGTGGATTATTTAGATGACTGTGATGACAGCCAATCAGAGTAGAGATGCACCATGACATCAGGTCATGGCAGAATCCACTTCCAAATTGCAGGGTGTCAGATCAGTGCCAAAACCACATAAAAAAAAAAAAAACACCATAGCGCCATACGTTACCATTTCCCTTGGTCGAGGAGCAGTTTCCTCACATGGAGATACGCCTTTGTTTTGTTTTTTTTCTTTCAGACTCCGTTAAAATGTGGTGAATGTCTCAATGTCACAGATAATATAATAAAGCATAATGCTCATTTCCATTGTGTTGTATCTGACTGCCATACTATTTTCAACGTCTGTATGTAATAAAACTTGCAGTATTTTTTTTTTTTCACTTTTTGTACTTTTTTTTTTTTTTTTTTTTCCTCCTCTGGAAATATTGCTTGCAGTGTGTTATAACTTAAGTTTCTTGTCTGCATGAAAACATTTTGGGTGGTTTGTTTCATTTGATTTCCAAGTCATCGGAATAAAACACTGAATTTTGAAACATTCATAGTTTGTTTTACTTCACTTTTTGGTTTTCAATATGGAGAGTAAACCTTTCATACAATCAAATTGTAGGCCAATGCCTGCATGTAAATGTATAATGTTGGCATATATAACATACAAACATGAACAGCTGAAGCGGGACATGTCCCGCTTCAGCTGAACATTCCAGAAATTTTCATTGATTGCAATTAATGAAAATTTCTGTAATGTTCAGCTGAAGCGGGACATGTCCCGCTTGCAATCTGAAAATTTCTGGAATGTTCATATAACGTTCATATATGATATATATATGTTCATATATATATATAATGTTCATATATGAACGTTATATGAACATTATACAAATGTCCACAAACATTATATGAACAGTTGAAGCAGGACATTCAATGAACATTTGTATAATGTTCATATAATGTTTGCATACAAAATGTTACATGAACATTATACAGATGTTCACTGAATGTTCTGCTTCAGCTGTTCATACAATGTTTGTGAACATTTGTATAATGTTCATGTGCAAACATTACCTGTCCTCATTCTTTGTTCATCTGACGTTCATGCAGTGTTCATGGCTTGTTTGCAAACGTTTGCATGCAAACGTTATATGAACATTCAAAAAACGTTTGGTTTCCGGGTGGGATGGTGGCATGCATTTTTTTTAATTTTATTTTAGTCTTACTTAGAGTACAATTTACCACCATGACACCTGGCTGGGTGGGACGGGGTGGAGGGGTTACCCAGTGCAGAATATTATACAGTGAGGAAAATAAGTATTTGAACACCCTGCGATTTTGCAAGTTCTGCAAATCTTGGAGGGGTCTGAAATTTTCATCTTAGGTGTCAACTGTGAGAGAAATAATCTTAAAAAAAAAAAAAATCTGGAAATCACAATGTATGACTTTTTAATAATTTATTTGTATGTTACTGCTGCAAAGAAGTATTTGAACACCTACCAACCAGCAAGAATTCTGGCTCACACAGACCTGTTAATTTTTTTTAAGAAGCCCTCTTATTCTGCACTCTTTACCTGTATTGATTGCACCTGTTTGAACTTGTTACCTGTATAAAAAACACCTGTTCACACACTCAGTCAATCACACTACAACCTGTCCACCATAGTCAAGACCAAACAGCTGTCTAAGGACACCAGGGACAAAACTGTAGACCTGCACAAGGCTGGGATGGACTACAGGACAACAGGCAAGCAGCTTGGTAGAAGACAACAACTGTTATGATTATTTATTAGAAAGTGGAAGAAACATAAGATGACTGTCAATCTCCCTCGGTCTGGGATTCCACGCAAGATCTCACTTTGTGGGGTAAGGATGATTCTGAGAAAGCTCAGAACTACACAGGAGGACCTAGTCAATGACCTGAAGAGAGCTGGGACCACAGTCACAAAGATTACATTAGTAACACATGATGCTGTCATGGTTTAAAATCCTGCAGGACAGCAAGATCCCCCTGCTCAAGCCAGCACATGTCCAGGCCCATTTGAAGTTCACCAGTGATGGATGATCCAGAGGGGGCATGGGAGAAGGTCATGTGGTCAGATGAGACCAGAATACAGCTTTTTGGAATCAACTCCACTTACCATGTTTCGAGGATGAGAACAACCCTAAGAAAATCATCCCAACCATGAAGCATGGGGGTGGAAACATCATACTCTGGGGGTGCACTTCTGCAAAGGGGACAGGACGACTGCACCATATTGAAGGGAGGATGGATGGGGTCATGTATTGCAAGATTTTGGCAAACAACCTCCTTCCCTCAGTAAGAGCATTGAAGATGGGTCATGGCTGGGTCTTCCAGCATGACAGTGACCCCAAACACACAGCCAGGGCAACTAAGGAGGGGCTCCTCAAGAAGCATTTTAAGCTCCTGGAGTGGCCTGGTCTCCAGACCTGAACTCAATAGAAAATCTTTGGAGGGAGCTGAAACTCCAAACCTGAAAGATTTGGAGAAGATCTGTATGGAGGAATGGACCAAAATCCCTGCTGCAGTGTGTGAAAACTTGGTCAAGAACTACAGGAAACGTTTGACCTCTGTAATTGCAAACAAAGGCTACTGTACCAAATATTAACAGTGATTTTCATAGGTGTTCAAAAACTTATTTGCAGCAGTAACATACAAATAAATTATTTAAAAAAAAAAAATCATACATTATGATTTCCGGATTTGTTTTTTGTTTGTTTGTTTGTTTGTTTGTTTGTTTTTTAGATTATGTCTCACAGTGGACGTGAACCTAAGATGAAAATTTCGGACCCCTCCATGATTTCTAAATGGGAGAACTTGCAAAATTGTAGGGTGTTCAAATACTTATTTTCCTCACTGTATATTACACATTGAGAACATCCACATGGTTTCTGAAGTTGGAGTAATTGATTTTATTGGTTTTCAGCCACATGCACATGTTGTCAGGACGGGCAGCAGCCCGGCACCAGGAGCAGCTGGACCCGCAATACAGACTCCCAGACTAGGCTTAGGTGTGGAGGAAATCTTGGTCTTTATTCCAGGCTTGAGTTTGGTACACATGTAATCAGTCAGCGAGGCAGAGGTACAAACAGGGTCAGGCTGAGACGCAGTCATAAATGAGCAGGGTTCAGAGGCACGAGCAAACACCGACATCTGGGATGAGGCAAGAGGCATGGTCAAAGTAAACAGAGCAGGATTCGGAACACGGCACGACAAAAATCAGGACTGTGAATGGGCGCTGGAAAGTGTATGAAGACAACAATCTGGCAGGGAAGTGAAGGACTGTGATGTTTAAATACAGGTGGACAAATCAGGATGTGAGATGAGAAACAGGTGGCGTTAATGAGGTGCAAGTGAGGGAAGATCTAGAAAGGGGGTGTGGCTAGTGAACAAAGATAACGCACAGACAAGATTGTGAGGAGGGGAGTGCATAAACTGAAGTGATGTAATACACAAAGACACGTGAGCTGGTGCAAGAGTGGGAGTGAATGAAAACACAAAGCAGACATAAACAAGGTGAGAGACAAAGACTTGGTGCAGGTGCAGTGATGTGAACATAATAAGCTGGGTGTGAGGAATAGTGGACTAATGAACAGGAGAAAACAGAATATAACAACTATGACAAGAACTAGAATTATACATGACATGAGAACAAAAGAACTTACATGAGAACAAATCAGGAAACATGGAGCATACATAATAAAGCAAAACTAAACTGGTGACAATAGCAAAACAACCAAGTGATAAAACAATGAACAATAAATGTAAACACAACTGGCTAAAGATAACTAGAACAGAACGAAAGGCCAAAACAAGGAAAACAAAGTGACATATAAAACATAACAGAATAAACCATGATGAAAATAAACAACTAATAAATCAAAGATGGAGAGAACAATACAGCAAAAGGCCCCAGTCATGACACATGTAGGTGCAGCTCATTCCCTTCCAATACGCAAGTCACAACAGATTTCACAGCAATGAACATTGTGATTTCAGCCATCCACAGTTCCAACTGGTTTCTGCACTTGTGCAGATTATTAGAAGATGGACTTATGTCTCGTATTTTAATCATCCCCATCTTCTACATCCGGCAATGTCCAATTGTTTGGGTTGTCACATTCAGTTCCACAAGTGCAGATCTGAACGTACGGTAGACTTGCAGTCGTACACTGTCATTTCTGTCAATTGCAGTTACTGTCGTAACAATACAAAAGTGTGATGTCACACACTTCTTCTGGGGCGGATTCTTTCGTGTACTGGTAGCATCGATGTTGATTCAGATGTAGATCTATATTATCCTTGTCCAGCTGGATCAGTAATATTTGGTTTGGGAATGTGACTGTGGGCCCACAGTCTTGGTACCTAGGACTTGGTACCTAGCTTGCATGGCATGTCCGGGGACCGTGGGAGGTGGGGAGTGTGACTAGGGCAGTACACCTGTCAAACAATAATGCAGGTGCCCTAAAATGAGCTCAGGGAGGACAGAAACCTCCCATGGAGCAGAAGGGCACAAGCTCACTTGAGCTTGATTTTCACATGGATACAGAGCATGAAAACGGGCCTCGTGATCCTTCTGACTTTTTGGGTTTTAAGCAGGAGGTGTCAGTAAAGTTACCACAGGGATAACTGGCTTGTGGCAGCCAAGCATTCATAGCGACGTCGCATTTTGATCCTTCGATGTCTACTCTTCCTGTCATTGTGAAGCAGAATTCACCAAGCGTTGGATTGTACACCTACTAATAGGGACCGTGAGCTGGGATTAGACCATCGTGAGATAGGTTAGTTTTACCCTACTGATGATGTGTTGTTTCAGTAGTAATCCTGCTCAGTACGAGAGGAACCGCAGAGTCAGACATTTGGTGTATGAGCTTGGCTGAGGAGCCAATGGTGCGAAGCTACCATCTGTGGGATTATGACTGAACGCCTCTAAATCAGAATTCTGCCTAGACGAAGCAATACTGAAGTGCCATGGATTTTCAGTTGGCCCCTGATAGTTGGGCCACCTTACCCAGGGGGCCCCAATGACCAGAGCTGTTTGTGACTGGACTGGGATGAAGATTATATGGCCGCCACTATCCTTCCTCGCACCTCATGTTTGTGGAGAACTTGGTACTAAATCATTTGCAGATGACCTGGGTCGTCTGCATACGTGTCCTCTGTGGGTGGTAATTGTAACACAGGCTTGTTTGTGGTGGTGGCTAAGATGAAACAAAGTTCATCCAATGACTCTACATCTCTTTCTTTTTTGCCATACAAGAGTAAAGCAAATTTCCTCACTGATTCAATGAATTTAGCCTTATTCGTGCTGGTATAAAAACTCCCAGACATCACCTAGGCCGGCACTGTAGGACAAAGTTACTTTTATTTGTTTGACAAATATTAGAGCTTTAATTTCTGAGTCTCAGTTATAAACGTTTCAGTGGCATTCCAGTGTTGACAGGACTGGCAAGACATGACAGTGTAGGAACATTGTATTTTCGTTATTTGGTCGACTTTTATACCTCGACTTTGAGGATGCAAACCCTAGTGTTACACTTTGGACGAGTGTGGAGGACGAACCCAAAAGCAGGGAGCAGAGAAATGGACATTAGAAGACGGATTTATTTAACAACGGAATTGTATACAAAGGAAATGATATGCAGGGATGTATAAAGTAGTCTAGCCAAGTGGAGACCAGCCCGCACAGTGGTGGAACCAGGAGAGCCGCAGTCCCGGCAACTTCTGTCCTGGTGTGGTGGGTTCGGAGCCAGGTGGCCGCCAACATGCTGTCGACGTGGCTGGGGAAGATACACAGATGGGTGAGTGCTGAGCCAGGCACTTCCACAAGTGATTCTCACAGTCAGTCAGCGACAAACTATCACAGCTGGGTCCAGATATGTACAGTAGTGTTCAGAATAACAGTAGTGCTATGTGACTAAAAAGATTAATGCAGGTTTTGAGTATATTTCTTATTGTTACATGGGAAACAAGGTACCAGTAGATTCAGTAGATTCTCACAAATCCAACAAGATCAAGCATTCATGATATGTACACTCTTAAGGCTATGAAATTGGACTATTAGTAAAAAAAAAAAAAAAGTAGAAAAGGGGGTGTTCACAATAATAGTAGTGTGGCATTCAGTCAGTGAGTTTGTCAATTTTGTGGAACAAACAGGTGTGAATCAGGTGTCCCCTATGTAAGGATGAAGCCAGCACCTGTTGAACATGCTTTTCTCTTTGAAAGCCTGAGGACAATGGGACGTTCAAGACATTGTTCAGAAGAACAGCGTAGTTTGATTAAAAAGTTGATTGGAGAGGGGAAAACTTATACGCAGGTGCAAAAAATTATAGGCTGTTCATCTACAATGATCTCCAATGCTTTAAAATGGACAAAAAAATCAGAGACACGTGGAAGAAAATGGAAAACAACCATCAAAATGGATAGAAGGGGGGCGCTGTTGAGCAGCGAACAAGCATGTTGGATTAGCACTAAGCTCTGCTTAATTTCGCACTAAAACTTACAAAAACCCGGATAACCAGAACAAAACAACTTTCTAAGATGTCTACAACAGCCGCAGCTACCACCAGTGAATTGCCAGGTCGTCTTTCAAGCTCACAGAAGCCAAGAACTAGCCCGATACGAGAAGAGGAACATGAGATAGCTACAGGTAGCATGGCGGACTTAGCATCTGTGCTAGCGGAGCTAAGGGCTATCTGTGCTGACTTCAGTACCAAGCTTGAGACTACTAATGTGCGACCTGGAGATATGAACAACTCTATCATTGCTTTGGAGCAGAGTCTGATTGAAGTGAGGGCAAACATCACCTCTAACACTGCACGTATATCGTCTTTAGAGGACGACCTGGAAGTTGCTAAAGCGGACTTGGCTAGCGCTGCTAAACGTATTACTTATTTGAAATCAAAAGCAGAGGGCTTAGAAAATCAAGGACGCCGTAAGAATATCCGCCTTTTCGGGCTGAAAGAAATGGCAGAGGGAAGTCAATCTATGTTTGAGTTTGTGAAAACCATGTTGCCACAATGGCTGGGACTGAGTGCTGAGAGAAGTTTCACTCTTGAGCGGGTGCATCGCGCTCTGGGTAGACCGAGACCAGGTCAGTCCAGAGCTGTGCTTATACGCTTCCTGATGTTTCAAGACCGAGAGTTTGTTCTCCGCGCCGCACGACAGAAGGACATCTTCCACTCAGAGAACAAGCTGCTATTCGTCCCAGACCTGTCAGCTGAGACCATGCGTAGGCGCTCCGAATTCAACGCAGTAAGGAAGAAATATGTTGACAAGGGTCTTTTTTGTGGATTTCACATTAACCCCTGCAAGCTGAGAATCCTACACGGAGGAAGAATTCGTCTTTCTGCGACGCCAAAAGAAGCCGAGGACTTCTATCAAAAGAACATCTGAAGGTTGTGTGGTGAGACAGATTAATCTCTTTTCCCCCTGGTACTGTACCCCTCTGACTTTTAAATGGACAAAGGTTTTGTTTTGCATGGCACAACTCTTTAATATACATTTAACATAAGACTTGATTCTACATTGAATGTGCCAAACTGTTATTCATACTTATTTTTAATAGTAAACTCTTCTATCTGACAAGATGGATATTTTATGTTATCTTTTTAGATTTGTGTTGTTATTATAATTGGTGGTGGTAATAGTATTAATATTAGCATTGGAATTGCTACCATTACTTTACCATTACATGCCATAGGTATTAAAGGCACTGCGCTGCGGTGGTTTGAATCATATTTGTCTAATAGATTACAATTTGTTCATGTAAATGGGGAATCTTCTTCACAGACTAAAGTTAATTATGGAGTTCCACAAGGTTCTGTGCTAGGACCAATTTTATTCACTTTATACATGCTTCCCCTGGGCAGTATTATTAGACGGTATTGCTTAAATTTTCATTGTTACGCAGATGATACCCAGCTTTATCTATCCATGAAGCCAGAGGACACACACCAATTAGCTAAACTGCAGGATTGTCTTACAGACATAAAGACATGGATGACCTCTAATTTCCTGCTTTTAAACTCAGATAAAACTGAAGTTATTGTACTTGGCCCCACAAATCTTAGAAACATGGTGTCTAACCAGATCCTTACTCTGGATGGCATTACCCTGACCTCTAGTAATACTGTGAGAAATCTTGGAGTCATTTTTGATCAGGATATGTCATTCAAAGCGCATATTAAACAAATATGTAGGACTGCTTTTTTGCATTTACGCAATATCTCTAAAATCAGAAAGGTCTTGTCTCAGAGTGATGCTGAAAAACTAATTCATGCATTTATTTCCTCTAGGCTGGACTATTGTAATTCATTATTATCAGGTTGTCCTAAAAGTTCCCTAAAAAGCCTTCAGTTAATTCAAAATGCTGCAGCTAGAGTACTGACAGGGACTAGAAGGAGAGAGCATATCTCACCCATATTGGCCTCTCTTCATTGGCTTCCTGTTAATTCTAGAATAGAATTTAAAATTCTTCTTACTTATAAGGTTTTGAATTTATCAGGTCCCATCTTATCTTAGGGACCTCGTAGTACCATATCACCCCAATAGAGCGCTTCGCTCTCAGACTGCAGGCTTACTTGTAGTTCCTAGGGTTTGTAAGAGTAGAATGGGAGGCAGAGCCTTCAGCTTTCAGGCTCCTCTCCTGTGGAACCAGCTCCCAATTCAGATCAGGGAGACAGACACCCTCTCTACTTTTAAGATTAGGCTTAAAACTTTCCTTTTTGCTAAAGCTTATAGTTAGGGCTGGATCAGGTGACCCTGAACCATCCCTTAGTTATGCTGCTATAGATGTAGACTGCTGGGGGGTTCCCATGATGCACTGTTTCTTTCTCTTTTTGCTCTGTATGCACCACTCTGCATTTAATCATTAGTGATCGATCTCTGCTCCCCTCCACAGCATGTCTTTTTCCTGGTTCTCTCCCTCAGCCCCAACCAGTCCCAGCAGAAGACTGCCCCTCCCTGAGCCTGGTTCTGCTGGAGGTTTCTTCCTGTTAAAAGGGAGTTTTTCCTTCCCACTGTAGCCAAGTGCTTGCTCACAGGGGGTCGTTTTGACCGTTGGGGTTTTACATAATTATTGTATGGCCTTGCCTTACAATATAAAGCGCCTTGGGGCAACTGTTTGTTGTGATTTGGCGCTATATAAAAAAATTGATTGATTGATTGATTGATTATTATTTTATTTTATTTATTTATTTATTTTTTGCTAAATGTATTACATTTTTATTTTTAATTATTTAAAAAAAAATACTATTATTATTATTTTTTAAGACGAGGGGTATAGAGTACTAGGGAACTTAAAAAGTATCCGGGTAAGATTTTTCCTTTTTTTTTTTTTTATGTGCGGGTTGGCAGAAACCGCTGGCCTTTTTTACTTTACTAAGACAGTTAAACCACTCCCCCTAGTGTGGATTGGTGTACCCCCATTTTTTCACTTTAGAGCAAGGGATGGGGGGTTTAATAGCCCTTTTTTTGGCTGTTATTTGTTGTTTGTTTTTGTTCTGTAATGTTTGCCACACAGACAATATGATTCCTCAAGTCCTTTTTATCTATGTGCATTTTACAATTGAATGGACAGTAAAGAATTTGTTGATTTGAAAATAACTTGGAATGTCAGGGGCCTAAGACAACCTACTAAATTAAAACAGGTTATGAACAGGTTAAAACTTTTCAATTCTAAAATAATTTTTCTTCAAGAAAGTCATTTAACAAAATCAGAAATAAAAGGTATAAAAACTGGTGGTGTGGGCAGGTGATGCATTCAGCTTATAATAATTATGCAAGGGGTGTATTAATCCTTATTCATAGACCAATACATTTTCAGATCAATAATATAATTCAAGATAATGCAAGACGCTACATAATAGTTCAGGGTAATCTTTTCTCTCTCACGTTGAACCTTGTTAGCGTCTATGGCCCAATTGAAGACAATCCTAATTTTTTCAATGATCTATTCCTTACATTGTCTACTCTAAATGGGTTTTATATAATTGGAGGAGATTTTAACTGCACATTACAACCCATTCTGGATCGTAACACAGGTTTTGATCCCTCTAAATTAAAAACAAGGAAGCTTCTCAATCAATATTGCGGAGATCTGAATCTGGTGGAGATCTGGAGGGATCTCAATCCAAGTAAAAGGCAGTTTTCATGCTATTCCGGCCCTCAGAAATCTCAATCTCGAATTGATTACTTTATTGTATCACAAAATTTATTATCTAAAATCATGGATTGTTGGTATGATGGCATTGTTATTAGTGACCATGCTCTGGTTAGTATGAACATACACATTGAAAAACTCATTCACTGCCCCAGTAATTGGCGTTTTAAAAATATCTGGCTTCAAAATAAGGATTTTGTTGTACACATTAAAAGTAAAATTGATCTTTACTTTGATTTGAATACCAATCAAACCAGCGCTAGCACAAGGTGGGAGGCATTCAAAGCCTTCATAAGGGGTGAAATCATTAGCTACACAAGTTCAAAATCTAAACAACAAAAAGCTGAAATATGTGACCTAGAGAGACAAATAAAATCATTGGAACATGATGTGGATCAAGGAGATGATCTGATCAAACAAAAAGAGCTATTTCTTTTGAGGAGCAAATATAATACATTGTCTACAGAAAAAGCTGCAAAAGGTTTACTGTGGCTTAAGCAATCCTATTATGACCAAGGGGAAAAGGCAGGAAAACTTTTGGCATGGAGAATTAGGAAATTGCAGACGGAACGAGCGATCAATACTATAAAGAAGTCTGATGGTAATTTAAGTGTTGACCCCCAACAAATTAATGATAGCTTCAGGGAATTTTATGAAAATCTTTATAAATCAGAATGCCCTCGAGTTTCATGTGAATGAGAAACTTTTCTTGACTCTCTTGTTTTTCCAACGCTAACAGATGACAAGAAATCAGATTTAGAAACAAAACTTACTGTGGAAGAAATATCAGCAGCCATTAAAAATATTAATACAAATCGTGCCCCAGGGCCAGATGGCTTAACTATAGAATTCTATAAAACATTTGAAAAACAATTAATACCCCCCCCCCCCCCCCCCCCCATTAGATATGTATCTTGAATCATATGATAGAGGAATTTTACCCCAATCGCTCAGATTGGCTTTAATTACATTAATCCTAAAACCTAATAAGTCACCTACAGAATGTTCTTCATACAGACCAATACGTTTGATGGGCTGCGACACCAAAATACTCTAAGGTTCTTGCATTACGTTTAGAGCAATATATACCGAATCTGATACACAGTGACCAAAGTGGATTTGTTAAACATAGACAAGGCTTCCACAATATAAGAAGGGTGTTGAATATTATTAATGAGAAGGTGGGATCCAGGGACACTGCACTACTGTCACTGGACACCCGTCAAGCTTTTGATCGAATTGAATGGCCGTTCTTATTTAATGTCTTGCCACAGTTTGGCTTTGGAAGCAGCTATCTCAACTGGATACAACTTTTATACACAAATCCAACTGCTAGTATTCTTATGAATGCCATAACTTCTAAACCAATTTTCTTAGAAAGGTCCACACGCCAAGGCTGCCCTCTTTCTCCAATGCTGTTTATTTTAGCCTTGGAGCCATTGGCTATGTCTATATGTAATAATGAGGGCCTGTCAGGCATTCAAATAGGTGAAATTGATCATAAAATATCTCTTTACACCGATGATGTAATTCTATTCCTAACCAACCTATCCACAAGTTTACCAAATTTAATAAAACACATAAAACGTTTTGGAAGCTTCTCGGGCTATTTAATTAATGATCCAAAATCTTCCATCTTATTTTTAAATGATGAAGAACAACTCAATCCGGTGGTACAAACTCCTTTTTTGAATGCAAGAGAAGGGTTTACTTATCTAGGTGTCAAAATTGCTCCCAATATCAGAAATGTAGTTAAACTGAACTATGATCCATTAATATTGGAGGTGCAGCAATTATTAGACAGATGGATGACAATGCCAATATCAATAATTGGGCATATAAACATTATTAAAATGACAATCTTGCCAAAGTTTTTGTATCTTTTTCAGTCAATACCCCTTTTACTAACAGAATCATTCTTCAAAGATATTAATAGAATACTTCTAAACTTTATTTGGAATAATAAAAAGGCTAGATTAAGATTGAGGCTGCTTTATATGCCTTATGAAAGCGGAGGGTTACAATTACCAAACTTTAAATGGTATTATTGTCTGCTCAATTACGTTCTGCAATGTTTTACTTCTCAAAGGAACCCCCAGCTTGGGTAGTAAGAGAACAAGAGACAATCCCAGATCTTTCTATAAAACAATATTTATATTCAGCTGAACCTAAAACTTTGAAGAAAATTACTCGTAACCCATTTTTAAAGAATACTATTGATATTTGGTACAAAGCACACAAACAGATTGGAGATACCCCATTGCTCTAACAATTCTCTCCTATATGGGGTAACACAGCCTTCAAAGCAGGGAGAGCAGATGGGGGATTCAAATTATGGGCACAAAAAGGTGCGAGCACTATAGGTGACATATATGTGAATGGTGAACTTCTGCTATTTCATCAATTGTGTCAGAAATTTTCAATTCCAAAGGAGCATTTTTTTAAGTTTTTACAATTGAAACATTTTATGTCATCAAAGCTCAAAAGTGGCATTTCCTATGAACCTCCTTCATGTAGTATAGAGAATATTGTCTCTTCAAATCAAAATGGAAAAAAGCTAATCTCCATGTTTTATAGGACTCTAATGCTACATGATAAAAAACAAGTAAAGATAGGTTGGATGCATGGATCACTGATACTCAAGAGAATATTGACATTTCTGATTGGGAGAAAGTCTGTCTTAAAGCTCAAAAACAAACTGTTAATACTAGATTGCGTTTATTACAATATAAATGGTTAATGAGAACATATATTACTCCTGTCAAATTATATCAATGGGCCCCTGACACTCCTGACCTCTGTAATAAGTGTACAAATGATAAAGGTACTTTGTTTCACTGTTTATGGGACTGCTGGAAAATTGAGGACTTTTGAAAATCTGTGACTCAGACCCTTTTGTCCATAGTCGGTGTGAAGATTCCCCTTCATGCAACACTTTGCATTTTAGGTTTATATCCCAAAGACTTGGTTATTAATAAAGAACAAGCCACGCTGGTTGATTTTGGACTTCTGTCGGCCAGAAGAACAATTGCTTTATTTTGGAAAAGTGTGGACGCTCCTCCATTAAAAGTCTGGATTACAGAAATGGCATCTTGTTTCGCATTGGAAAAACTGACCTATATTTTAAGAGGAAAGGCTGAGGACTTTGAGGTCATTTGGAGACCCTTGACTGAGTTTTTGAAAAACAAGTAACTTCTATTGTGACTTGACAGTTGATTGTTGTTATTATTATTATTACTATTTTTTTTTTCTGTCATCCGTAAGCATCTGTGTGGTCAATGTTCTGTTTTGTGTATTTTTGTTTTTTTTAACCCCTTAACGCCTATCGTCGCATATATACTACAATATTTGACTCAAATATGCAACATACCAAATTGACCAGTATGCCTGTTGTCGCAAATTTGCAACATACCATTAGTATTATTATAACATTATAACATAAATTATTACCAAAATACCAAAATTACTATTTATTTTTTGTGCAAAAGTGAAATTAATAATCTCAACATTATTTACCATCTACTTAAAGGCAAAAACACACACAAAACATTTTTTTTATATACAGCTATATAAATTCATGCGTTAAGGGGTTAAAATGACAAAATCAATAAACATATTATTTTAAAAAAAATGGATAGAAGAATAACCAGAATGGCAAAGGCTCACCCATTGATCAGCTCCAGGATGATCAAAGACAGTCTGGAGTTACCTGTAAGTGCTGTGACAGAAGACGCCTGTGTGAAGCTAATTTATTTGCACGAATCCCGTACAAAGTCCCTCTGTTAAATAAAAGACATGTGCAGAAGAGGTTACAATTTGTCAAAGAACACATCAACTGGCCTAAAGAGAAATGGAGGAATATTTTGTGGACTGATGAGACTAAAATTGTTCTTTTTGGGTCCAAGGGCTGCAGACAGTTTGTGAGACGACCCCCAAACTCTGAATTCAAGCCACAGTGCACGGTGAAGACAGTGAAGCATGGTGGTGCAAGCATCATGATATGGGCATGTTTCTCCTACTATGGTGTTGTGCCTATATATCATATACCAGGTATCATGGATCAGTTGGGATATGTCAAATATTTGAAGAGGTCATGTTGCCTTATGCTGAAGAGGACATGCCCTTGAAATGGGTGTTTCAACAAGACAGTGACTCCAAGCACACTAGTAAACGAGCAAAATCTTGGTTCCAAACCAACAAAATTAATGCCTCGCAGATGTGAAAAAATCATGAAAAACTGTGGTTATACAACTAAATAGTAATTTAGTGATTCACAGGATTGCTAAAAAAAAAAAGCAGTTTGGACATAATAGTTTTGAGTTTGTAGCGTCAACAGCAGATGCTACTATTATTGTCAACACCCCCTTTTCTACTTTTTTTTACTAATAGCCCAATTTCATAGTCTTAAGAGTGTGCATATCATGAATGCTTGGTCTTGTTGGATTTGGCCGGGCAGACCACTACCGGGGTCCAGGTGGCGTGTGAGTGCTTCCTGGACTGCCCGCTCCACATCCCAGGTCAGCGCCCCCACAATCATGGATCAGGGAAGAATTGTGTCTGGTGTCTCTGGCGGATCCTTGACAGAGGAAAACTAGCTGATTGGATGTATTCAAGGTTGCGTGTTCGGTCCAGACGATAAATGGAACTACGGTCCCCTCCAGCCAATGTCTCCACTCGGCTAGCGCTTCCTTAACGACTAGGAGTTCCCGTTACCCACGTCATAGTTCCTTTCAGCGGGGGTCAGACATCGCGCAAAATATGCGCACGGGTGTACCCGCTGGTCTTTTTCTGATTGTTGAGACAACACTGCCCCTAGCCCAGTGTCAGACGCGTCAACCTTGACAATCAACTGACGATCGGGATCTGGTTGGGTGAGAACAGGTGCGGTGGCGAAATGTTCCTTTAGTTGGGTGAAAATGGCGTCAGCCTGATGTGTCCACTGAAAAACTATTTTTGAAAAAGTGAGCGCAGTGAGAGAAGCGGCGATCTGGCTGAACCCGCGAATGAAGCGTCAGTAGAAATTCGTGAACCCAAGGAATTGCTGTGCCTGTTTTACGCAAGTGGGAACTGGCCGGTCAACAACCGCGTTGACCTTGGCTGGGTCTGGTTTGAGGGAAATTATGTATCCTAAAAAAGACACAGTGTCAAGATGAAACCCGCACTTTTCGGCCTTGACGAACAATCGGTTCTCCAACAGCCACTGGAGAATGAGACGAACGTGCTTGATGTGCTATGAAAGGTTAGGTGAGAAGATCAGAATATCGTCCAAGTTGACGAAAATGAAGCGGTTCAGGAAATCCCGCAACACATCATTGACTAGCGCCTGGAAGGTTGCCGGTGCATTGGTGAGGCCGAAGGGCATAACCAAATACTCGAAATGGCCGAGTGGTGTATTGAAGGCTGTTTTCCACTCGTCCCCCTCCTTGACATGCACCAGGTGGTAGGCATTGCGGAGGTCCAATTTGGTAAATATGGTCACCCGTGCAAGGAACTAAAAACCAAATCAAGAAGAGGAAGTGGGTACCGGTTGCGCACCGTTATGGCGTTTAGCCCTCAGAAATCAATGCAGGGGCGAAGGGTCCCGTCCTTCTTACCAACAAAGAAGAAGCCTGCCCCTAGGGGAGAGGAAGAGGGGCAGATCAGCCCAGCAGCCAAGGAGTCCCGGATGTAGGTCTCCATTGACTCGCGTTCCAGGCGGGAGAGGTTGCACAGCCTCCCAGATGGTAAGGGAGTGCCAGGAAGCAAGTCAATGGCACAGTCATAAGGACGGCGAGGAGGACGTGAGAGAGCACGATTCTTGCTGAATACTTCACCAAGGTTGTGATACTCCAAAGGGACTAAAGACAAATCAGGTGGTGAGACTACCTTCTCCTTGACAGCAACGCTGGGAGGAACCGAGGAACTAAGACACCCTTTCAGACAGGCTTTGCTCCATTGAGTGATGACCCCGGACTGCCAATCCATACCGGGATTGTGTTTGAAGACCCAAGGGTGGCCTAGAACCAAAGGGGACGAAGATGGGATTACATAAAGCTGGATTATTTCACGGTGGTTCCCTGACACCACTAACGTGACTGAGGCTGTGCAGTGAATGATGGAATGAAATGGAGTGCTGTCTAACGCATGCACCAACAGTGGGGAAGGAAGTGCCTCTAATGGCAACCTAGCCTGGGAAGCTAAGGTTGAGGCAATGAAATTGCCCTCGTTGAGTGCCGAGTCAGAGAGTGTTTCACCACCAAAACAGAGTGTGGCCAGGATTTGAGTGCGGTTGGATCCCCCACCCGTGAATCTCGCTTGGCTCACCCGCAGCCCGGATCCTACGGGTGAGAGTTTGCTTTTGGCTGAATGGGGCATGTGCTTAGGCTATGCCCCTTAGCACTACAATATAAACACTCCCCTGCTGCCAGCCTCCGTTGACGTTCTTTGGGGGCAATTTGGCCCTGCCAAGCTGCATAGGATCACCAGCAGGGGATGCTGGCGTGTCAGAGGACGACTCAATGGAGCTTGGTAGAGGCAGACCTGGTGTATGCCGAGAGGTGGGGCGAGCGGAAAAGTCCCGGTCAGCCCAACGGCCTTTGTCCCGGCGGCGCTCTCTGATGCGGTTGTGTAAACGGATACTTAAATATATATAAGCTCGTCCAGATCACTAGGATCATCCCGGTCCAGCGCTCGAAGACGTCTCCTGCTCATCACGCCGGGACCTCTTCCTCCAGCTCCGGCTCTGGTTCATCTCGTCCATCTGCAGAAGACCCCATGCAGCTGGGTCGAACCCGGCTGACCACCGAGGAGAGGCAGTGCCGAAGAGGCCAGGGCCTGTGCTTCTACTGTGGACAAGCTGGTCATGTGGTCACTGAATGCCAGGCCAGGGGTGCCCCCGTGCAATTACAACCAGTACAGTGGGTGAGTCAAAAATTCCATTACTTCAGTTTCTCCCCAAAACTTGATCACGGCCAGCTTTATCTCTGATCAGTCATCCTGTTCCATACCGGTATTTATTGATTCTGGTTCTGACACTGATTTACTGCAATCCTCTCTCGTCAGCTCCCTACACTTTAAGCTGTACTGCATCTCATGTCCACTGGTTATGCATGCCATTGATCGCCATGAGCTTGGTCACATCACTCACCACACTCAATCAGTTCAGCTGGTCATAGCTGGTACTCATTCTGAAAGTTTTCACGTATTTGATAAAATGACTCACTCCACCATTTTGGGGCATCCCTGGTTAAAGAAACACTGTCCACAGATAAACTGGTCCAAGGGACGAATCAGTTCTTGGGTCGCTGTGTAGTCATGTCTGCAAAAGTCACCAGTTCACCTAATCCTGATCTTACTGGGTTTCCTCCGTGTTATCATGATCTCACAGACGTTTTCAGCAAAGCCAAGGCTAAATTGCTATCTCCACATCGAGCATATGACTGCGCCATTGAGCTACTTCCATATGCCAGTCCCCCACGGGGAAAGTTGTTTTCTCTGACTGCCCCTGAACGCATCACCATGAATGATTACAACCAAGAATCTTTAGAGGCTGGTTTAATTTGTCCTTCTTCTTCTCCCCCAGGGGCAAGGTTTTTCTTTGTAGAAAAGAAAGATAAGTCTCTCCATCCCTGTACTGACTATCATGGAATTAATGACATTACTGTTAAGAACCGTTATCCCCTGCCACTGTTTGTTACCGCTTTTGAGCTACTAGAGGGTGCCACGATCTTTACAAACCGTGATCTCCGCAATGCGTAACTGAATATATCGGGGCATATCCAACCTGCGCTATGTGCAAATCCTCCACCTGACCACCTAGCAGCAAGCTCCATCCGTTACCCATTCCTACACAACCTTGGTCACACATCATAGTTGACTTTATATTCATAACAGGATTGCCTCCGTTCAAGGGACATACTTACTGTTGTTGACCACCTGTCCAAAATGGTGCACTTTGTACCCTTACCTAAACTGCCAACCGCAAAAGAAACTGCTTGAGTTTTGCACACTGCTGGGGGTCTCCTCCAGTCTCACCTCTGGATATCATCCACAGGCAAATGGACAATCTGAGAGGGTCAATCAGGAATTAGAAAAGGGCCTTTGCATCCTCGCTTCACAGCAGCCGGCCTCCTGGTCTTCTTAATTAGTATGGATTGAGCTCGCCCACAACTGTTTACCATCTGCATCCACTGGCTACTCTCCATTTCATGTGTAGCATGGTTTTCAGCCTTCTCTGTTCTTTTCCACAGACTTAACTTCACATGTACCCTTGGCCCTGTCACTCATCCTCCACTGCCGACGGACCAGGGACCGGGCCTGTCAAGCTTTGCTGTGATCATCAGTGGGTTACCAGGACGCAGACAAGAAGAGGTTACAGGAACCTGTCTACTCACCTGGACAATGGATGTGGCTCTCCACCCGCCATCTGCCCATCCGGGGTCTGCCAAGGAAGCTCGCTCCCAGGTTGGTTGGTTCATTTCCCATCTCAAAGATAATTAACCTGGTTTCTGTCTGCCTTTGGTTGCTCAGGTCTATGAGGATACACCCCACCTTCCACGTCAGACATATGAAGCCTGCCCGCACCAGTCATTTGTCCTGTTGCCACATTGTGTTTTGACCACCTGCCTATTTATAACAACCAGGCAATTTGCCTGATGATTCTGATCTGTTTGCTTCTTTTGGACTGCCTCTCTGTGTACTGGACCCCACTGATTCAGTAAACGCCTCTTTGAACCAGAGCTACTGTGTCGAGTCCTACATTTGTCTCCAGCCTTTTCTCTTCGACATATCTGATATATTCAAGTTGAAATGTGCAGCATACATCGCACCTAACATATATTTGGTGATTTTATTTGACAATCTGCACAGAAAACTGACAGTCGGAATTCCAAATGTATCTCATTATAACATGTTTTTGGTATGTCACAAACAAGGAGTTAAAATGACTTGTTAGCACAGGATTCCAAGCGTATAAGATCCATTTTCATAAATTTGACATCCAAACCAACAATTTGATACCTACACTCAACAAAAATATAAACGCAACACTTTTAGTTTTGCTCCCATTTTGTATGAGATGAACTCAAAGATCTAAAACTTTTTCCACATACACAATATCACCATTTCCCTCTAATATTGTTCACAAACCAGTCTAAATCTGTGATAGTGAGCACTTCTCCTTTGCTGAGATAATCCATCCCACCTCACAGGTGTGCCATATCAAGATGCTGATTAGACACCATGATTAGTGCACAGGTGTGCCTTAGACTGTCCACAATAAAAGGCCACTCTGAAAGGTGCAGTTTTGTTTTATTGGGGGGGGGGGATACCAGTCAGTATCTGGTGTGACCACCATTTGCCTCATGCAGTGCAACACATCTCCTTTGCATAAAGTTGAAGAGAACACCTCTCCAACGTGCAAAATGCCAGCGAATGTGAGCATTTGCCCACTCAAGTCGGTTACGACGACGAACTGGAGTCAGGTCGAGACCCCGATGAGGATGACGAGCATGCAGATGAGCTTCCCTGAGACGGTTTCTGACAGTTTGTGCAGAAATTCTTTGGTTATGCAAACCGATTGTTTCAGCAGCTGTCCGAGTGGCTGGTCTCAGACGATCTTGGAGGTGAACATGCTGGATGTGGAGGTCCTGGGCTGGTGTGGTTACACGTGGTCTGCGGTTGTGAGGCTGGTTGGATGTACTGCCAAATTCTCTGAAACGCCTTTGGAGACAGCTTATGGTAGAGAAATGAACATTCAATACACGAGCAACAGCTCTGGTTGACATTCCTGCTGTCAGCATGCCAATTGCATGCTCCCTCAAATCTTGCGACATCTGTGGCATTGTGCTGTGTGATAAAACTGCACCTTTCAGAGTGGCCTTTTATTGTGGGCAGTCTAAGGCACACCTGTGCACTAATCATGGTGTCTAATCAGCATCTTGATATGGCACACCTGTGAGGTGGGATGGATTATCTCAGCAAAGGAGAAGTGTTCACTATCACAGATTTAGACTGGTTTGTGAACAATATTTGAGGGAAATGGTGATATTGTGTATGTGGAAAAAGTTTTAGATCTTTGAGTTCATCTCATTCAAAATGGGAGCAAAACCAAAAGTGTTGTGTTTATATTTTTGTTGAGTATAATTTGTCTTGTTATAAGACTATGCAAGGTATCTCCATTTTTAGGGAATTTGTAGAGGCCAGTCTGCTCACCTAAAGGGTGACCTGGCCAAGAAAGGCAGCAGCACACATCATAATAAATAAACATAATCAAGAAAACTTTAATATCAAATAACATACAATCATCTTGGTCATTGTGAGTTGTAATGATGTGTGGGGGAAAAAAACAGATGAGCATTTAAAGACACAGGCACTGTGCAAATTCAATTTGCAGTCTCTTAAAAGAGTGGAAGGCATTGAAAGAAATTTACCCAAACAGTTTCAGTTCAGAATGAAGGACATTCCGATCAGAGGTACCAGAAAACTGAAAGCTTTCTTTTCTGTTTCAGTGCAGACATGATGTATATAGAAGCATAACATGTCATTCGAGCACAGAGCGTAAGGCTTTCAGATCTCTGAACTGGAGCAAACTAGAAAGTAGTCCTGCCCCTTGTCAGTGCAAATTAGCATCAGCATATCGTAAATCTTTGACACATGATGTATCTGATTTATTTTTTCTGTTGCAAACAAAACAACCTATTCTTGATTTTGGAAGATTCTGTCGTGTGTCATCAAGGGTTGTTTGACATCCTGTTTATGGTTTTAGTTTTTTGCTGCAAATGCTTACAGAGCTCGTCCACAATAGTCCCCACAACAGAATCATATACTTGGTTTGCTGTGAGGGAGGACAAAAAGGCCCAGTCTATCACATCCAAGTCACACCTTATTAGGTATGGAATAAATTAGCTTTCTTAGGGGAAGAAACCAAGTATGTTTCTTCCACAAAGTACCAAAATGGGGAGATAGACATATTACATATCAAAGTGGCCAAAAATATGTGCTCAGTTGAGGCCTCAACCGTGTAAATATCAATGGTCACACGTTTCCCAGTAATCCTTGTGGGACAGAGTATCGGAAATAATTTACAAACCTTTATTAAACTTACAAGTAGTACTTTGGAGTTAAAATCTTTCCATAGAATTTTTTTCATTGTTATTCAAGGCTATGGATTTCTCCAACCATGGGTTGCTTATTTTGAATGATTGTATTTCCAGAAAAATCGACTAATTCTCCAATATTTACACCAAGCTCTGGTTTCTCTCTCAACATGTGACAGGACTCTACATACTTTGCCACCTGGCCCCTAGTTTTGCACCTTCAGTTTCCGCAGAAGAAATTTGCAACCTGGCATTTCATAACGTGTCATTCTATTGTCAATTTTCACATAAGATAAAAATCGAGGTTGATGTTTACCACCATTTTTTGACAATATTGTTAGCTGATCGAATTTACAAGGCTGTGAATATTTAAATGAAGTATTGAAAACACATTTTTTCCTCCAAGGCAAAAGAACAACTCAAAATAAGGTGATGGATCTATAATTTCTTTTTCCGCAAAGTAGGGTTCGTCTCATAAGTAGGGTTCTTAGAGTAAAATCTCGATTCTCCAACTTGCGTACCGCCATAGTGGGTGCACTGAATTTGCCAACTTTGACCAACAAACGTATATCTGATCCCGACTCCTTTGAACTCCCAGTGTATTCTGAAGGGGAAACTTAGTGTAATTTGAATAGTTCACATTATATTCCATGGTGAATATAATGTGTCCACTCCATGGTGTCCAAAAAATGAGGTGGGCTTCATAGATAATTGGCAAAGCTTCTGGGGAAAACCTGGTCTTGTTAGGAGAGACGGCATCCATCCCACTTTGGATGGAGCAGCTCTCATTTCTAGAAATCTGGCCAATTTTCTTAGATCCTCCAAACCGTGACTATCCAGGGTTGGGACCAGGAAGCAGAGTTGTAGTCTTACACACCTCTCTGCAGCTTCTCTCCCCCTGCCATCCCCTCATTACCCCATCCCCGTAGAGACGGTGCCTGCTCCCAGACTACCAATAACCAGCAAAAATCTATTTAAGCATAAAAATTCAAAAAGAAAAAATAATATAGCACCTTCAACTGCACCACAGACTAAAACAGTTAAATGTGGTCTATTAAACATTAGGTCTCTCTCTTCTAAGTCCCTGTTGGTAAATGATATAATAATTGATCAACATATTGATTTATTCTGCCTTACAGAAACCTGGTTACAGCAGGATGAATATGTTAGTTTAAATGAGTCAACACCCCCGAGTCACACTAACTGTCAGAATGCTCGTAGCACGGGCCGGGACGGAGGATTAGCAGCAATCTTCCATTCCATCTTATTAATTAATCAAAAACCCAGACAGAGCTTTAATTCATTTGAAAGCTTGACTCTTAGTCTTGTCCATCCAAATTGGAAGTCCCAAAAACCAGTTTTATTTGTTATTATCTATCGTCCACCTGGTCGTTACTGTGAGTTTCTCTGTGAATTTTCAGACCTTTTGTCTGACTTAGTGCTTAGCTCAGATAATTATAGTGGCCGATTTTAACATCCACACAGATGCTGAGAATGACAGCCTCAACACTGCATTTAATCTATTAGACTCTATTGGCTTTGCTCAAAAAGTAAATGAGTCCACCCACCACTTTAATCATATCTTAGATCTTGTTCTGACTTATGGTATGGAAATAGAAGACTTAACAGTATTCCCTGAAAACTCCCTTCTGTCTGATCATTTCTTAATAACATTTACATTTACTCTGATGGACTACCCAGCAGTGGGGAATAAGTTTCATTACACTAGAAGTCTTTCAGAAAGCGCTGTAACTAGGTTTAAGGATATGATTCCTTCTTTATGTTCTCTAATGCCATATACCAACACAGTGCAGAGTAGCTACCTAAACTCTGTAAGTGAGATAGAGTATCTCGTCAATAGTTTTACATCCTCATTGAAGACAACTTTGGATGCTGTAGCTCCTCTAAAAAAGAGAGCTTTAAATCAGAAGTGTCTGACTCCGTGGTATAACTCACAAACTCGTAGCTTAAAGCAGATAACCCGTAAGTTGGAGAGGAAATGGCGTCTCACTAATTTAGAAGATCTTCACTTAGCCTGGAAAAAGAGTCTGTTGCTCTATAAAAAAAAGCCCTCCGTAAAGCTAGGACATCTTTCTACTCATCACTAATTGAAGAAAATAAGAACAACCCCAGGTTTCTTTTCAGCACTGTAGCCAGGCTGACAAAGAGTCAGAGCTCTATTGAGCTGAGTATTCCATTAACTTTAACTAGTAATGACTTCATGACTTTCTTTGCTAACAAAATTTTAACTATTAGAGAAAAAATTACTCATAACCATCCCAAAGACGTATCGTTATCTTTGGCTGCTTTCAGTGATGCCGGTATTTGGTTAGACTCTTTCTCTCCGATTGTTCTGTCTGAGTTACTTTCATTAGTTACTTCATCCAAACCATCAACATGTTTATTAGACCCCATTCCTACCAGGCTGCTCAAGGAAGCCCTACCATTATTTAATGCTTCGATCTTAAATATGATCAATCTATCTTTGTTAGTTGGCTATGTACCACAGGCTTTTAAGGTGGCAGTAATTAAACCATTACTTAAAAAGCCATCACTTGACCCAGCTATCTTAGCTAATTATAGGCCAATCTCCAACCTTCCTTTTTTCTCAAAAATTCTTGAAAGGGTAGTTGTAAAACAGCTAACTGATCATCTGCAGAGGAATGGTCTATTTGAAGAGTTTCAGTCAGGTTTTAGAATTCATCATAGTACAGAAACAGCATTAGTGAAGGTTACAAATGATCTTCTTATGGCCTCGGACAGTGGACTCATCTCTGTGCTTGTTCTGTTAGACCTCAGTGCTGCTTTTGATACTGTTGACCATAAAATTTTATTACAGAGATTAGAGCATGCCATAGGTATTAAAGGCACTGCGCTGCGGTGGTTTGAATCATATTTGTCTAATAGACTACAATTTGTTCATGTAAATGGGGAATCTTCTTCACAGACTAAAGTTAATTATGGAGTTCCACAAGGTTCTGTGCTAGGACCAATTTTATTCACTTTATACATGCTTCCCTTAGGCAGTATTATTAGACGGTATTGCTTAAATTTTCATTGTTACGCAGATGATACCCAGCTTTATCTATCCATGAAGCCAGAGGACACACACCAATTAGTTAAACTGCAGGATTGTCTTACAGACATAAAGACATGGATGACCTCTAATTTCCTGCTTTTAAACTCAGATAAAACTGAAGTTATTGTACTTGGCCCCACAAATCTTAGATACATGGTGTCTAACCAGATCCTTACTCTGGATGGCATTACCCTGACCTCTAGTAATACTGTGAGAAATCTTGGAGTCATTTTTGATCAGGATATGTCATTCAAAGCGCATATTAAACAAATATGTAGGACTGCTTTTTTGCATTTACGCAATATCTCTAAAATCAGAAAGGTCTTGTCTCAGAGTGATGCTGAAAAACTAATTCAAGCATTTATTTCCTCTAGGCTGGACTATTGTAATTCATTATCAGGTTGTCCTAAAAGTTCCCTAAAAAGCCTTCAGTTAATTCAAAATGCTGCAGCTAGAGTACTGACGGGGACTAGAAGGAGAGAGCATATCTCACCCATATTGGCCTCTCTTCATTGGCTTCCTGTTAATTCTAGAATAGAATTTAAAATTCTTCTTATAAGGTTTTGAATAATCAGGTCCCATCTTATCTTAGGGACCTCGTAGTACCATATCACCCCAATAGAGCGCTTCGCTCTCAGACTGCAGGCTTACTTGTAGTTCCTAGGGTTTGTAAGAGTAGAATGGGAGGCAGAGCCTTCAGCTTTCAGGCTCCTCTCCTGTGGAACCAGCTCCCAATTCAGATCAGGGAGACAGACACCCTCTCTACTTTTAAGATTAGGCTTAAAACTTTCCTTTTTGCTAAAGCTTATAGTTAGGGCTGGATCAGGTGACCCTGAACCATCCCTTAGTTATGCTGCTATAGACGTAGACTGCTGGGGGGTTCCCATGATGCACTGTTTCTTTCTCTTTTTGCTCTATATGCACCACTCTGCATTTAATCATTAGTGATTGATCTCTGCTCCCCTCCACAGCATGTCTTTTTCCTGATTCTCTCCCTCAGCCCCAACCAGTCCCAGCAGAAGACCGCCCCTCCCTGAGCCTGGTTCTGCTGGAGGTTTCTTCCTGTTAAAAGGGAGTTTTTCCTTCCCACTGTAGCCAAGTGCTTGCTCACAGGGGGTCGTTTTGACCGTTGGGGTTTTACATAATTATTGTATGGCCTTGCCTTACAATATAAAGCGCCTTGGGGCAACTGTTTGTTGTGATTTGGCGCTATATAAAAAATTGATTGATTGATTAAGAGTTGTAGAATTGACCAGTCCATTAAAATAAATTGACAAGACAATCCTGTACTCCAAAACTTTTATTAACAAACATTGTAATTACAAACCGTTTATAAGATAAATGGTAAGAGTGGATTTTATGTAGAAATATACACTTTAATTATTGGTGCATTTAAAAAAAGGCCTTCATTAGGTCACTTACAATTCTACTACAGCAACTGCATTAATCCAACAGTCAGAAAACACTCTGGCAACTTTCTGCAACAGTCTACATGTAAACGTGAAACCACAGCTGCTGTAGAAAACCTCCATTTTTAGTCTCTCCACCACCGTGAGCTAAAGATGCAGCAGTTTAACTTTATATTTATACCTGAAAGCTTCATATAGTAATTAAATGAGGTTTTCAACAAACAGCACTAAATGGACCAAGTGTGCAGCTGAATGCACAGCACCACAGAAATATAGATCAGCCATCTCTATTTACATTTTAAAATCCAAATTCCCCTCTCCTCGAGCCGGATTATTTCAAACATTAAGATAAGTACAAAGGCACTTATCTTTGGTTTCATCACAAATAATACATCAGTGCAACATCCCACCACAAACATAAAGACAATATCAATAATAATTCAACATCCAAACAAAGGAGCCAATGCGAAGCTTCTGAGTGATGTGTATAAACCCACATAAAGAAAAGTAGTATTAAATGGCTCATTGGTATTGAGTTTGACATCTCAGTTTGGCTCCTGTATTCAGACAAAATAAATAATCAGCTGTAGATATTTATATATATATATATTTTTTAAAAACCACCACCTCTTTTCCACTGCTTATAACAGCAGTAACTATCACTTTCTGCTGTAGTGATAAGAGTTCCTTTGCCAAGAGCAGCGTTTTAGTTTCATATTCCAACTACTTCCTCCTTTGTTCATTTCAGCGTAGACAGATCGCAGAGTAGAGGTCAGCATTTTAAGCAGTCCGACACCGATGTGCACGTTTACAGAGATGCAGATGTAAAATCTGAAGCAGTCCTGCAGGATCACACAAGCACAGTCTGCCACTTCCTGAAGCGCTGCACCGCCTCACATCACAGCGGCGGCTGTCCTACTCATTTTTCAAACTGGCTCCGTTCTTCTGCTCCCGCAGCTTCCTCCTCTGCAGGTATCCGGTACGCTGCAGACGGTTCATTCTGGCTCCCAAGAAGATGACGATGCTGCCTGGCACCAGCTTGGTGGTCACCCAACCCTACAATGTTTGGGGGGGAGGGAAGAGAACAAATGTCAGGGGTAAAGCAGAGACTCTAAACCACTGCATTCTCTTTTATGGTACTAATGCTATTAAAGCACATTTTGTAGCAATTCTTCAATGTCATTTGTGGAGACAAAGTAATGATCTGGTAGGGGTGTGGGGTCCAATACTGACACCCAAGGGAGGTTTGATGGATCACAGCCCTTTTGGGTTCAAAGGTAGTTATATATTATATAACAGCTGAGTGGATCCTTGTCATTTGATTGGTGGCTTTTAAGTCACATGACAGATATTTGTACCAACTGCCATTGTGTTTTATTGACCATGCATTAGTTCTTTTTAGCGTGTTATAGGGCACCACGGGTCGCATTTGAACCCTGTGTGATTTTGCAGGATTTGACCACTTACAGGGACAGCCACTCCCACTGCGCAATATATACACAGCACAACTTCACACAGAAAAATGGTGTAATGTTTTGATTTCAGGTGCAGTCACCAAAGCGGTCGCGAAAAGTGTAGTTTTTCCAGTTCCCAGTGGAGAAGGAAAGACGAGGTGAATGGGAGAGATCGTGTTGGTATTAGGCATGTGAATCTCATCACTGACAACGATTCGATACGCACCCTGATACAATGCGATTCAGCCCTGTTCCTGATTCAATGCGATTTGATATGTATTTGATGCCGATTCAAGTCCCCACAATGCGATATGATTTGATGAATGATGGCTATTGATAAGACTAATCAATATCAATGCCATTATCGATCCCGCTTATCTGTCAGATTCTTTATCGATTTCCTTATCAATACCTCTTGTCAATTTTCTGTGTACTAAAAGTAGGCTTTACAAGTTTTCATGAAGAGCTGTTAGGATGAAAAGCAGGAAAAACTTCTGGCGCGATTTTTCACTGGAGTGAGGAAAGCAGACGTCTGTACACAAAGTCAGTGGCCGGCGTCACGGACTACTGAACAATTTTGGACTCCTATTTAAAGTTCATGTTGGACTGTTAAGCACCAAAATGTAAGTCCCTTTTCTGTTTATAAATTAATAAAATATCAAATGACAAGGATCTATTGTAGCAGTGATATAAAACAAATTGATGTTTTTCCATTGCATGTGTGCTACGCCTTGTTGAATGGTACGTTCCAGCTTTCACCTCATGACATTCGTACCATTGAACTTAAACATTCATCATTTGTATACTATACAGCTTGTTACTAAAACTCAGTGCTTGAACAGGAAGTATTTTAAAGGAAAAAAAAAGTGGAATTGTCTGAAATCCATTTTAACTCTAGTGGTGTATAATATACAAATGATATTCTTTTGAGAAAAGGACTGAGGAGAGTTAAAGTTGCCAGTTAGACTCACTTCAGTGAATGTACAAGTAAATTTGCAAATTACATACTTTTTTTTTATGGATAGTTCTTTTGCATGGAGGTGCTGACATGAACAGAATGTGGCAGGACCTTTAAAGACATCTCTTCACGATAAACATTAATATGTGTAGATGACCTATTAAAATGAGGTCTGGTCAAGGCCGACAAGGCACATAGCTAATGACTGTTATTCGGTACTTTAACGTTTCCCATAATCCCCCTGCACTTCCCAGAATGCACCACGGTGCAAGCAGAGTTCTGGCGTTTCAAAGCCATGTAAACAGTGGCTCGCGAGGATGTGATTATGCAGATTCAGCAACTTCACAAACGACTGATGATGACAACACGTTCCCTCAAACTGAGAGGGTTATCTAGCACCTGTGATGAACTTCTGCTGAACCCCGATGTCTTGTTATCCATGCTTCACAAGGTGTGTTTAGACTGTGCCATAAACCGGTGTCGGAGACGGAATGCCCCCCCCCCGATGACGCACTTCATGGATTATCACCTCATTTCTGCTTCAAATTGCACTCCAGTCATCTATCTCAGCGACAGATAGCTGAAGCTTTAGTACAACAATCATTTACACATAAATTCAGCATTATTTCATCATAAAAGGTGGCAGACGTGATCAGAGCGCCGCGGCTAAAGGAGCTGCTAGCTGATGCGTTCACCGCGCGTTGGACATTTCAAAGCGTCACAGAATTTCACCATGCTTCTGCTTAAAACTGACTTTAGAATGATTTAAGAGGTTTTACCTTTATTATCTGATGGTTAATAATCCATTAATCCATTTGATTCCTTTGGATGAAGAGACTCCGTCTTGGACGTGCTGCTGTGGTCTGAAATGACGCATGCGCAGATGCCAAAGGCGGACTGATTTTTAGGGGTGGCCTGTTCAGTCCGTGACACCAGAAGTCTGCTGAAACAGACCTCTCGCGTGAATCACGGACAGCGAGAGATTCACAACTGCGAATCAGCGAATTTGGCAATTATACCAATGAAACTAACTGAAATTTCCTCTAATCATGACGTCTGCCATTCACACCAAAGAGTTCGATCTTTGTCTCATCAGACCATAGAATTTTGTTTTTCATGGTCAGAGTCTTTCAGGTGCCTTTTGGTAAACTCCAGGTGGGCTGCCATGTACCTTTTACTAAGGAGTGGCTTCTGTCTGTTCACTCTACCATACAGACCTGATTGGAGGATTGCTGCAGAGACAGTTGTCCATCTGAAAGATTCTCTCTCCACAGAGGAATGCTGGAGCTCTGACAGATTGACCATTGAGTTCTTGGTCACCTCAATGACTAAGGCTTTTCTCCCCCGATCGCTCAGTTTAGACAGGCGGCCAGCTCCAGGAAGAGTCCTGTTTGATACCCAATCAATTGAATTTACTCCCCAATCAATTGAATTTACCCCAGGTGGACTCCAATTAAGTTGTAGAAACATGATGCACCTGAGCTCAATGGTAAAGGCTGTGAATATGTGATTTTTTTTTTATTTAGTTTTTTTATTTTAATAAAATCGCAACAATCTTAAAAAAATCATTATGGGGTACTGTGTGTAGAATTTTGAAGGGGGGAAAAAGTTTACTCCATTTTGGAATAAGGCAGTAATGTAACAAAATGTTGAAAAAGTGAAGCAATACTTTCCAGGTGCACTGAATAACCAGAGCTGTAATTTGGTGTAGTCAGAGGTTTTGAAAATTATGTACGTGTGCTTTTTATTGTTTTATATCAAAGTCAAGTTAATTCTGGGAGCATGCACTGGTGTAAATCACCCATGCACACAAACACCCAATCCCTATGTCTCAAAACCAAGTCTGCCTCAACCAGGTGCCAAGCATGGACGTCTACAAGACTGATGCACCTGCGCACTTGGTCATACACAAAGAAATGCAAAACATGGACCAAAGGTCAAAACTGACACTTAGAATGCAAGTGGTATTCCTCATCTTAGTCTCCCCAAGTAACCACTTGTTTGACAAAAATACATTCCAGTGGTACTCCAGTATCCTCTGAAGAGACCTAGTACCAAAGACATCAAGTCATTACCTTAGGTAACTGGTTAGCATCAAAGTCTCCCACACAGTAAGACAGGCAGCACCAACATCAACAAAACTTGAACCTTTGTTCACTTCTGATGGTCAAGTCCAAGAAGTTATTATGGATCTTGGTCATGAACCAAACTAACAAACCCAGACACTCTGGCTCCTCGACAACAAATATTTATGAAATGACATCAAATTACAAAAATAAAGGCTTAAAATTAGAGAACATAGACTGAGAATTCAGACAGTTTAAGATCCATGAGGGGTGAGATCAGTTTGCTGGATTGCTTCTTTTCTCCTCCATATTTTGATGACTGTGGCTGGTGGCGCAAACTCTAAACAACGTGGATGTGATCGTGTGGCCAATGATACACTCAAAGCCATAAACAACACCAGCTAATGATGACGTCAGACCTCCCTCAGAGCTACAATGGTGCCAGAAAAACCTTTATTAAACTCAACATGCAAGCAAAAGAAAACTACCCCCAATCAAATATTTTTGGCACCCAACATGGTCCAAGACTCACTGTTGAGCAGGACCCAATACAGAGTCAAGCACCATACTTTAGAATTACTTCAACATATTTTTTTGTTGTTGTTGTTTAATAAAGTTGCATAACACAAACATTAAGATGACATAAAAAAATAAATAATAATAAATAATAAATAAAAATACTCAGCTGCAGCTTCATCGCCTTATTTTGTGTGTGTGTGTGTGTCTCTTTTTACATTTCAATTTAGTAATTTCTTATCCTCAAAAATCCCCCAGTTCCACTTGTGCAGTTCACATCACCAGCTATGAGCACATTTTGAAAGTTGTGTGTCTGAAATGACTAGTGAAGCAGCTTAACTATAATTTCCTTAACAATTTTGCATTTTCTGATAAAAATCATCAAATTTGGCACATATTCTAAGTTAACAAATGGTTATTTTCAGATATGGAACCATCCTGCAGCTGAACTCTAATGTGCTACAGGGGTCAAAATTTTAAAATGCTCCAATCATGTTGAAGATTACACCACATTATTTGTATGATCATAATTCCAAAAAGGTATAGTTTGGACTATCTATGACTGAATGTTCAGGAGTTATGGGGTAAAAACAGCAAAAATGGTGACAAAGGTCAGTTTCAGTTTGTACAGGGGTAAAAACTTAAAGTTGCTCCAATTTTGGTTAAAAAAGTCAAACTTGTTTGGAGACCAAACATTCAACACAGTCAAAACTATCCCATTTAATTTTTTTTTCTTCAACTGATAATTTGCATCACTTTTTTTTTAACCAAAATTGGAGCAACTTTATCTTTTGACCCCTGCACAAACTGAAATTGACCTTTGTCACCATTTTTGCTGTTTTTACCCCATAACTCTAGAAAATTCAGTCAGATAGTACAAACTATACTTTTTTGGAATATTATGATTCGACAAATAATGTATAGTTTTCAACATGACTGGAGCATTTTAACATTTTCACCTCTGTAGTTCTCTGTTGACCCCAGTAGCTCATTAGAGGTCAGCTCCAGGATGGCTCCATATCTGAAAATAAACAGTTAATTTAGAATATGTGTGGCAAATTTGATGCTTGTATCAAAGTATGCACAATTGTTTTGCTATGCCGCCCCACTAGTGTGTGACTAAATCGCTAAAGTTAACTAAAAAAAAAAAAAAAAAAAAAAAAAAAAAAATCTTGTCCTCCGTCACTCACACTGAGCCACTCCCACAGTGCCTGTGGGACAGACATCCCTTTATACAAAAGGAATGGGGTGTGGCCAGCAGTACCTTACCTGCTGAAAATTCTCACACCGGCATTAAGAACGAACTTGTTTCTCATGGAGAACGAGATAGAAATGACTTGTGTATAGAAATGACTTGTGTATGAGGGACCTGTACAGCATGTTCTGATGCTGGACAAGGAACAATTTTTTTTTTATTAAATTGCAAAATGTACTTGGATTTCAGTCAGTCAGTTGAACTGAGACAACCTACCACATCATGTAAAACAACCATGCCGAGAAGCCATGGCTAAACATTTCCCATCTTAGCAACAAGTCCACTTGCCTCAACTAAGCTTAAGAACCTTCAGATCTTCACCGGTATGACAGAACTGACACCACGCTTAGATGATGTGGCCGTTTTTTTTTTTTTGTTTTGTTTTTTTTTTCCCATGTCTTACCCAGGACCAGAATGTGACACTGATCCCTCATATTAACTGGTCTAACTGACAGGATACCAGCCACATGCCTATTTGGGTACCTGCAGATCCTCAAGAACTCTCATAAATGATGAATACCTGAAAATGACACCAGAGATGTGTCAAAACCCATTTGTACCATGTTACAACTTTATCCTGGCATTTAAGTGGACCAGACACGCACACCTGTGACAGATTCTGGTAGTTCAAATCCTTCAGGGTCTATGGGGAGATGTACCACTAGATTTCAGCTAAGAGGAACTAGAAACCCACCTTGGGTACAAAAAGGACCACAGAAAATCCTCCACAATAGATGATTCAATGCAAAAGTCAAAGGAGTGAGTCTTTTCTCTGTACAGAAGCAGATATTTGGTGGAACACAGGTAGCAACCAGCCAGATGAGGCAGTGGCAGAGAGAATCCAGCAGAGGGAGACAAAGGAATAAAAGTATCCAGATACAGTGCATCCAGAAAGTACCCACAGTGGTTCACTTTTCCACATTTTATGTTACAGCCTTATTCCAAAATGGATGAAATTAATTTTTTTCCCCTCAAAACTCTACACACAATACTAGACACTGACAATATGAAACAGTTTGATATTTTTGCAAATTTATGTTAAAAAAAATTACAAAACTAACAAATCACACATATGTAAGTATTCACAGCCTTTGCCATGAAGTTCAAAATTGAGCTCAAGTGCATCCTGTTTCCACTGATCATCCTTGAGATGGTTCTATAGCTCAACTGGAGTCCACCTGGGGTAAATTCAATTGATTTGGAAAGACACCTGTCTACATATGAGGTCCCACAGTTGACAGTGCATGTCAGAGCACAAACCAAGCATGAAGTCAAAGGAATTATCTGTAGGAATTGCCTCGAGACAGGATTGCCTCGAGGCACAAATGTGGGGAAGGGTATAGAAACATTTCTGCTGCTTTAAAGGTCCCAATGAGCACAGTAGCCTCCATCATCCATAAGTTCAGATCCACCAGAACTCTTCCTAGAGCTGGCTGCCAGTCTAAACTGAGTGATTGGGGGAGAAGGCCTTAGTCAGGGAGGTGACCAAGAACCTGATGGTCAGTCTGTCAGAGCTCCAGCATTCCTCTGTGGAGAGATTAGCACTGTGAATACTTTCTAGTTGCACCATACAGCTACAAACCCAGAAGAAGTTTCCACTAAAATAACTGAAACATCCACATTCAGTGGATCAGGATCTCTTTATCCTGAATCCAAATGGGAAGAATGGAGGGACAGGCACCACAGATTCTCACATGGTAGCCAAAAGATGTTCTAGGTCTAGATTACAAGAACGGCCCCAAGGCCAAATTATGGTGGTGACTGAGAAACCCAGCTATGTCATAAGAGACAGCTATAGTCACATTAGATACAAACGACAGACACCACTTGGCTTTGTCGCTTGGTGGGTGTTCATGGTACATCTCTGTAAGATGTCTTGTAAATCACTTCAGAGGTGTTATTTGCTTACAATAGCTGCAAATTTAGGTTGTGAAGTTTACTTCTTGCTAACTTTTACAAAATATATGAGAACCCGATTTATACAGAAAAGCATCTGTTCAAGCATTTACAGCAACCTTAAATCTGTTCATCATACACTCAACAAAAATATAAACGCAACACTTTTGGTTTTGCTCCCATTTTGTATGAGATGAACTCAAAGATCTAAAACTTTTTCCACATACACAATATCACCATTTCCCTCAAATATTGTTCACAAACCAGTCTAAATCTGTGATAGTGAGCACTTCTTTGCTGAGATAATCCATCCCACCTCACAGGTGTGCCATATCAAGATGCTGATTAGACACCATGATTAGTGCACAGGTGTGCCTTAGACTGTCCACAATCAAAGGCCACTCTGAAAGGTGCAGTTTTATCACACAGCACAATGCCACAGATGTCGCAAGATTTGAGAGAGCGTGCAATTGCCATGCTGACAGCAGGAATGTCAACCAGAGCTGTTGCTTGTGTATTGAATGTTCATTTCTCTACCATAAGCCGTCTTCAAAGGCGTTTCAGAGAATTTGGCAGTACATCCAACCAGCCTCACAACCGCAGACCACGTGTAACCACACCAGCCCAGGACCTCCACATCCAGCATGTTCACCTCCAAGATCGTCTGAGACCAGCCACTCGGACAGCTGCTGAAACAATCGGTTTGCATAACCAAACAATTTCTGCACAAACTGTCAGAAACCGTCTCAGGGAAGCTCATCTGCATGCTCGTCATCCTCATCGGGGTCTCGACCTGACTCCAGTTCGTCGTCGTAACCGACTTGAGTGGGCAAATGCTCACATTCGCTGGCGTTTGGCATGTTGGAGAGGTGTTTCCTTCATGGCTGAATCCCGGGTCACACTGTTCAGGGCAGATGGCAGACAGCATGTGTGGCGTCATGTGGGTGAGCGGTTTTCTGTTGTCAATGTTGTGGATCGAGTGGCCCATGGTGGTGGTGGGGTTATGGTATGGGCATGCGTCTGTTATGGACGAAGAACACAGGTGCATTTTATTGATGGCATTTTGAATGCACAGAGATACCGTGACGAGATCCTGAGGCCCATTGTTGTGCCATACATCCAAGATCACCACCTCATGTTGCAGCAGGATAATGCACGGCCCCATGTTGCAAGGATCTGTACACAATTCTTGGAAGCTGAAAATGTCCCAGTTCTTGCATGGCCGGCATACTCACCGGACATGTCACCCATTGAGCATGTTTGGGATGCTCTGGACCGGCGTATACGACAGCGTGTACCAGTTCCTGCCAATATCCAGCAACTTCGCACAGCCATTGAAGAGGAGTGGACCAACATTCCACAGGCCACAATTGACAACCTGATCAACTCTATGCAAAGGAGATGTGTTGCACTGCATGAGGCAAATGGTGGTCACACCAGATACTGACTGGTATCCCCCCAATAAAACAAAACTGCACCTTTCAGAGTGGCCTTTTATTGTGGGCAGTCTAAGGCACACATGTGCACTAATCATGGTGTCTAATCAGCATCTTGATATGGCACACCTGTGAGGTGGGATGGATTATCTCAGCAAAGCAGAAGTGCTCACTATCACAGATTTAGACTGGTTTGTGAACAATATTTGAGGGAAATGGTGATATTGTGTATGTGGAAAAAGTTTTAGATCTTTGAGTTCATCTCATACAAAATGGGAGCAAAACCAAAAGTGTTGTGTTTATATTTTTGTTGTGTAAATCTGTTCTAGCAAAAAGCCAGCTGAATTAATTCTGCCTGTTCACTCACATTGGCAGTCGCTGTGTCATGTCACTATTTGCATAAAACAGGCATCAGGTCTACGATGGCCATACCTAGGTGGCAGCAAAACCGTTGTCTGTTCTCGCTGCAGAATGCCACTCTTTGAAAACGAGTGGCAAGTCGCCACTTTGCTTCAGTCACTTGCAGCTAATGTGGCCGTACCTTGACACTCAAAGTGCTTTAAAATGATGTCACACATGCAGTTTTTTTTTAATATAAATTTTGAGAGATGTCTCATCATACAAACAAGAGATAAGTAGTGACTGTTTCCAGCTCCACTAGATGACTGGACAGTATTCTTCTTGTATGAGTTTATTTGGTAGGTTGCGACTACATGTGATAGAAGCAAGAAGATTTCATAGTTTATGCTTCCCCCTCCCCCGTGAAACACATTTAAACCCGTTTCTCACTCGGCAAGTACATATTTTCAATCATTTTGCAAATTTTGAAAATTATATTTTTATAGCTCAGTCAACTAACTGCTACATCATGTAGCTTTCAGACTAAACAAAGCACTGCTAAACATATAGAAATATATTAATACAGTTGTATGCAAAATCATTTTTTCATGATTTTTCCTTTATAAATCATTGGTTGTCTGGATCAGAAATTTCAGTTAAATATATCATATAGCAGATGAACACACTGATATTTGAGAAGTGAAATGAAGTTTCTAGTATTTACAAAACGTGTGCAGTAAACAAAATTGGGCAGGTGCATAAATGGATGGATGGATGGATGAGATTTATTGTCATTACAACTGCAACAACAACGAGATTACGTCCACACATTTCCACAGACAAATACAGCAATTTAATCCACAATTATTACTTGTTTACCGTAATAATGGCACACATCAGAATTAAGACAACACACATACATTTGACATTATTTATGTGCACTAAACTTGAAACAGTCCATTTCCCAAATTGAGGCGATGTGAGTGTGTGGTAGCCGCTGCAACAGGAGTCGCGCCACAGGAGTCGCGCCACCACTAGCTTGGGGGGGGGGGGGGGGGGGGGGGAGTCCAAGCTAGCGGCAAGCTAAATGTGGGCACCCTTGTCATTTTACTGATTTGAATACCCTTGACCTCCTTACACAGGTGAATCCAATCATAAGAAAGGGTATTTAAGGTGGTCATTTACAAATGTTTCCCCTCTTTGCATCTCTTCTAATGAGTGGCAACATAGGAGCCTCTAAACAACTCTCAAATGAACTGAAAACAAAGATTGTTCAACATCATGGTTTAGGGGAAGGATACAAAAAGCTATGTCAGAGATTTCAGCTGTCAATTTCCAATGTGAGGAAATGGAAGACCACAGGCACAGTACTAGTTAAGGCCCGAAGATGCAGGCCAAGAAAAATCTCAGATATACTGAAGTGAAGGATGCTGAGAACAGTCATAGCCAACCCACAGACCTGCTCCAAAGACCTACAACATGATCTTGCTGCAGATAGTGTCTCTGTGCATTGTTCTACTATACAGGGTACTTTGCACAAGGGGATGCTCTAATGCAGAGGAAGCTTTTTCTACGTACACACCACAAAGTCACGTGAGGTATGCTAAAGCACATTTGGACAAGCCAGCTTTATTTTGGAATAAGGTGCTGTGGACTGATGAAACTAAAACAGTTATTTTGATATAACAAGGGGCGGTATGCATGGCTGAAAAAGAACACAGCATTCCAAGAAAAACACTTCCTACCTACAGTAAAATTTGGAGGTGGTTCCATCATGCTGTGTGGCCAGTGCAGGTACTGGGAATCTTGTTAAAGTTGAGGGTCACATGGATTCCAGTCAATATCAGCAGATTCTTGAGAACAATGTTCATGAATCAGTGACAAAGTTGAAGTTGCGCCAGGGCTGGATGTTTCAACAAGACAACGACCCTAAACACTGCTTATTGAAAATCTGCGGTGTCATTTTAAGTGGGCTGTCCATACTTGGAAACCAACAAACCTGAGATGTTTTGTAAAGAAGAATGGTCCGAAATACCTTCAACCAGAATCCAGACTCTCATTGGAAGCTATAGGAAGCGTTTAGAGGCTGTTATTTCTACAAAAGGAGGATCTACTGAATATTGCTGTATTTTTTTCTGTTGGGGTGCCCAAATTTATGCACCTGCCTGATTTTGTTTAAAGAATTATTGCACACTTTCTGTGAATCCTATAAACTTTATTTCACTTCTCAAATGTCACTGTCTGTCTGCTATATGATATATTTAATTGAAATTGCTGATCCAGACAACCAATGATTTATAAAGGAAAATTATGGAAATTATCAGGGGTGCCCAAACGTTTACATAGAACTGTATGTAAATCAGTGCAGTTCAGCTGCTAAAGTTCACCAACACTGGTCACCATAGACAAGTTCTGTCTACCTAAACTTCTCGGCCCATTTTCTCTAAAGTAAAGTCTGTCTAAACTGATAACATTAAGGAATGTGAGAAAAAGCTAAACTCATGGATCTGCTCTTGGATCTCCAAAATTTAATGGGTTCTTTGAGCTGCACTGTAATTCTGCCAAAAGGTAAACAAAGATTTTAATCTTTCACTTAAGAGTCTACATCCAACAGCAGTACCCACTTTAACTGATGCACTAAACTTGTCCCATATATAGTGAGTTCTTATGTGCCTTCGGTTTCAGTTCTTACCATGACCGCATGGGGAAAGTAGCCATTGGTCTGTGTCTGCAGACCCACAGTGGTGAGCTCAGCTGCCACATAACGCTCCGGAGTGGGTTTGTCCAGGGTGGGCTTCCTGATACGAGTCATTTTAGTGGCCACAAAGAAGGGCAGCACACTCTGCAGAAGACAAAGTGTACATTTAATATATATATATACACACATAATATATATATATATATATATTTATTTATTACTTGCAGTGTGACAGCTTATATTCTGTACATTAACGTTTCCAGTGATTTTCCAGTCAGGCTGGGATTTGAACCGAGGAGCCTCTGGTCTCAAGCCCAACGTTTAACCACTAGACCATCACCTCCCCTTTAAAGGTGTAGCACCTGTGATGGACCTCTGCCGTGCCCTGATGTGGTCTTGTTGTCCATACTTCACAAGGTGTGTTTACATTGTGCCCTAAGCCGGAACTCTGCTGAGATGGACCTCTCGCGCGAGTCACGGACTGCGAGATTCATAACTGCAAAACAGCGATTTCTGCCCAACCACAAAGTTAAAGGACATTTTGATTCAATCAAATCCCCTCCTTTAGCTCAAATTGGCGTTAAAATTTAACAGCCTGAAATGATTCCAGTCAGATCAACTGTACAGTCGTTGATTACAAAGCATTTGGGACACTTTTTGAATATCTTTGTCACTTCTGTCAGGCTGTCCAGTGCCAAGACAAACTCCACCTCACCTGCTGGCAACAGGTGGGAATGGACACACATTTTCAGTGTGATAAAACAGTTTTTGACACACATCCAATGACAAGGTTTGACTGAGAGAAGGAGCCAAAGAGCTAATAAGGTTACAGGTGAAACATCTGAAGTACAGTTTAGTTTTGGCTGTCGAGACAAAAGCTGATGACTTTCAAAGTCAATGGTTTTGAATTTCTTCCAGCAGTACTGTATTTTCCAGAGTATAAATCGCAGGATTTTTGTCTTGTACTACTTTGAGAGGCCCAAGTGACTTGTATTCCAGTGAACTTACATACTGAGGAGAAAAGTCATGATTCATGACCAGGAATTTTCATTACAGTGGAAACAAACATTAAGCTGCCTTTTCTGTCTTAAAAAATAATAATACATTTTAAAAAAGCAAGAGACTGAAACTTCCCAGTGGGGCTCATTTACATTCAGAGCTGTTTGAAACAGTGTCAGGTCACACTTAAAATGTTCTTCATAGGAATGATCCTGATGACATCACTACGTGCTTTGAGCTTTTCCTCATGTTGAGCTCCAGAGGTAAATTACAATTTGTAGTCAGGCTTATTTCAAGGAAATATATGAATAAATGTATTTATCAAACAGCAAAGTGTCCCGTGGAATGAAACAACTGTCTGAATGAACGTCTGTTCCGGCGCACACCAGAGCCAAACACACACAGCAAATGCCACAGTGATCTGATTTAATCTGAACCATTGTCGGTCACTTCAGGAAATCTTCCACATAAAATTAATCCACAAACATAAGTCTATGCTGCTCTGAAAAAGTTAGACCCACGTGTTATAACCCATCGTTAATTATTGTGATGAAGTGGAAAATTCACCAACACCTGACTTCACACACTGGAGGCTCAAATCAAATCCAGTCAAACATCCGATCACTAAACATCATCCAAACACAGGCTAATTTACAGCAGAGGCCAACTTTTTCTTCTACTCCTGAACTTGTAGCTTCAAGAAGGAAAAAAAACAAACACTTTGTTCTTGAGAATTTTTTTTTTTTTTTTACTGGAATGCCACACTTTTGGGCAAAAAGAGGGACTGTTTATCTTATTTGAACTTATTTGCTCTTTTAAGAACATCAAGAAAACTGGGGGTGTGTTTAGCAATTTTTACAAATGTATTAGAAAAAAGTTTTCAAACATTCATTTTTAAACATTTCATATGTTACATGTATACCTCACATATGATTGTCTGTTCAGTGAATTACAGAAACAGTTTACTTGTGGTTTGCACGTCTAACAAAATCATTAAGTAGCTCGTAGTCTGACTGCGTTATGAATACATCATTAGTGCACCGGGTTTTCAAACATTTAATTGTTGCGTGTGCACCAGGGTAGGAAGTGCACAGTGCGCTTGGTTTCAGTGCAGAAGGTTCCCGGTTTAAACCCCACCCCTGCCACATTTCTCCATGTAATGTGGAGTTGTGTCAGGAAGGTATCTGGCGTAACACTTGTGCCAATTCAACATGCAGATCCACCTTGGATCTTCAGTGGCGACCCCGAGTGCAGAAAAGGTTGCAACCGAAGGGACTTACTAATTGTTGCATGTACACCTCACATACCATCATCTGTACAGTAGCTTAAAGACGCAGTTTAGTCACAGTTTGTGCCTCAGTATTATTAGCTCCTTAACCCCGTGTGCCTTGTAAATAAATACTGCTATGCTTAAAATTAATTTTGCATTTTCTTGCATGAAGTGGTAAATGCAACTTATACTCTGGTGCAACGTCTATACACAGTTCCTCTTATGTAGTCGTTTTTGGACAGGTGTGACTTATACTCCGGAAAATACGACACATTTCAGGCAGGATTAGACAAGTACAGTGGCTTGCAAAAGTATTTAGCTCTTTGGTATTTCACACAATTTGTATATGGCATTTCAAATACAAAAAGTCAGGCTTTGCAATATGAACATTTCTAAAATGATCTTCCTTAGACTCAAACTGAAAGTAAATCTCTACAACTTGATATAAATCAATTAAAAATATAAGAGCCAAGATGATGGGTTGCATAAGTCATCACCCCCTTTGGTATAATTCCTGTAAATAATCAGTTTCATTGCCAGTTTTCTTCAGAAAAGTCAGAACAAGGTTTGATTTGATGCTTCATGTTCACCCATTTTCCATTAAATAATACAGTTAAAGCATTCAACCATCTCAAAAGGTTTTGCACAAAGTTACCTTGCCGAAAGCCACAACACAAAGCAGGGTGCACAGTCAGTCACCAACGCTGAGCCAAAATGGCGAGACCATTTAAAACTCATAGTTTGCTTTCAAATGTCATACAAAATTTTTCAGTAAACATCCTTCATTCAAGTCTTCAACCCACTTAGGTTCCATTTGCTTTTCATCTTTGACAACATCTTCTGGCAGCACCTCCAGTAACAGACGATCACATCCTGGCAATTGTCTTTGCCGGTTAATTAAAGGTTTTTATTCAAATCCATGTTCTATTGAAACACCAACACTGCCCGAGCAGGGCATTTAAGAGCATTTGACTTTTGTGGGATTTAGGCCTTGTACCGTTTTTTTTTTTTCCTTCTCTACAAGTTCCTGGTATGTTCTGTAGTTTTCCAGAAGACATTCTTAAACACTTCATTTGAAAACACGGAGGAGAGCGTTTCCATGAATGCAAGAGGTGGGTTTGAGCCCTCCAGAGAGCCAGACTCACCTGGATGATGATGCCCTGACGTCGGTATTCCTCCTGAAGGCCACGAGAGAAGAAATCCACAAAGGCCTGCAGACAGAAAAGGACAGTAAATGGAGAAGTTTAACACACCTAACAGTGGTGGCGTAATGATTACAGCCTTGCACAGTTCAGAATGCAGGTGAAATACAGACAGCATTTACATAATAGTGTAACTTTCATGTCACAGTGACTCGTTTTTTTAAGTGATAACTGTTAATTGGGGGAAACGCCGCTGCACACTGACGTGACGAACGTGGCCTGTTAAAAACAGACTTGTGCTCTGCTGGTGAGCGCTCAATGCAGGCTCATCACACTTCTGGGTCCAAACAGTGAAAGAATCCAACATTAAAATCAGATGAGGACAAAGTGTCCGTCGTCTCTTCCCCGTGTGGCCGTGAGCCCACTGAACAGAGCACCACACTGGAAGTGCGCGTGCAGTCAAGTTCAAATCCAGAGAGCCGGAAAACGAGTATTCCGACTTCTTCCAAGCATCTACTCGGCCGGAGCACTGATCTGAATTTACATATTTATGCTGAAAGGGTTTTTTCAATAATGTTATTTTTATTTTGTTACCAAAAAATATAGACGCTCATCTTTTGAAAAATAAATTTGTCATAAACATCAGTCTGCTTTGCGCTTTTGTTTGCATTTGTTTGTTTGTTTTTTTTCAGGATTTTGACAAAGGCTTTTTTATTCACCAATAATGCTCAAATTGTAATATAACAAGTATTTTATTTAAAATATGTGAAACACTGGACACCTTGTTTTCATTCAGGAAGACAGGTAAAAGTTATTTGTTTTCATTGCACAGAAAGCTCTTTTTAAAAGTGGAATTTTTGTTTTTTTTCTTTTTGCTGATGCAGAAAATGATCCAATCCACGACCTTAAATTGTGATCCAATCTGAACCATGACTTTTGGGATCTGTGACACACTTAACAGGGTGGTTTATCTGGATAAATTAGACTAAAAAGAACTCTTTAAGACAGATGGCCGATTTGAAGCCGCAAAGCACCGGCAATCCAGGTTTCCACTGATGGAATCCTGTTTTTTTTTTTCTTGAGCACAGATCAACCTTAAAATAAGAATAAATAAATAAGCGCACAAACACACCTTTGAAGCAGAGTAGACTGTGAGTAGAGGGACGGGATACATGCCACTGGCTGAGGAGATGTTGAGGATGACTCCTTTCGACCTGAGAAAAACAGAGATTTTACATTTGTTTTCAAGTAAAGTAAAATTTAGCACAAGCCTCTGTCATGACAGTAGGCGGGACTTGAAGTATCACATTTCACATAACGATGTTATGACCTCTGCCACCCGACAACCTATCCATATTGAAAGTTTGATTAGTTGTGAAAGTTTTATTTTGTCTTTTATTTTTTAAGCAAAATGTTCCTCATTCTGGCCTTATGACATCACAAAGAGCTGTATGGGTAACAGACGTATTACAACAGCCTGCTACTGGCTGAAAAGAGGCGCTCTCAGAGTGCAGCTTCTAGTTTCAAAACTGTGCATGATTACTTTCTCCACATTCAGCCCTGCTGATGGAACAACCTCCAGTATTTACACCAACATCTGTCATCCATCCATTTTTGAAAATGTGACTGGCTTGAATAGTAATTTTAAAAAAGTCTGCAACAGATTAATATTTTGAAGTGTCAAATATGTTCTTATAAACATCCTAATCAATAAAAAAAATGACTCAATGAGATGCAGACAAATTTTAACTAATAACTGAATGTTAAAAGGGAAAAAGATTCCACAATCCCAAAAAAGGGGCACAAGGTTGCTCAAAAGAGTGAATCTCAATTGCACCAATTTATGCCTCCCAGGAGGTCAATAAACATGCCAATATTTTGGTCTAGTGGCCTTCAGGGTTGGCAAAACTTTTGCGATTCATTGGACGATTTTTTACAAAATACTGTTAATTTTGAAACATGAAGACAAATTTCAGATGGGACACAGTTTACGTCACACCTTTGAAGTGAAACTGAAGCATTTTCAGTCAGTTCTATTAGTTCATTTTGCCACTGATCACAGTGTAGACTGCAAGCTTTAATTCAAGGGGTTTCATAAAAATATCACATTGAATATTGAGTCATTCCAGCCATTTTTAAAATATGAAGTCCCTCCAATTTCACAGGCCCCAATTAACTAAAATAAAAAGATGGCTGTTGATACCAATAACATTTACAGACTGTTTTTGTTAAACCAGGAATGGATTCCTGGAGTAGCCTGTAACTCAAAGTTCACATAAATGGTAAATGGACTGCATTTATATAACTTTTCCATCTGCATCAGATGCTCAGCACGCTTTACAATAATGCCCCACATTCACCCTGATGTGAGGGTGCTGCCATACAAGGTGCTCACTATACACCGGGAGCAACCAGGGGATTAAGGACCTTCCCCAAGTGCCCTTAGTGATTTTTTTCCGGTGAGGCTGGGATTTGAACAGAGGATCCTCTGGTCTCAAGCAAGTCCTCTGTGCCAATCCCATAATAAATACATGGCACATCAGGCAAAGAAACATCCAAAGTGGCAAATTCTGCTTATAAGAAACCCTGTGGCTGAGAAATTAGAGATTTTTAAGAAAAAAAAACAAGTTAACACACAAACTAACAACAAAAGAAAGTCCTCTGCGCCAGTCTAAAATAAAATGAGTTATCAGCTTCCATAAGTTGATAACTCCTTCAGAGTCACTGTAGGTGTCTTGTTGGCTTCCCTCACCACACTCCTTGTACACTCACTCAGTTCTTGAGACCTGTCTACTCCAGACAGATTGACCATATTTCTTGATGACTGACGGAAATTAAGTCCAAGACATGTTGAGTTACTTAGAAATGTTCATGTATCCATCCCGACTTGTGTAATGAGAACTGGATATAAAAGTGATATTTATGTTGTCCAATTACTTCTGGTCTCAAAATGATAAAAATGGCTGTAATTTCCAAAATACTTATTTTGTTAAACCCCTTGAATAAAAGCTAAAAGTCCCCACGACAAGCACATCTAGAACATTTCATTTTTGCTACACTGTGGTGGTGCATAGAGGAAAAAAAAAAAAAATGACTACAACGGTGTCACTGTCACCATCTGGGGACGTGACTGTACAACTACAGTGTTTTGTGAGACGTGACAACAGTCAAAAGCAGACAACAGAATACAAGCTTGACTGAAACTGTCAATTTATACACAACTGGCGGCACAAGGGCTTCCTCAAGACCCTTAAACAAAAGTGGCTTCTTTTTCTCACCAAATCCAAAAATTTCCAGTTGCATTCCTAATGTGAGGGAACGCCATGTAGACACACACTCAGCGCACCAACAACCCCCCCCCCCCACACACACACACACACACACACACACACACACAAAGTGTGGTGTGGTAGTGGCTGTATGCGTTGCCATGGCAGCCTGTTGCTGCAGTGATGTAGTGGAGCAACGCTCTAGTCTCACACGGTGTCAAATGTACCCGTGCTGCTATTGGTCAGCTGGAATCACATGGGAGTGGTGCAGCCAATCGGGCAGGTTAGGCACTTTGTGTGAACTGAAAGCTTGTCAGCATTGCGAACAAAGGAGGAGAGGGGAAAAGAGATGCAGCAATGGAAAAGGATTTCTCGATGGAGACACCCCAATAAAGTTTGTTAAAAAAAAAACAAAAATCAAACATGGACACCTTTTGTTCCACTCACCTCTCTGTCATTCTGGGCAGCACCAGACGAGTCATCTAGAAAGAAGAAAGGAAACAAAAAAAAAAAAAAAAAAAAAAAAAAATAGAACCCAACCTCAGATAACTTCAACATTTGTGAAGGAAATCAAAGTGGTCATTAAAGAGAGGGAAGTGACAGACAGAATTAAAAAAAAAAAAAAGTAGAAGGGAGGCAGAGAGACTGACAGAGGCTGTTAGAAAGAGTTGCGTGGGTGGTGAGCAAAGACAGCGTTGGTGTAGTCCACCGTTGCTTTGGGAACAAGTGAGACACTGCAGGTACCGAGGCACAAACAGCACAGGAGGAGAAACAAAATGAGGAGGAGACAGACACCTGTGGATCAACTCCACAGATGCTGGTGGTAGTCGGTAACGTGCACGTCCTCCCTGAGGCGTGCACAGTGGGACGGCACGCCGGCGACAAACTTACCTGGCACACTGAGGTTATGTTGACGTTTATCATGTTGGTGATGAACTGAAAGACAAAAAGCAGAAACTCAGGCAAGGAAACATGTGGAAGTGACAAATTCTGCTTTTAACACAAACACTGCGGCTGTGAAACTAGAAAACAAGTCAACACACAAACTCACATTGTCCAGATCAGGTATATGGAGGTAGTATTCAGGGTAGGGGTAGGACACACCCACATTATTAACTGTTGAAGACAAAAAGTGTTATTCCTCTGTTTTTGAAAAAACAGTAAACTTAATGCTGAGATACACTTCGACCACAAGGTGGCAGCAGATGCAAAGGAGACAAACAGCCACGCCTCACTAACAGCTGAGCACATCTCACAAAGGTAAGAACAAAGAGTTCTCGAAATGTTCACCGAAAAGTACAATGAACATTTGAAGGGAAACATGAGGCGGAACGCTCACAGCTGAGATCGAACTTCTACCACAATTGCAGATGTCAAAAATGTCATTTTCTGTGAAAGAGTCATCAACCCATCGTTCAAACAGCAGCGCTACTGACCAAACATCTGTCTCCACCCTTCAGTACCTTTGGACATCATTCTGGAAATGTCTGGATGGTCGTAATGACTCCAGCAGACCTCATGGTGCTCATCGACAATGAGCGCCACCTGAGAGAAGTCTACGCAATTCAACAGCTTTCAGTCAAGCTTTTTGTTTGACCTGTTGATCATTTTGAAGCAGTAAATTAAAATGCCATCTCATAGCAAGAATCAGAAGATGGATTTTCAGCCAGCTAGTTAAACAGAGCTGTGACCACCAGATCAATCAATCAATCAATCAATCAATCAATTTTTTCATATAGCGCCAAATCACAACAAACAGTTGTCCCAAGGCGCTTTATATTGTAAGGCAAGGCCATACAATAATTATGTAAAACCCTAACGGTCAAAACGACCCCCCTGTGAGCAAGCACTTGGCTACAGTGGGAAGGAAAAACTCCCTTTTAACAGGAAGAAACCTCCAGCAGAACCAGGCTCAGGGAGGGGCAGTCTTCTGCTGGGACTGGTTGGGGCTGAGGGAGAGAACCAGGAAAAAGACATGCTGTGGAGGGGAGCAGAGATCGATCACTAATGATTAAATGCAGAGTGGTGCATACAGAGCAAAAAGAGAAAGAAACAGTGCATCATGGGAACCCCCCAGCAGTCTACGTCTATAGCAGCATAACTAAGGGATGGTTCAGGGTCACCTGATCCAGCCCTAACTATAAGCTTTAGCAAAAAGGAAAGTTTTAAGCCTAATCTTAAAAGTAGAGAGGGTGTCTGTCTCCCTGATCTGAATTGGGAGCTGGTTCCACAGGAGAGGAGCCTGAAAGCTGAAGGCTCTGCCTCCCATTCTACTCTTACAAACCCTAGGAACTACAAGTAAGCCTGCAGTCTGAGAGCGAAGCGCTCTATTGGGGTGATATGGTACTACGAGGTCCCTAAGATAAGATGGGACCTGATTATTCAAACCTTATAAGTAAGAAGAAGAATTTTAAATTCTATTCTAGAATTAACAGGAAGCCAATGAAGAGAGGCCAATATGGGTGAGATATGCTCTCTCCTTCTAGTCCCCGTCAGTACTCTAGCTGCAGCATTTTGAATTAACTGAAGGCTTTTTAGGGAACTTTTAGGCCAACCTGATAATAATGAATTACAATAGTCCAGCCTAGAGGAAATAAATGCATGAATTAGTTTTTCAGCATCACTCTGAGACAAGACCTTTCTAATTTTAGAGATATTGCGCAAATGCAAAAAAGCAGTCCTACATATTTGTTTAATATGCACATTGAATGACATATCCTGATCAAAAATGACTCCAAGATTTCTCACAGTATTACTAGAGGTCAGGGTAATGCCATCCAGAGTAAGGATCTGGTTAGACACCATGTTCTAAGATTTGTGGGGCCAAGTACAATAACTTCAGTTTTATCTGAGTTTAAAAGCAGGAAATTAGAGGTCATCCAGGTCTTTATGTCTGTAAGACAATCCTGCAGTTTAGCTAATTGGTGTGTGTCCTCTGGCTTCATGGATAGATAAAGCTGGGTATCATCTGCATAACAATGAAAATTTAAGCAATACCGTCTAATAATACTGCCTAAGGGAAGCATGTATAAAGTGAATAAAATTGGTCCTAGCACAGAACCTTGTGGAACTCCATAATTAACTTTAGTCTGTGAAGAAGATTCCCCATTTACATGAACAAATTGTAATCTATTAGACAAATATGATTCAAACCACCGCAGCGCAGTGCCTTTAATACCTATGGCATGCTCTAATCTCTGTAATAAAATTTTATGGTCAACAGTATCAAAGCAGCACTGAGGTCTAACAGAACAAGCACAGAGATGAGTCCACTGTCCGAGGCCATAAGAAGATCATTTGTAACCTTCACTAATGCTGTTTCTGTACTATGATGAATTCTAAAACCTGACTGAAACTCTTCAAATAGACCATTCCTCTGCAGATGATCAGTTAGCTGTTTTACAACTACCCTTTCAAGAATTTTTGAGAGAAAAGGAAGGTTGGAGATTGGCCTATAATTAGCTAAGATAGCTGATCAAGGCTCCAGGAATGGACGGGGGGATTACTGACAAACCCCACCAAGTCACATATGTGCAATACCTTTGTTAAATCTGCTTTGCATGTATAAAAGCATACACACAGGACTTATTCTAGACATTGGACTTCTATTTCCACTGCATCTGGAAAGTATTCACAACACTTCACTTTTTCACATTTTATTATGCTACAGCCTTATTCCAAAGTTTAGTTTTCCCCTTAACATTCTACTCAAACACCCCATAATGACAAAATGAAATAATTTGTTAATTTTAATTATAATTTATAAATAATTTATTAAAAATAAAACTAAGAAATCACATGTCCATAAGTTTTCACACCCTTTGCCAAATACATTATTGATGCACATTTGGCAGCAATTACAACTTCAAGTCTTCTTGAATATGATGCCACAAGCTTGGTGCACCCATCTTTGGGCAGTTTTGTCCATTCCTCTTTGCACCACCTCTCAAGCTCCATCAGGTTGGATGGGGAGCATCGGTGCACAGCCATTTTCAGATCTCTCCAGAGATTTTCAAACAGATTCAGGTCTGGGATCTGGCTGGGCCACTCAAGGACATTCACAGAGTTGTCATGAAGCCACTTCTTTGATATCGTGGCTGTGTGTTTAGGGTCACTGTCCTGCTGAAAGATGAACCGTCACCCCAGTCTGAGGTCAAGAGCACTCTGGAGCAGGTTTTCATCCAGGATGTCTCTGTACATTGCTGCATTCATCTTTCCCTCAATCCCAACTACAGTAGTCTCCCAGTTCTTGTTGCTGAAAAATATCCCCACAGCATGATGCTGCCACCGCCATGCTTCACTGTAGGGAAGTTACCTGGTTTCCTTAACACTAAAGAATTCAGTCTGTCTCATCAGACCAGAGAATTTTATTTCTCTGGGTCTGAGAGTCCTTCAGGTGCCTTTTGGCAAACTCCAGGTGGGCTGCCATGTGCCTTTTACTAAGAAGCAGCTTGAATCCACAATGAATCCACGAATCGTAGATCAAAGCACTGCTTCGATCTGCGAATCACTGCTTCAATTGGTTCAACATTCAAAGCAAAGCCGCACTGCAGAAAAGTTGATTACAGACCCGCTGCAGGTCTGTAATCAATGTAGAGAAATGATCATTTTCCTGACAAACAACCCCCAAGTGCGCAACTGCAAAAAAGCCTACCGGACATGCCTCATAATAAATAGGCCTGACTTCGTTACAGTCACTAGTAATCAGTGGTGTCTCTGGGTGAAAACACGACTTCTTTTCATGTGTGTTTTTTCTTTTGGTAACGAGTAACGGCATGGCGCATAGAAAATGTATTGGAGTAGAAGTATGCAATTAAGGTCGGAAATGTAGTGAAGTAAAAGTGAAAGTAAGCTGAATTTAGAAAACTCAAGTAAAGTACAAAGTCTCCCAAAACGTACTTAAGTACAGTAGTGAAGTATTATTACTTTACTATACAACACTGGCTTAGGGTTTTCTATAGTCTGGGTGTGTGGGGGGAGATACATTCAACAGAATTCATTATAAAGATTTGAGTTTTAAATTTATTTATAGGAACGGTGTATAGCATGTATGAACTGTCATCTAGATGTATTTTTTACAGTTGGTTACTGTTATTATGTTTGGCATTTTTAGAATATGTTTTATGGTTAAACTAAAAGGCAACTTTCCAAACTGTGGAAAATAAAGTTTCCATCAAAACAAAGGTCTATAAGGATCGTGTCCAAATTTCTTTGATTTACCACTAGGTAGAACCAGCAAGAAACAATGTACATCGCAGTACAGCATCCTAGAAAGTTCCAAAAACCTCGACTAGTTTGCATTCTTCGTCTCTTGTATATGATGGACCTTTGACAGTTGGACACACCCCAGAAAAACCAGATCCTTTCTTCAACGACTCATTTTGTGCAAACTGTTTTTACACGCTACCTTTTAGAGTTAAATATGTTCAGGGCTTCACATTAAACATCTTTACAGTGCCACAGTTCCACGTGTGCGTATGCAGGAACGATGCTGGAAAAAGCCCATTCAGGCCTGAAACTGTTCACTGAACTCCTGCAACAGTCATTTATTTGTAAAGTGCTTCCCCAGGTCTGAGGGGCAGCAGACCAACCAGCTCATCCCACACTTCCCCATCCTCTGCCATGTTCTCCAACTCTTCCTGGGGGATCCTGAGGCGTTCCCAAGCCAGCTGGGAGATCTTATACCTTCAGCCTCCTCCCAGTTGGACTTGCCTGGAAGACCTCCCTAAGGAGACAACCAGATGACATCTTCACCAGATATCCATACTGCTTTAGCTGGCTCCTTTCAATGCAAAGAAGCAGCTGCTGCTGAGTCTCTCCTGGAAGAGTTGTAGTCTTACACACCTCTCTGCAGCTTCTCTCCCCCTGCCATCCCCTCATTACCCCATCCCCGTAGAGACGGTGCCTTCTCCCAGACCACCACCAACCAGTAAAAAACTATTTAAGCATTAAAAAAAAAATAAAAAAAATAGCACCTTCAACTGCACCACAGACCAAAACAGTTAAATGTGGTCTATTAAACATTAGGTCTCTCTCTTCTAAGTCCCTGTTAGTAAATGATATAATTGATCAACATATTGATTTATTCTGCCTTACAGAAACCTGGTTACATCAGGATGAATGTTAGTTTAAATGAGTCAACACCCCCGAGTCACACTAACTGCCAGAATGCTGAGGCGGAGGATTAGCAGCAATCTTCCATTCCAGCTTATTAATTAATCAAAAACCCAGACAGAGCTTTAATTCATTTGAAAGCTTGACTCTTAGTCTTGTCCATCCAAATTGGAAGTCCCAAAAACCAGTTTTATTTGTTATTATCTATCGTCCACCTGGTCGTTACTGTGAGTTTCTCTGAATTTTCGGACCTTTTGTCTGACTTAGTGCTTAGCTCAGAAAAGATAATTATAGTGGGCGATTTTAACATCCACACAGATGCTGAGAATGACAGCCTCAACACTGCATTTAATCTATTGTTAGACTCGATTGGCTTTGTTCAAAATGTAAATGAGTCCACCCACCACTTTAATCATATCTTAGATCTTGTTCTGACTTATGGTATGGAAATAGAAGACTTAACAGTATTCCCTGAAAAATCCCTTCTGTCTGATCATTTCTTAATAACATTTACTCTGATGGACTACCCAGGAGTGGGGAATAAGTTTCATTACAGTAGAAGTCTTTCAGAAAGCGCTGTAACTAGGTTTTAGGATATGATTCCTTCATGTTCTCCAATGCCATATACCAACAGTGCAGAGTAGCTACCTAAACTCTGAGTGAGATAGATTATCTCGTCAATAGTTTTACATTCTCATTGAAGACAACTTTGGATGCTGTAGCTCCTCTGAAAAAGAGAGCCTTAAATCAGAAGTGCCTGACTCTGTGGTATAACTCACAAACTCGCAGCTTAAAGCAGATAACCCGTAAGTTGGAGAGGAAATGGCATCTCACTAATTTAGAAGATCTTCACTTAGCCTGGAAAAAGAGTCTGTTGCTCTATAAAAAAAGCCCTCCGTAAAGCTAGGACATCTTACTACTCATCACTAATTGAAGAAAATAAGAACAACCCCAGGTTTCTTTTCAGCACTGTAGCCAGGCTGACAAAGAGTCAGAGCTCTATTGAGCCGAGTATTCCTTTAACTTTAACTAGTAATGACATCATGACTCTCTTTGCTAATAAAATTTTAACTATTAGAGAAAAAATTATTCATAACCATCCCAAAGACATATCGTTATCTTTGGCTGCTTTCAGTGATGCCGGCATTTGGTTAGACTCTTTCTCTCCGATTGTTCTGTCTGAGTTATTTTCATTAGTTACTTCCTCCAAACCATCAACATGTCTATTAGATCCCATTCCTACCAGGCTGCTCAAGGAAGCCCTACCATTAATTAATGTTTCGATCTTAAATATGATCAATCTATCTTTATTAGTTGGCTATGTACCACAGGCTTTTAAGGTGGCAGTAATTAAACCATTACTTAAAAAGCCATCACTTGACCCAGCTATCTTAGCTAATTATAGGCCAATCTCCAACCTTCCTTTCTCTCAAAAATTCTTGAAAGGGTAGTTGTAAAACAGCTAACTGATCATCTGCAGAGGAATGGTCTATTTGAAGAGTTTCAGTCAGGTTTTAGAATTCATCATAGTACAGAAACAGCATTAGTGAAGGTTACAAATGATGTTATGGCCTCAGACAGTGGACTCATCTCTGTGCTTGTTCTGTTAGACCTCAGTGCTGCTTTTGATACTGTTGACCATAAAATTTTATTACAGAGATTAGAGCATGCCATCAATAAATCAATTCAATCAATCAATTTTTTTTATATAGCGCCAAATCACAACAAACAGTTGCCCCAAGGCGCTTTATATTGTAAGGCAAGGCCATACAATAATTATGTAAAACCCCAACGGTCAAAATGACCCCCTGTGAGCAAGCACTTGGCTACAGTGGGAAGGAAAAACTCCCTTTTAACAGGAAGAAACCTCCAGCAGAACCAGGCTCAGGGAGGGGCAGCCTTCTGCTGGGACTGGTTGGGGCTGAGGGAGAGAACCAGGAAAAAGACATGCTGTGGAGGGGAGCAGAGATCGATCACTAATGATTAAATGCAGAGTGGTGCATACAGAGGAAAAAGAGAAAAAAAACAGTGCATCATGGGAACCCCCCAGCAGTCTACGTCTATAGCAGCATAACTAAGGGATGGTTCAGGGTCACCTGATCCAGCCCTAACTATAAGCTTTAGCAAAACGGAAAGTTTTAAGCCTAATCTTAAAAGTAGAGAGGGTGTCTGTCTCCCTGATCTGAATTGGGAGCTGGTTCCACAGGAGAGGAGCCTGAAAGCTGAAGGCTCTGCCTCCCATTCTACTCTTACAAACCCTAGGAACTACAAGTAAGCCTGCAGTCTGAGAGCGAAGCGCTCTATTGGGGTGATATGGTACTATGAGGTCCCCAAGATAAGATGGGACCTGATTATTCAAAACCTTATAAGTAAGAAGAAGAATTTTAAATTCTATTCTAGAATTAACAGGAAGCCAATGAAGAGAGGCTAATATGGGTGAGATATGCTCTCTCCTTCTAGTCCCCGTCAGTACTCTAGCTGCAGCATTTTGAATTAACTGAAGGCTTTTTAGGGAACTTTTAGGACAACCTGATAATAATGAATTACAATAGTCCAGCCTAGAGGAAATAAATGCATGAATTAGTTTTTCAGCATCACTCTGAGACAAGACCTTTCTGATTTTAGAGATATTGCGTAAATGCAAAAAAGCAGTCCTACATATTTGTTTAATATGCGCTTTGAATGACATATCCTGATCAAAAATGACTCCAAGATTTCTCACAGTATTACTAGAGGTCAGGGTAATGCCATCCAGAGTAAGGATCTGGTTAGACACCATGTTTCTAAGATTTGTGGGGCCAAGTACAATAACTTCAGTTTTATCTGAGTTTAAAAGCAGGAAATTAGAGGTCATCCATGTCTTTATGTCTGTAAGACAATCCTGCAGTTTAGCTAATTGGTGTGTGTTTTTCCTGGTTCTCTCCCTCAGCCCCAACCAGTCCCAGCAGAAGACTGCCCCTCCCTGAGCCTGGTTCTGCTGGAGGTTTCTTCCTGTTAAAATGGAGTTTTTCCTTCCCACTGTTGCCAAGTGCTTGCTCACAGGGGGTCGTTTTGACTGTTGGGGTTTTCCCGTAATTATTGTATGGCCTTGCCTTACAATATAAAGCGCCTTGGGGCAACTGTTTGTTGTGATTTGGCGGTATATAAATAAAATTGATTTGATTAGCACTTCTCACCGTGTCCTGCAGTGTAAGCCCAGATAACCAGCAGAGGATTTTCATTTCCGCCATTTGTATCTGTGACCAGTCTCTTTTGGTCATCAGCAAAAGATCACATCCACAGATGAGAATAGGAGTGTAACTCGACTAGTAAATTGAGAGTCTGGCTTCATGGCTCAGCTTTTTCTTCACTTGACACCACAAAAAGATGTGTCACATCTACCAGACTGTCCATGTCAGGAGGAGAAACACCCCTTGTCAGAGGAGCAACAGCAGTTTCTCCATTTAAGACAAACACAAACAGGGTGGTCCTTACACACCTCAGCAGCTCTTTTAGATCTGCTAGATATCTGTATTAAGACATCTGATGAGATCTATCATTGCTCAAATGTTGTCTAACACAATCCTGTTGATTCAAGACTACAGTACTGAAGGCAAAAGTTATTTTATTTGCATTTTATTATATTTGCAACTTGTATTCTATTGGCAGTTATGTACTGAAAAATCACATTTGTTACTAATAACAGTAATTCTAATCCAATTACATTTTTTCCACAAATCTGATTTGTTAATCGTAGTAAATTACAGACCATAAAATATCGTGTAAACGGTGGCAAAATATTAAAACCATTTCACATTGAATGTGTTACTCCATGCCCTGTCCACGCGCGTTGCTATGCCGATGTAAACAATATGGCACTGCCAGCTGAGCGCAAAAGGTTCCCAACCGCCATTAAACAAAGAAAAAACAACTGGCAGAGCAACAATATCAAAATGGATTAATTTAAGCTACCATACAAAAGTAGTGATGTGGATTCTGCTCACAGAATTTCTAGTTTGGCATGAAGATGCCGTTGCCACGGTAAGCTTTGACGAGCCGTCCACACCCTTCGTCTGCGTAACGTTTTTACCAAAATATATTATGCGGATTAACATGTAGTCTTCAGCAGTGGACATGGATCCGTGCAAACATCGGAATTGGATTAGATTGAGAATAACCCCCTTGTGTCTGATTTACAGATATTAATGCTGGATTACGGTCGTAAATGGCTGTTTTACTGGTAAAATTCAGTTTGCGACTATGAAATCCAGCATTAACATCCACAAATCAGACACAACAAGGTTATTCCCTAATTATAATAACTATTTATATAGAACCTTCCCAGGAATTAAGGCCCTAAAATTAACAATTAAAGAATAAATGCCAGTAATACACTGCAACAACACAAAAATCCCAAATTGAAGAGCTACTACTGCAACACTTTCTTCCCCCCTCTTCAAGAGGCATTTGTTGACAGGTGCAACTTGCAACTTAACTCCAGATAATACAGATGTGTCAATGTACGAGCTGTAACTGTTAATTGCAGAACAAAGAGAAATCCACTCTGATTTTTCTGCACCGACACAGAGCTTCAGAGAACTGGAATCCTTACCAAGAACGCCAATCTCCAGACCAGCCAGCCCAACCTCAATTTTATGGTAGATGTCTGCTTGACCAAAGTCGACTGCAATGGTCTTCGTGTGCACTTTGTACCGCTCCTCTGCAAAGACGGAACAGACAGAGCTCAGCAAAGAAAATGTCCATTTTCTTTACAAAACTGTAGAACTTCAAGTTGCCCCACAAATCAACAGATTTGTCAAACCAGAGTGAAGATAAGTTTGTGATCATTTGAGTTATTCTTCCAAAAATAGCACAATAACACCCCCCCCCCCATACATCTTAAGTTGAAGACCTATTGCTGTCAAGCTCAAACTGAAGAGGGCACTGTGTACCAATAGACAAACACTGCTACCCCCCAACCCCCCCCACCCCCAAACCCACATTTGACGTAGCTGCTGCAATTAGAATTTATTGTTGAAAGACTTCTGTAGCTGATAGGTGGCAGAGGCACATGAGAGAAACATTCCTGGGATGTGTGTGTGCATCCTGGTCCAAACCTCAGAAATCCACTCCTCCCACGATTTATACTCACCACAAATATGAGAGATAAGATTAAACAAAGATAAACACTCCAAAAAAGAAACTCAAATAAGAAGGAGCTGCAAAATGTGAGTATTTTGGGTTTGCCATTGTGCGTGTTTAACTGTAGGGGGTGACGGCTGAGTGATGGGTGGGACAGCGTGCACTGCCCGGTTACACAGTGAGGAGGGTGGTTTGTGTCAGACTAACCGTGAGGGAGGAGTGTTGTAGTTTGGCACGCCACACCCTGCTCGTGACTACCCAGCAGCCCCCTCTGTGGGCTTGAGGCACGACGGGGGAAATTACGCTGTGGGAGACGTCAGAGACAGATGGAAAGAGAGCAAGTCGAGGAGCTGGCTTTCGCCATCAAGTCTCTGGTGAAATCTGGAGTCAAGCCAGAAAATAACCGAATATATGACGAGACTAGAGCGTAAAGGAAAGAAGGGGGGGAAAAAAAATGACATCCACAGCTTTGTGTGAACAGGAAAGAGATTTAATGGGTTTCTTTATTCTGAGAGTGACGACGCTGAAGCACATCCTGCTTTGTTTTCTTCATAACGCCACAAAAGAACTTAACGGGGTTAAAAGAGCAAGAAAAACAAGATTTGACGACTCGGTGGTGACTCTACAAAACAATACGCTCTTTATAAAATCATACTTCACCCTTTCTGCAGAATGAAGTGCGTCATGCGTATTTACATTGAATCAACATACTGATACAGCGACGCTCAGACTGCTTCCGCACAGTCATCCCCATCCGACTGCGTTCCTCCTAACATGGAGGACACGCCCTTCCATCACAGCCTGGGAAAGTAGAGCTGATGAGATGGGAGGCTGCACGTCACCACCTGCACATACGCACATCCTTAAGCGAGCGCTGAGGCCACTCCCCATGCTCTCTACATGCCCCCTCCCCAAACATGTTTCCATGATGCTGTGACACACACACACACACACACACCTACCAAGAGATTTGGCAACATCATCCAGTTTGTGCTGTGAGCGGCTGATCAACATCACATCAAAGCCTCTGTGAGCCAGCTACAAAGGAAACACCAGTTAGTGACACGTTTGACCAGAGCCTGTTATTAAAAATAATAACTTACAGTATTTGTGGCCATAGAAGGGAGTGAGAACTAAAAACTTTTGGTTTGTTCCCAAAAAAACCACTACCATGTTTGCTGTATTACAGCAAACTGATGAGGATGGAGTACCTCGGACATTTTCAAGTAGGTCTTACTTCTGACTGCAGCGCAGGAAAAGCCGTGGTAACCAAAATACAGGTGGTGGCCGAAGAGCATGTAATCTCATCTTTATTTCTAAAGCCTCTTTGCCAAAAACACCCTTATAAAACCTTAACCAGTTTAATCTTGATAGTTACAGGGCTTTTTTTTTTCTTCTTAAAAATACACCATTATGTGTCACCACATTCCAATTACAGACATGTTTTGGTGTACTCTTTCCAAACATCTGCTAGTTGGAGGCAAGAATCACAAAGGACTTTTGGAACATTTTCTGACCGGCAAAGGTTAAAAGACAAGTAGCTCACTGGATGAGTTTGACTACCATCGTCTAGACCAGGGGTGCCCAAGTTCGGTCTTCAAGATCTACCTTCCTGACACTCTTAGTTGTTTCCCTATTCCAACACACCAGAATCCAATGAAAGACTCATTAGCAGGCTTTTAATGAGCCTTTCATTAGATTCAGGTGTGTTGGAGCAGGGAGACAACCAAGAGTGTCAGGAAGGTAGATCTTGAGGACCAAACTTGGGCACCCCTGGTCTAGACAGATGACTAGCAGAGTTTGGTTTCCAGTCACACGACCTGTGTGTGGATAAGACACTTCATCTCCATTGTCCCAATCCACCCACATGTACAAAGGTACCAACCTTAGCTGGGGAAGTAACTTGGCATACCATCCAGGGGGCGGGGGTCGGGCTACAGTATCGGCACCCATGGGCCTCAGGGCTGATATAGGACTTGCAGTACCACTCCTGAACGTAACCTCAGCTCTAACCCTAGCCATGGTAATTATAGTCCATCAGCCAAGCAGGTTTTCGGTACCACTTAAGGGGAAGAAACACTTAGAATTCAGCCTCAGTGCATCATGGCCTACACTAAAATGTATGATAGCCATCTCAGGGTGATAGCTGTAGCTGTAAAAATGCTCCAATCATGTTGAAAACTATATCACATTACTTGTCTGATCATAATTCCAAAAAGGTATAGTTTGGACTCTATAGCGGAATGTTCTGGAGTTATGGGCAAAAAAAAAAAAAAAAAAAAAAAAAAAAAAAAAAAAAAAAAAAAATAGTTTGCACCATCTGTCATGCTTAGTTATGTTACAGGGTAACATATGTCACATGTCAGAATTCAATGGATGTTGACCTTGCTTGACCTATACTTTGGAGACAAAGCATTCAACACAGTCAAAACTATTCCATTTATTGATCCTTTTATTTCAACCAATAATTTGCATAATTCTTTGCTGAAATTAGAGCAACTTTAACCATTGACCCCTGTACAAACTGAAATTGACCTTGTCACCCTTTTTTTTTTTTTGCTGTTTTTACCCCATAACATTCCATCACAGATAGTCCAAACTATACCTATATAGTTTTCAACATGATTGGAGCATTTTTAAACTTTGACCTCTGTGTAATTCTTCATTGACCCCTACCTGGCTACAGCTACCACCCTGGGATGTCTATCATACATTTTTGTGTAGGCCATAATCAGTGATGCCGGTAACGCGTTACTCTAATCTGACCACTTTTTTAGTAACGAGTAATCTAACGCATTAATCTTTCCAAAACAGTAATCAGATTAAAGTTACTTCTCCAAGTCACTGTGCGTTACTATTATTTTTCATTGTGGGTTGATAGCAGCATTAAACTTGGTCTGTGGGCAGGAGGTCGGGGTTCGACTGAACTGCCCACTTTAAGCTAGCTGTGAGCTTTTCATCCACGGTTTTTTGCAGCTGCTCGACTCGTCCTCATATCTTAAAGCGCGGTGATCAGCACACCTGCACTGAGCTTTACAAAGACATTTTTATACTTTTTTCCCTCCTTTATTTAGAATTCTGAGCTGAGCCGCTCCGTATCGTCTCGTTAAAAACAGCTGATCCTCCGCGACGCGTCAACAACTAACACTATTTTCCACTCAAATGCACCTAAACTCTCTTTCTGAGGACCACATGATGTGAAAACGCAATAAAACTTTCTTACCTGTAAATCTGGTCCTGTTTTCTGCATAAATAAATGTTATCCATTCTTTGTGCTCAAACGCCAAAGCAGGGGTGAATCCAGATGGAATGGGGGTGTGGGGCAGGGATGTGCCCCCCTCAACACCCCTAGATTAAAGGTCCAGTTTTGAAGCCGTTTTTTTACTACAACTACTAATATTGCTTAAAATAATAATAATTTCGACAAGTAAAATGTTTAGAGAGAATTTAAATGTTAGAAAAATGTTAGAATTTAATAGTTACATTTATAAAACATGTAGGTTTGAAATTGCAAGTTTTACTGTTACAGTGCTGTCAACAGTTAAATATGAGGTCAAGAAAGAGGTCTTTATTTTACTTTTTATAAAACAAGTATTTATTTTCATTGAAGTCAAGAAAGGGTGACTATAAAGGGAGTTTTGGCAAAACAGGTATCATTGTCATGTTGAGGTGGGTTGTTGTCGGCAGCTGGGGAAAGTAACTAAAAAAGTAACTAGTAATCTAACTTAGTTACTTTTACAATTGAGTAATCAGTAAAGTAACTAAGTTACTTTTTCAAGGAGTAATCAGTAATTGGATTACTTTTTCAAAGTAACTGTGGCAACACTGGCCATAATACACTGAGGCTGGATTCTAACTGTGGTTTTTTTTTCCCCCACTTCTGTGGTACCAATTAGGTCAAACTTCATGACTGGCTCATGAACTATTAGTGGTCAAATGAGTTTGGAGAAGATGTTTGTGCCACCTTCAGTCACGTCACACTCAAAGGAAATGCAGCCACTGTGGCAGCCTCTAGATTTACTCAATAAAAAGTTGTGCATTGTTGTCGAGACCACCACGTCCCTGCCTCAAACTCAGACTGCTTTTGTGATAATTTCTCTTTGTGGACAGCCAATGATCAGCATGTTTGTGCGTACATGATACTATCCAGAGAAGAACGGTTGCTGTATGTCAGCCGGCACACTCAGGGAGAAGCTTTGCATAGACACCAATTTCAAACTTCACCCAGAGACAGATATTAATGTGTTCTGTATAAAGCTTAACCTTGTAAAAAAAAAACATCCTGCACTGCATGAAATGGTGGATTACTAAAACTGAGCTAAAGCAGCGGCAGTACGAGTCAAAGAGCCTACATGCCAAATGCAGGACACGGATACTACAACCCAACCTCTGTGGTGCCCCATGTACTTTAAATATCTGCATAAAATTAAATTCAAGTTAAAGAGACTCACCTCTTCTGCGTACGATTTCCCAATTCCATCTGTGGCTCCAGTCACAACTGCAAACAAAAAAATAAAAATTTAAATCAGCACATGACAGTCTGTTTCACAAAGTCGACAAAGGTTTTTCTTTACATTTAAAACTATTCAAGATTGTTAGTCAAGATTTTTTTTAAATAAATGCCAAGAAACCAGACCGTGAAAATTAGTCTAAGCCTGTCATCAGTTTTGACCTAATTGGTACCACTTAAGGTGACGCAACAATGCTTAGAATCCAGCCTCAGTGTAGCATAGCCTACACAAAAATGTAGCACAGCCATTCCAGGGTGGCAGCTTTAACCAGGTAGGGGTCAATGAAGAATTAGAGGTCAAAATATAAAAATGCGTCAATCATGTTAAAAAAAAAAAAAAAAAAAAAAAAACTATACCACATCATTTGTCTGATCATAACAATTCCAAAAAGGTATAGTTTGGACTATCTATGGCAAATGTTCTGGAGTTATGGGGTAAAAACAGCAAAAATGGTGACAAAGGTCAGTTTCAGTTTGTACAGGGGTCAAAAGTTAAAGTTGCTCCAATTTCAGTTAAAAAAAAAAAGCAAATTATTGGTTGAAATAAAAGGATTAATAAATGGAATAGTTTTGACTGTGCTGAATGTTTGGTCTCCAAAGTAAAAGGTCAAACAAGGTCACAGACCATTGGATTCTACGACATATGTTTCACTAACATGATACATTTACTGTTCCTCTGTTGAACCTTATTAACCCAAACAATAATTTGCATCATTTTTTACTGAAATTGTAGCATCTTTAACTTTTTGACCCCTGTACAAACTGAAACTGACCTTTGTCACCATTTTGACCCCATAACATTCAGTCATTTTGACCTCTGTAATGCTTCATTGACCTCTACCTGGCTAAGTTGCCACCCTGTGATGGCTGTGCTACATTTTTGTGTAGGCCACGGTACACTGAGGCTGGATTCTAAGTATCGTTTTGTCACCTTAAGTGGTACTGAACCCCTGCTTGGCCCGTGGACTAAATAAAGAATCTACACTCTCCAGTCCAAACTGGATTTTCCTCCAAGGGGTCCACATGTTGTGACATTTGTCACTGGTGTATTTACTGACAAATGTTTGCACACCAGTCCACTGCACTTTAATCAAGAGGTGACGGCACGCCTTCACATCCCGTCTGACTGCTTGACACCGCCATCATAACGGCTCCTTGCACAAATCTGAGCCCGAGTCCTCATGGGTAACAGACAGACACACCCGCAATACCACAAACACACCACATAAGACAAGTAAAGTTGTGTGACAAGCTTTTTCATCATTCCACTTCAAATGAAATGCTTATAGCCTGTGCATAGAAAAACAAAAACTGAGCATTTCTGGAATTTTGCAGGGGGATTAACAGCATTACTTTGTTTTTGCCCCATTTTTCACAATGCACTGACATCACCCTCATTCTGATGGACTGCATCACTTTACAGACATGGCAACGTGGCACTCTGTGTGTCCAAGCAACCCAGTGGCACACCAGAGCATCTCCACAGAAGAAAAGGATCATTTCAGCACAGACTTCATGACTTAAAGGAGGATAAAGACAGAACCTGATGTTCCTGTGTTCAGACTTCTCATCTTGTCAAGTGAGCAAGACTATTTTTAAACTCACTGCCCATCAAACCCAGCCAACATGACACAGAGGATGGATAATTAAAAGAAAAAAAAACATAGAAAAACAGGAGGCAACAAGAATACAGTTGTGCATTACGAATATATTATTAGAAAAGCTTGATGAAAGATTAATGGAGGTAGAGGACATGCTCTGACAAAGAGCTGGAGAGCAGAAAGCCACGATGAAGAGGAGTAGAAGGAGGGAGGGAGTGATGACGAACATAGAGCGGGAGAAAGGAGGAGGCTGAGGGAGGGGTGAGGAGGGATCCTGGGGAGGCTAAAAATAGAAGTGGAGCGAAGCAAGAGAACGAATGAGTGAAGGAGGATGAGAGAATAGAGATGGTAATAGAGGAGAGAAGAATAAGTGGGTGAATGAGAGGAGGGAGAGATTGCATGAAGTCAAAAGTGAAAAGGGAGCAGAATCCCTGGTTATTTTTAAACCTCCCCCGTGTTAAGAATGAAATGCTCCGTGGAAGAAAAGCCTGAATGGGCACGGGCTGTACCACAGCAGGATGCTGCTGCAGACATGGGAGGAGGAGACGACCGGAAAGACACCGCATGCACCAACGTGTCCCTTAAAAAAAAAAAAAAAAAAACAGGGTGACGGCACACTGGATTACTGAACTGTGCCATTTGCATTTTATCCCATTTTAAAAAAAAACTGCCCCCACCACCCCCACAAAAAAAAAGATGTCTGGAAGCAGGAAAGCATCAAAATCCAGTCAGACTGGAGTTAGTGGGCTGCTCTCACACACATTTCTAAAAAGTCTTGTACAACAGACACTACCACAATGAAAGGCATCAGAGATCTGATTCATACCCTGTATGCTCTACAAATAAAATATATACAGTACAAGAGATATGTATATGTTTGTGATGGTATTTTTAACTGTGTAGGACTTGATCACATGGCTTCTGTGTGACTTCACTGTAAGTCATTCAGACAAAAAAAAAAAAAAAAATCAAAATATTTTGCTGATTACTATATGTTTTAGGTCATCCATCTAGGCTTCTTGGTTGGTGAGATGTAAAAATAAAGTTTAGAGTGTTTATGGCTCATGTTTTCCTTGACCACACTATTCCAAAATCTAATCACTTGTTGATATCTATCAACGTAACATTTCCACCAAGTTTGAAAGAAACCAGTTCAGCCATTTTTGAGTTATCTTGTCCAGACACACACGTCAGTGAAAACTAAACCCTGCTATCATTTCATCTCCAGCACGTAGGGTAATTGGGCCTCTGAAACCATTCAAGAGTACGTCAATGTACGTCATAAAACTGCATACATCTAAAGATCTGTCTGAACAGTAAGTAGAGATAAAGCATCCTCAGTCAGCGCACGGACCACATTCCACGTCTTTCAAAGAAAACTGCACGTCTGCATCTCAGGTTCACAAAACTACCACTGAGTAAAAATGCAGTACTTACAATATCTACAGCAACATGCTTTGAACATTTTTGGGTGGACAGCCTCAACTGCGCAAGCTCATTCTGTTTTAAATTAAGCTGCGGCCATCAGCCAATCAGGATATATATTATAGGACATGACTAAAGCACACCTTTGACAAATGAGCCTAATTCACTGTGCTGTTAACAGTGCACAGTGTGATTTAGTCCATCCAGACAGCCTTTGCAAACAATAACTACAAGTACAGTAGTGTTCAGAATAATAGTAGTGCTATGTGACTAAAAAGATTAATCCAGGTTTTGAGTATATTTCTTATTGTTACATGGGAAACAAGGTACCAGTAGATTCTCACAAATCCAACAAGACCAAGCATTCATGATACGCACATTCTTAAGGCTATGAAATTGGGCTATTAGTAAAAAAAAAGTAGAAAAGGGGGTGTTCACAATAATAGTAGCATCTACAGTTGACGCTACAAACTCAAAACTATTATGTTCAAACTGCTTTTTTTTTAGCAATCCTGTGAATCACTAAACTAGTATTTAGTTGTATAACCGCAGTTTTTCATGATTTCTTCACATCTGCGAGGCATTAATTTTGTTGGTTTGGAACCAAGATTTTGCTTGTTTACTAGTGTGCTTGGGGTCATTGTCTTGTTGAAACACCCATTTCAAGGGCATGTCCTCTTCATCATAAGGCAACATGACCTCTTCAAATTGGCAAATTGTAACCTCTTCTGCATGTCTTATTTAAGAGAGGGACTTTGGGGGGGTTTCCTGCAAATAAATTAGCTTCACACAGGCGTCTAACTGTCACAGCACTTACAGGTAACTCCAGATTGTCTTTGATCATCCTGGAGCTGATCAGTGGGTGAGCCTTTGCCATTCTGGTTATTCTTCTATCCATTTTAATGGTTGTTTTCTGTTTTCTTGTCCATTTTAAAGCATTGGAGATCATTGTAGATGAACAGCCTATAATCTTTTGCACCTGCGTATAAGTTTTCCCCTCTCCAATCAACTTTTTAATCAAACTACGCTGTTCTTCTGAACAATGTCTTGAACGTCCCATTTTCCTCAGGCTTTCAAAGAGAAAAGCATGTTCAACAGGTGCTGGCTTCATCCTTAAATAGGGGACACCTGATTCACACCTGTTACACAAAATTGACAAACTCACTGACTGAATGCCACACTACTATTATTGTGAACACCCCCTTTTCTACTTTTTTTTTTTACTAATAGCCCAATTTCATAGCCTTAAGAGTGTGCATATCATGAATGCTTGGTCTTGTTGGATTTGTGAGAATCTACTGGTACCTTGTTTCCCATGTAACAATAAGAAATATACTCAAAACCTGGATTAATCTTTTTAGTCACATAGCACTACTATTATTCTGAACACTACTTTACATAAGTAAAGTATTCACTGCCTTTGGCATTAAGTGCAAAATGGAGCTTAGGCGCATCCTGTTGCCCCTGATCCCCCTTGAAATGTGTCTACAGTTTAATTGGCGTCCATCTGGTGTAAATTCAATTGACTGGACATAATTTGGGAAGAACAACAACATCATTATTATGGGGAGGTGATGGTCTAGTGGCTAAGGTGTTGGGCTTGAGTCCAGAAGATCATGGGTTCAAATCCCCACCTGACTGGAAAATCACTAAGGGCCCTTGGGCAAGGCCTTTAATCCCCTATTGCTCCCGGTGTGTAGTGAGCGCCTTGTATGGCAGCACCCTGACATCGGGGTGAATGTGAGGCATAATTGTAAAGCGCTTTGAGCGTCTGATTCAGATGGAAAAGCGCTATATAAATGCAGTCCATTATTATGGGGCATTGTGAGTAGAATTCTGAGGGGGAAAAAAAAAGAAGAATTTTCTCCATTTTGGAATAAGGCTGCAACATAAACTGCAGAAAAAGTGAAGTGTTGTGAATATGTTTCGGATGCACCGGATACATAATTAAAAAAAAAAAGAACTGAAAATAAACAGGAATGACACATACATGGGGATAACAGCAAAATTTTTCAACTTTACTACAAATTATTCATGGCAAACCTGAAATGCTATGCTGAATTCTTTGAAACACCCATGTTTTGAAAGTTGTTCTGAATTTCCAGGATAATGAAAGCATACTGAGCAGTTCAGGAATGTGCAGCCGTATCAAGTATGTTGCTTGTAGCCATCTTGACTAAGCTTGAGACCCATGTTCAGACACAATGGAAGCAACTTTGTAGAATTTAAAATTACTTTCAATTAAGCATGGCATCATAAAATTATGAATAAACAGAGCAACATGATAAGACTCATGAATTTTCAAAAATATGAAGACATTTCCGAACAAGTCTATTTATATACTGGCACTTCCTTCACAGAATCTTTAAAAAAAATTAATTCTGTGCAGTTTTCTGTGCACTGTGCCCCCCAATTTTATCATTATGCGTAGAGCTGAAATCATTCACAGATCATTTGGGTGGGGGAGAATAATAATTTTGATTATCACTAGTTTTTAATTGATCAAAAAAGCTCCTCTCTAAGGATGGATCCATTTCTACTTTGAGGTTAAAATATTCAACATGACAGAAAAAGTCAAACTTCTCCTCCTCCCAAGGCCTTTAAAAAGAACTATTATTCACCTGTGGAATGATATGAAACACCGCTGAGTCCATATTAAACTGGATGTCATCTGAGCAAATCTGAGACAAACTGGTTGTTGAGTCCTCTTTGGATTTGACAACAATTAATCTCACTCTGATAGTCTTTTTAATTGGATAGCAGATTCCAGGAAGTCAATGAAACGTGGGATCGTAGTCTTGATCCAGGACAGTCACAAGTACAAAATCCTTTCAGGGGGGTAGTGCAGTGGTATGACAAAATGTAACCACTGTAAACCAATAGGTAAGTAACTTTACTACTGTTTTTTTTTTTTTGTTTTTTTTTTGCATTTCTCAGCAGAAGCAATGAATCTATTACAGACAGCCACACCTGCTCCTAATCCACCATCCATCCAGCAGCAGGTGGCAGACACATCTATAGGATATTGTATAAGAAAAACAAAGTTGTTTTTACTTGATCTGGTGTCTTCAACAACCTCACTGGATGCTATTTCAATCTGCTGAGTTACAAGATTATAGACATTCTTTTAGAGTTGCTAAAGTAGAGGGAATGGACTCAAAGGGCCTACACTTAGGTCTTTCCAAAACCTAAAACTAATGAAAATAATCAGCCGAGTACATGGCCAAAAGCTGATGCATATGAACACCCCATCCATTAAAAAGAGCAAATGAATGAAACAAATAAAGTCAGTCTACAGGATTCGTAGAGAATTCCAATAGATTTCTAAACACAATGAACCGAGTTGTGATTTTCCACTGTGTGCATCCCCCCCACTGCACATATGAATGATTGCACTCCTACCCATTACCATTATATAATAGGATGATTTTCTCAATACACGTGTGTGTGTGTGTGTGTGTGTGGGGGGGGGGGGGGGGGGGTTAAAGTGTAGAGCACCTCTGGAGTCAAAAATAACGAAAGAAACAGTCGACCACTTGGCTTAAACCCAAAAGCGTGCACACCTCTTCCTGCTCAAGTCTAACCTTTGTTGAAGGAAAAAAAAACAAAACAAACAAGGCCGTAGCTTTTAGTGACATTTAGCTGAGTGGTGATTATTCATTCATTTATTCTTTCCAGGAGGAGTGTATCAGATGGAGGTGGATCCACCTTGAAGTCCATCAAAGACCAACTCCTCCTCAATGTTACAAAAAAGCCACAGTGAGAGAGTTATTGTTCAGATAAAGAGCAGCCAGGGATGAACACGTGACCTCTGACCTCCTCCTGCCACAAACAAAAACTAGCCATCACTCATTCATCTCATCCTAACCCAGCACAAACCCCTTTAAGTGGATTCAGTCTCATGTGCACAAATCCCATTGCTCCCAGCAGGAATTAATTCCACTCACGTGAACATCCCCACGTGTGTGTGTCACAAATGTAACGCAACAGCATGTAGAGAGAAAAAAAAGAAAAGAAAAGAGGCCTACGCAAGCAAGCACGCCACTGACAGCAGTGCTACTGATGCTGAAAGACGCACCAACAACAAAGAATGGAAGCGTGTTGATGTAACCACTGAAGACAAATGTGAGCGTGACTCTCATTCAATCCCATCAGCCACCATTCCGCCACATGCCATGCAAGCCCTGAAGCGCCCTGATGAGGGCGCGTTTGCACTGCAGCTCTGCTGCGGTTAGTGGTGCACATCACGTCCAGAGGTATTGACATCCCTGAGCCTGTTCTGGCTCCCTCCCTCCTCAGCAGCGGAGCAGCCCCTACCTGCTCAGTATTCCGAGGGTCTAAAAAAAGCAGCAGGAGGAGTAAAAATAGCAGTGCGCCTGCACTGCCTCATCTGGGAGCTACCTGCCTGTTGCAGCACCTGCATACCAACAAGATCCCCTACTGCCATCACCACGACAACCAGGCTGCATCTTCAGTGCGCCACCTATAGCGCCAACAACAATATGAACACTGCAGGATTTAGATGGGGTGGGGGCAGAAAAATCTATGTGAAGCCACACCGGCTCAGAATCGGTGACAAAGATCTTAAATTAATTATTGGTGGGGTGGCGATGGGGTGCCTGCATGAAGTGAGATGCTTTTATTTTCCAATGTTGCACATTACAACTTAAAAAAAAAAAAAAAGGAAGCCAAAACCAAATTCTTAATGGAGATTCTCAGTGAGGAGAGACTGCAGTGCTCAAATGCCCCACTCTTCTTACACGCTGTTATGTAATCTGTCGCACCCCAAACTCGCCTATCAACAAGCAGCCCCTCCCTCCTCAAAGGAGGGGGGGGGGATGCTGCAGAATATTTAAAGGCACCCCCCACACACACATATACATCTTCTCATCCATCCACCCACATTCAAAAAATAAAGAGACACACAGCTTTAAATAGCACAGAACCAAAGTCACGTGGGTAATATCAAAGTCGACTAAAATAAAAGCTTGATCAGGACGGGCGGGGCAAGGGGGGTGTACAGACAATAACAGAACATTTACTTCAGAGTTACCCAAAATAGAACAAGCGTCTATATTTGGGGGCAGAACAAAGTTTCCCCTCAAAACAAATTCACTGGTTTCTTTTCCACAACTATTTGGATTTAGATCATTTCCTAGAGTGAAAGCTCACTAAGCCACAGTGTCTGTCCCATGGAGGACATGCTGTCCTTTCTGACTTATGGAGCATTGTGGAGTCATGACAAGTGAAATTTATTTCTGACATGTGACCAACATTCTGCACTGTTAGATGTGCAGAAACATGACCAGGCTCAAGTCACTTACAGTTAAAAAAAAAAAAGAAAAAAGGGGGGGATGCCCTTATCAATTTTCCGTGTTAAAACAATGTGTGTGTACATCAATACAGCCATTTTTCCTTGTTACTAGATGCAGATTTTGATGTTATGATGCTACATGTGACACCATGACATGTATATTTTTTGCAACATAGAAGTGTGGGAACAACATTAATACGAGGCTCTGACGTCTGAAGCATATGATTCCAATACCTTGATAAATTTGGAATCAGCTCGCGAGTCCCATCCCTAGCACTTCCTTTGTAAATGAATTTTTTTTTAAAGTTAAATATCCATAACACTCATATGTGAAGGGGCACAAACAAGATTACACTGAACTGAGCTGAGAGAAATTTAACTTTCAAAAGGCAAATTTATGAAGCCATATTAAAAATAATAATAATAAAAATCTGGAAACTACACTTAGACCCAGAGGGTTTACTGTCAGAAGTAAAACGTAGCAATAGAAGCAGCTGAGCTGTCTATATGCCATTTCAGTTCTGGTCCTGTGCCACATGACAACCCACTTTGGGTAAGTTGTCCAGCTTTCCTATACAGTGTCACTTTGCCAACGTAGCTTGTGCTAGTTGTGTGAAAGAGTTTACCTTAAGATAAGGGAAAAACAGACTCATGGCTGACTAGACAGAGATGAGACATCTCCTATCATCCACCCAAAGAAGTACCACAACATCTTATATGGATCTGAATCAAACCAAATGGCTCTTCATAATAAGTAAATGATTAAATGTTTGCTATTGATTACAACACAATCAATGGCAGTCTGCAACAAGTGTTAACTCCCCCGCCCGAAAATCTGCCCCACACTGATTTGGTTGTGTATTTTACGATTCTGGGCCCCCGTACTAACATCAGTGTTTTCTTACTGACCAGACAGGTTCAATGAACACGGCGTCAGTCTTTATCAGTTGATGTCAAAAGAAATAAAGTTTTCAGTAGATACTGATGGCAGAAAGTGTCTTTCTGGCATGTTGAACTTAAACCAAAGTACAGAAGCATCAACTCACAGAATGCCAGAGAACTAGTGATCCAATAAGAAGGAAAAGGAGGTACTTTAGAACAGGACTACCCAGCTCATTGTTTTAGACTGACATACGAGTTTAAGAGTCAAAATAAATTTAAAAAGAGGGTTTGATGTAACAGCATAGGACAGGAGCAAATAAATCTGTGTGGGGTTCAAAAAGGTCCATATGGGTTTCCTGGTCGGAAAGCAGGGCTGGATCCAGAGTGAAAATCTGACAGATGCATTTTTGTCCAATGATAAAATAAAAATCGTACGCGTCGTTATTCAATAATCTTCATTCTTTTATTCATGTGCAACATACACTTACACTTCTTTTAATATATTTATTATACTTCATGGACCACAGTGAACACTTATTTGTATAAATATGATGTCCTAAAAAAAACAACACTAACAAAAATTGACTAAACAGGATCAAATTTATTGCCAAAATCTTTCAATTATACCTGAATCTATATATGATTTTATTTCAATTGCTAAAATCAATAAAAGACGACTGTATATATTATATATAATATATATTGAGATACAGACAGTTCACAGAAGACGTTTTCCATTGATACCAATCAAAATTAGAAACAGTCCAGCAGGTAACAATATTCATCATGTCCATGACTAAATATACTACAACAAATACATCACAACTGTACACATCACAATTGTGATGTGTACAGTTGTGATGTATTTGTTGTAGTATATTTAGATTTTGTTGTGATTTGGCACTTTATAAGCCGATTAAATTGAAATTGAACATTTTATTGAGTCTTAAAGTAAATAAATATGAAATTGGTCACTGGATCCTTAAACTTTGGACATAAACTCTACATGGTGGATCCTTGATCTCTGGACATAAATAGGAATAAACAAAATCTGTAGTTTTGCCAAAAGCATTCCCTTTAGACATTACTGGCATAAATGACTTTCTATACATTGGATCTGAGCTCTTGCAGCTGCTGTGCTTCACTTCAGGATGTAATTTGTAAAGAAATACAGCACGTTTCATTTTGGGAGGAAAAAAACGTTTTAGTCGATTGTAGTTTCTTGTCTGTATTACAACGTTTGGAAAGAGGTGTCATTTTATTCAAAGCGACAATTAGTTTTGAAGTTATTAATTCCGAGCAGACTCTCAGCAGAGAGCTGCACAGCGTTTGGAGCTGTGCCAACAGAACGGAGGACAATTCTCATTTCTTGACTGCAACAAGACAAGAGTCCCAGTTAGTGACTTCAATCCACACAAAAGTGACTCACGGTATTTTTGTGGCTTTGAGAGGGGTTAAGAAGCGGACTTGCCATTTCTGAAGAGCAGCGAATCAAAGAACCAACGAGCTAGTGGATCGAAGCATTGCTTCAATGGTTCACGGCTTCAAAGAGGAGTCGCGCAGCAGAAATTGTTGATTACAGACCCACTGCAGACCAAACCCTGAATATCTGACTTTATTTGTACGTCCGTAAGACTGAAAATTCCATATAATTTACGGACAATCCATATAGGTTGACATGCATGGTCAGAAAATCACCGAAAATGTAATTTCAGTCATCATAGAATGCCTTTCAAACACACTATTGTCTGAAAACTATTTATAAACCACTGAGTTTCTTGCTGAAATAAGCGCCCAATTTTCCTTGCATAACTTTTCCTGTGTACACCTGCGTGGTGCATTGTGGGATCAAATCAAAAGCTGTGTTCACCGCAGGGACACGTTTGGCACTATTCGGGATTATTCAAATTTTTTTTTTCTCTGATGACGAACGATGCGTTAAAAAAAAAAAAAAAAAAAAAAAACTGACCGATGCAGTTGCTTCGGTCCAAACCAGTCTGGATACGGGCCTGTGAAAGGTCATGGAAAAAGCCAGTTGTAATAACACAATGAAATCTTAGGCACTTAATTAGTTTTAGATAATATTTTTTACAAAGTTTGTGAAAAGTTTCATTGTTTTAGTCTATAATTGTCTTATGTACCATTTGTATATATTCAATCAAGCCCCTCAATCAATCAAAAGACAATATTTATGTTTTAACAGCGTCTGCAGGAGGCCTTGTGTGTGCGTGTACATGAGCTTTTGACAAGAGTGGAAGTTGTGCAAATCAAGAACATTTGTACATCACCCTCTGTGCATTTGCAGGTATTAATGAGACACATTCAACTCCACAGGAAGTTAGCATGCACGCTAACACCTCAAAATGTCTCGTAAATGACTCCAGAGGTGTTATCAGGTTACAAAAACAGTATTTTCAGTTTTAGAAATTTTTATTTATTGCTAGCTTTTACATAATATATGACAAACAGGTTATATTTACACAAAAATGAAACCAAGTTTTGCAGCTAGCTAACCAGCCTGTGATGTCACCATGCTAACATCAGTGAAATGCCTTGTAAATAAGTTCAGAGGCGTTATTAGGTTACAAAAACTGTTATCGGTTTTAGAAGTGTTTATTTCTTGCTAGATTTTACATAATATATGAGAAATAGGTTATATAAACACACAAAACAAAGTGGTTTTGGAGAGATCAGCCACTGACATCACAGTGCAGCTCTACTCTGACTGGCCGTCACTCCAGCCACTCAAAAATAAAAGGGAACAGAATGTGTGTTTTAAATCTTAGTATAGGTCAAGGTTAGGCATCTTTGAACTTGTCCAAGATCTGTGTCCCAAGAATGTGAATTTGAAGACTCTGGCAGTAATAGGACTGGACTTATGCTGAGCACAGACAGACGGACAGATGCAAGACTTTTGCAATACCCAATTGGTATACATAAGGATTAATCCAGGTTTTGAGTATATTTCTTATTGTTACATGGGAAATAAGGTACCAGTAGATTCAGTAGATTCTCACAAATCCAACAAGACCAAGCATTCATGATATGCACACTCTTAATGCTATGAAATTGGCTATTAGTAAAAAAAAAGTAGAAAAGGGGGTGTTCACAATAATGGTAGCATCTGCTGTTGATGCTACAAACTCAAAACTATTACGTTCAAACTGCTTATTTAGCAATCCTGTGAATCACTAAACTAGTATTTAGTTGTATAACCACAGTTTTTCATGATTTCTTCACATCTGCGAGGCATTAATTTTGTTGGTTTGGAACCAAGATTTTGCTCATTTACTAGTGTACTTGGGGTCATTGTCTTGTTGAAACACCCATTTCAAAGGCATGTCCTCTTCAGCATAAGGCAACATGACCTCTTCAATATTTTGACATATGCAAACTGATCCATGATACCTGGTATGTGATATATAGGCCCAACACCATAGTAGGAGAAACATGTCCATATCATGATGCTTGCACCACCATGCTTCACTGTGAACTGTGGCTTGAATTCAGAGTTTGGGGGTTGTCTCACAAACTGTCTGCAGCCCTTGGACACAGAAAGAGCAATTTTACTCTTATCGGTCCACAAAATATTCCTCCATTTCTCTTTAGGCCAGTTGATGTGTTCTTTGGCAAATTGTAACCTCTTCTGCACATCTTTTATTTAACAGAGGGACTTTGCGGGGGATTCTTGCAAATAAATTAGCTTCACACAGGCATGTTCTAACTGTCACAGCACTTACAGGTAACTCCAGACTGTCTTTGATCATCCTGGAGCTGATCAATGGGTGAGCCTTTGCCATTCTGGTTCTTCTTCTGCAACCCGTGGCAGAAATTATGGAATCACCGGCCTCGGAGGATGTTCATTCAGTTGTTTAATTTTGTAGAAAAAAAGCAGATCACAGACATGACACAAAACTAAAGTCATTTCAAATGGCAACTTTCTGGCTTTAAGAAACACTATAAGAAATCAAGAAAAAAAGATTGTGGCAGTCAGTAACGGTTACTTTTTTAGACCAAGCAGAGGAAAAAAAAATGGACTCACTCAATACTGAGGAATAAATTATGGAATCACCCTGTAAATTTCCATCCCCAAAACTAACACCTGCATCAAATCACATCTGCTCGTTGACATTAATCCTATGTCATGAAATTGACCCTATGTGTCTTTTTGCAAGGAATGTTTTCATAGTTTTTGCTCTATGGCAAGATGCATTATCTTCTTGAAAAATGATTTCATCATCCTTAAACATCAGAAAAGTGTCCAAAATATCAACGTAAACTTGTGCATTTATTGATGATGTAATGACAGCCATCTCCCCAGTGCCTTTACCTGACATGCAGCCCCATATCAATGACTGGAAATTTACGTCTTCAAAAAAGTTCCAGCATCATCACCTTGCCCAATGCAGATTCGAGATTCATCACTGAATATGACTTTCATCCAGTCATCCACAGTCCAAGATTGCTTTTCCTTAGCCCATTGTAACCTTGTTTTTTCTGTTTAGGTGTTAATGATGGCTTTCGTTTAGCTTTCCTGTATGTAAATCCCGTTTCCTTTAGGCGGTTTCTTACAGTTCGGTCACAGACGTTGACTCCAGTTTCCTCTCATTCGTTCCTCATTTGTTTTGTTGTGCATTTTCGATTTTTGAGACATATTGCTTTAAGTTTTCTGTCTTAACGCTTTGATGTCTTCCTTGGTCTACCAGTATGTTTGCCTTTAACAACCTTCCCATGTTTGTATTTGGTCCAGAGTTTAGACACAGCTGACTGAACAACCAACATCTTTTGCAACATTGCGTGATGATTTACCCTCTTTTAAGAGTTTGATAATCCTCTCCTTTGTTTCAACTGACATCTCTCGTGTTGGAGCCATGATTCATGTCAGTCCACTTGGTGCAACAGTTCTCCAAGGTGTGATCACTCCTTTTTAGGTGCAGACTAACAAGCAGATGTGATTTGATGCAGGTGTTAGTTTTGGGGATGAAAATTTACAGGGTGATTCCATAATTTATTCCTCAGAATTGAGTGAGTCCATATTTTTTTCCTCTGCTTGGTCTAAAAAAGTAACCGTTACTGACTGCCACAATCTTTTTTTCTTGATTTCTTATAGTGTTTCTTAAAGCCAGAAAGTTGCCATTTGAAATGACTTTAGTTTTGTGTCATGTCTGTGATCTGCTTTTTTTCTACAAAATTAAACAACTGAATGAACATCCTCCGAGGCCGGTGATTCCATGATTTTTGCCAGGGGTAGTATCCATTTTGATGGTTGTTTTCCGTTTTCTTCCATGCATCTCTGTTTTTTTGTCCATTTTAAAGCATTGGAGATCATTGTAGATGAACAGCCTATAATTTTTTGCACCTGCGTATAAGTTTTCCCCTCTCCAATCAACTTTTTAATCAAACTACGTTGTTCTTCTGAACAATGACTTGAACGTCCCATTTTCCTCAGGCTTTCAAAGAGAAAAGCATGTTCAACAGGTGCTGGCTTCATCCTTAAATAGGGGACACCTGATTCACTCCTGTTTGTTCCACAAAATTGACGAACTCACTGACTGAATGCCACACTACTATTATTGTGATCACCCCCTTTTCTATTTTTTTTACTAATAGCCCAATTTCATAGCCTTAAGAGTGTGCATATCATGAATGTTTGGTCTTGTTGGATTTGTGAGAATCTACTGAAACCTTGTTTCCCATGTAACAATAAGAAATATACTCAAAACCTGGATTAATCTTTTTAGTCACATAGCACTACTATTATTCTGAACACTACTGTATTTGATGGAGTCGGGTCAAAACGTGAGCAAAATGCACCGCAATCCAACAAGCACCTAAAATAAACAAAATTTAAACAAAATCTAACGAGCATGCAGAGCTCATTCCTCTACTAATAGTGGTCCTAGACGAGTCCATTGACTTGTTATAATGACAAAAAGGAATACATTTACAGTGTTCAAATGCACAGATTGTTATCCAGATCTCCCCCAAACTGCTTATAGATATCTACACATTCATGTAGACTTCAGTCATTTGCTGAAAATGTTTAAGATCATTGGTAAGTGATTTTGGATACCTTTCTTTATCTTGATCTGCTCCAGAATTGCATGCACACTTTTTTTTATAAATCCCAGTAACAGACATGTGCAGGCAGAAGCAGAAGATGTTAGGTGACAGTAATGATGAGAACACGGAAAAATTACAGTAAGAGAAAGTAGTGAATGGACACTAATGGACAGTGTTTGATATGAAAGGAATGCTCGGAGAACAAAGAGGCAAAGAGTGGCGTGCACACAGAGCTGGCTGGGAGACATGAAGGGGGTGGATACAGAGGATTTCTCTCCCTCATTATATTACCCAGCATGCTCAGCTCCAGCACGTGTCACAGAGCATGTTTGATCACAGGAACGGCAGCGTTCTTGCTCTCTTTCAAAGCACTAGGGGGAAGCACATTCACAAGGAGGAAGGCATGGAGACCTGGCACGCTGAGATCATTCACACACGTGCAGTCTGTGCACCATGAATGAAACCCAATGTTGATTCATAAAACAAAAGTAGATGGCAGCAATAACAAGCCTAAAATCTTTAACTTTTTCCAAGCAGTATGCGTCAATAAGTTATTTTATTCCTGCAACCAAATCAAAACTCTTCTTCCGCAAGTGCTGAATAAAGCTTTGCTCAATTTGTGATGAATGAAAGGCTGAATTATATAACATGAACATTTTCTCAATAAACTAATGTTATCAGGAGAGTGGGAGGGTCCTGTGATGCACGTGACAGCATCACACCCGCCCAAAAAGCCCCCTTAAACCGAATTTACTTCTCTATAGAGTGTGTGGTACACACATGCTTATATAACAAGACACGGTGCCAGCTGACAGCGGAAGAGCGAGCAGAGGACAGACGGCCGAGAGAGACACTACACCTCGGAGTCAACGTGTCCATGCTGCAAACTCGTCAGGGCTGTCTTTCACTTGCAGTCACTGTGGATGGGTGAAAACTGCTCATCCAGAGGACACGACCGGGCACTCCAAGTTGATGGGTGAAGGAGTTGTGCATATGCAGATGATTGGCCCAAGCAGAGGGTCACCCATTTGAGTCTGGTCTGCTTGAGGTTTCTTCCTCAAATCAGACTGAGTTTTTCCTTACCACTGTCACCTGTGTGCTTGCTAAGGGTCGACCTTACTCATGTGTTGCTTTGCGCCATGCAGCTCCACCTCGACGCGCGGAATTCCTCCGCACGTCTGTCTCTGTGCCAAAAAAGTGCTGATATCCACGTCTTTTCACAATTCCTGTGCTAGTCAGACGACATACCGGATCAAGACAGCGTCCAGTTTAGAAATGAACGGCACATTCCACTGTTACAGGAGTTTTTGTCATGGAGAGAGAAGTGGAATTCCGCGCATCGCGGTGGAGCCGCATGGCCTAAAGCAACGCCGTGATGAAGCCTCACAGGACATGTTGGGGCATGTCCAGCTCATGCTCAATTTCTCGGATAATCACGACTGAAAAGCAACCGACAGCTGTCTGAAATCCACCTGAAAGCCGTCCTGTGAGACCAACACGGAGGTGGTTTTGTGCCGCGTAATGAACGGCTCCGTGGCGCGTCCCTCCGCTTTTCTTTCCATGAAAAAAACTCCTGTTAACAGTGGAATGTGCCAAAAAAGTGCTGATATTCACGCCTTCTGCCTTTTTGTGAAAGTCAGACGACGTCCCAGATCAACAAAGCCTTCACGTTGGAAATGATCTGATCTTGTTGTTTCAGCGGGGTTTGAGCCTGTCGATCGGTGTGCTCTCAGCAGTTGGACGGTCTTTAAACCGTCTGGATCACTCCTTAATCTGTGTAATCCCCATAAAATCGTCCCTGAAAGCCATATTAATTTTCCGAACGGTGTCCACCTGGAGGTCTCTCACAGTTTCTGGAAAAATTTGATGCAGCAAAGCTCCAAATCGTTCAGACATTTATTCGCAATAAAAAATGACGAGAGGGGTGGACCACTGCTCACACAAAGCCTGCTCACAGGCGAATGACGCAACTGACAGGCGTGAAAAAACTCACGCATGCGCGCGAAGGTTCAAGCTTGGCTGATGTAATCACATGTGATTCAAATCCATATGGTTTTTGAAAAAAATAAAAAGGTCGGATACTTTTCTAACAGACCTCGTATATTACCCTGTAACCACCCTCAAATCCCAATACTCAAAATGTCAACCCCAGTGGGGTCCTTAGTTTGGTTCTCATTAACATAAGGTCACTGTCCTCAAAATCACTGTTGATAAATGATCTAATTATGGAGCACCACCTAGATATGATTGGTTTATGCAAAATCTGGCTTAAACCTACGGCTGTCCTCCAATTAAATGAAGTTTCGGCACCGGCATACACATTTAGTCACGCCCCTCATCATACAAAGCAAGGCGGAGGTGTTTCACTAATTCATAAATCTGGGTTAACCTTATTGGTGCTTGGGGGTCTAAAATATAATTTGTTTGAATGCCTGACTCTCTGCCTAGGATACTATGTATAGCCAAGGTGAGAAAAATAAAAATCAACCATGTTATTTTGTCATGTATATAGGCCCCCGGGACCATATTCTGAATTTGGCGAGTTTCTGTCTAATTTGGCAACCCATGCCAATAACATTGTGATTGTTGGTGACTTCAACATTCATATAAATAAGCTGACCCCCTCTGAAAATCATTCACTCACATTATAGCTGTACTAGTACTCCAGCAATGCATTCAAGGTTTGACTCAATGGAAATACCATGGATTTTTGGTCCTCGTTTGTGGTATCACAGTCAAAAATATTGACATTGTGTCTCACATCACTCATTAAGTTTGCAGTCTCTCTGCCTTGTCATCTGGAACAAGACACTCATTTATCATCATGGTGACACATCAACTCAACTGCAATTGAATTTGGAGCCAGACTGCCTGATATCTTGGCATCACTTTTGGCCTCAAGTATGTCTACAAGTCGAGAGTGAAAATAGCGTAGCTCAAAACTACAAGTATTCAATCTTGCGTGGCGCAGTGGTACTGTAGACTATAAGCATGCACTATTGGCAACAAAAGGGGCCTATTACACTGATTTGATTAACAAAAACAAGGATAATTCAAAGTTCCTGTCCAACACGGTGGCACTTATTCAAGGACAACCACCTGTAAGTAGCTCCCCATTTACAGTCCAAGATTTCTTTGAGATGAAAATAGATAACATGAGGTTAAATATATCCCAGCATGCCACATTTCACTGGGCGTGCTGGCAGAATTGGCAACTTCTGCTAAAAGCACAAGTTGTCTTTTTGACCCTATACCAACAAAACTGTTTAAGACCTGTGGCCCACTCTTGGGCCTACTTTACTGGGAATTATTAATCTGTCACTAACCTTGGGATCTGTTCCTGAATGTTTCAAATCTGCAGCGATGAAACCATTACTTAAGAACCTAACCTTGACCCTAGTCTACTGAAAAGTTACAGGCTGATATCAGACCTATCATTTTGTTCTAAAATACTTGAAAAAAAGTGATTTGACAGCAGGTTGTGGACCACCTTACTGAGAATAAACTTCTGAGTCACTGCAGTCCTCATTTAGAATGCACCATTAAACGGAGACAGCTCTTACTCAAGTGATAAATGATCTTCTGCTTGCAATGGATTTGGACACCACTACGGCTCTGTTGTGGTTGGATCTTAGTGCCACGTTTGATACAGTAGATCAATGTATTCTACTTGATAGGCAGGAGTATAATTCCCATGAACCATTTTGGGATTAGTGGGGATGTCCTTGTATGGGTGACATCCTACCTAACCAGCTGTGTCCTATAAGAGAACATTACCTCTAACCTTGTTGACATGAAACACATGGTTCTGCAGGGGTCCTTTATATAATACCCCTTGGTCACATATTGCAGTGTTATGGGATTCCTTTTGATTGCTATACTGATGACACTCAGTTGTACATGTGAATAACTGCTGGTAATCTCATACACAAAGACTTTCGTGGATTGCCTTGCGCCAGTGAAAAGCTGGATGTCCAGCAATTTAACTTTTAAACTCTGACAAACCAGAACGATGGTCCTTGGTCTAAAGAGACATTGACATCAGTTTCACCAGCTAACGTTTAACCTAGGCTTGTGTGTCATATATCACACTGATAAAGTGAGGAACCTTTACTACTACATCTAATTTTTGTCATCTGCTGCGGGTGTCCCAGGTTCTGGGGTAGACAGCAGGTGGCTATGTCTCACACCAGCTATCCAGGCATCTCTGTCCAGTGGGTCAGTACAGGCCAGGTTGCAGTCTTATGTCAGTCCTCACACAATCGACCCATGCCTTCCGAGGTCTGCCACGCCCTCGGCAACCCAGAATCTCCATATCCATGACAGAGTTGATGCACGATGACCCCCATTTCACATGCCCATACCATCTGAGCCGTCGGGTACGTAGCGCTGCAGCAACCTCCTTGACCGCCAGCTTCGCATGGACCACAGAAGAGGAGACATCATCCTGTCATTTAGGTCATTTTTCTTTAATCCCATGGTGTCCTTTGAACAACACAGAGATATTGTGACAACTGCTGTCTTCCACCTTCAAAATGTAGCGAAGGTTTGCCCCATCCTGTCTATGTCTGATGCAGAGATGATCCATGCGTTTGTCTTTTAGACTGTACTACTGTAATGTTCTATTCTCTGGTTTACCACAGTCCAGCATTAGGGGTCTCCAATTGGTTCAAAATGTTGCTGCCAGAGATTTGACAAGAACCAGAAAGTTTGACCACATTACACCAATTTTGGCATCTCTTCACTGGCTTACTGTTTCAGAGGTCAGATTTTAAGGTTCTGTTATGAACGGGCTACCACCTCCCTCCTTAGCGCAGGGGTGCCAAAAAGGGGAGAATAAGGGGAAGGATTCTAGGGGCCCATAGTTGACAGAGCCCCAAAGATGCCCCTAATACAATTATAATACTGACAAAATATGGGTGGTGGCCAAGTAAGCTTTCTTTTCATGGGGCCCAAAAGCCCTGGCAGTGACCCTGCTGAGCTGACCTAATTACACCCTACATTCTGGCCCAGGCTCTGTGTTCTCAGGGCACATTTTCTTCTCTGTCCGAGGCACTGAAGACATTGCGCAAGGCTGACAGCTGCACACCACAAGGCACTGGACTGACCATGAGGTGCCCCGGCTGAAGCGGACTCACACTGCAGTCTGCTTTTGGAACAAACTCTTCCATGAGGACAGCTCGTGCTGTGGTCCACTGATTATGTGATGGATGGACGCTGGCCCTGCATCCCAGGGTGCTGGACTCATGGCACCCTGCCTGTGATACCAATGACTGTGCTCACCTCAATAATGCACTTTGTTCTTGATGCTATTCTGATTTTTTAAAAAAACCTTGTCATTGTTAGAATGACCTAAGCAGCGGGTCACCCCTCTGAGTCTGGTCTGCTTGAGGTTTCTTCCTCAACATTATCAGAGGGAGTTCTCTTTACCACCGTCACCTGTGGGCTTTAGTTGGGGCTCTGGTGAGGTTAGACCTTCATTGTGTGAAGCACCTTGAGGCAGCTTTGTTGTAATTTTGTGCTGTATAAATAAAATGAGTTGTATTTCCCCGTTGGAGGGCCCAGGGCCAAATGCCAGGCCACCCTCTTTTTTTGAAGAAAGTTTGTTAAACACCCACCTGAAATTAATTTACATGGAATCTATTTAATGAATGAGAAAAGGACAAAAAAAAAACGAAAGAGACATTTTATTGAAAACTGGCACTCTTAATTTCACAGGGAGAGCCAAACGCCCTCTGATGGGAGAAAAGGAGAACTTGAAAAAATAAAGTTCACTTTGTTTCAGTAAATATGTTTCACAGTAATGCTCCGTATATCACCTCAGAGATATCATTTGATTAAAAAAAAACAAAACAAAAAAACATACTATTAGATACTGAAATAAGTGTCTGGGAGCGTATTCTGCCCACAAGCAACCAGCCAACGTATGTCACACAGTCTTCACTTGGATTGGTGGCTTTGCATCGGTGTTACCAGAGGCTAAATGGATGCTCTTTGTTTGATGAGTGATAGTGGAGATAGTTTGTAAGATAATGATTTTAAGCATTGGGCTGCTGCCAACCATAGGTGGAGGGCAGATAATCGTCCATAGTGTCCACCAAAAAAAAAAAAAAAAAAACATCTTAATGTCTACTTAAAAGCTGACCAGATTCCTCACTGAAGACAAAAAAAAAAAAAAAAAAAAAAAAAAAAGCTGACAGGGTGAGCAGGAGGTGGATGCACAGCATCCAGTACAGAGGCCGGGGAAGCCGCTTTGACTCATGCTGTCATACTCCTGTTCTGCCACTAGGAGGCTCAATTGCTCAAAGGAAGCCCAGCAGAAAGACTGCCAGACTGAACACAAATTATACAAGCACGACTTCAGCTAAAGATGTCATTTTGTTCCTTGTGGCGTTGATGTCAATACATTTTCTATGGTGCTTTTGATTCCATGCTTTTTTCTTCCCCTAAACCAGTTCTTTCAGTTGTTTGATTTCCCAACAATACGAGTATGTCTGGCTCACGCTCACTCACCGCTGACGTGTTTCCTGCAGTGCAGCCCAACAGGTTATTGGCAGTTGAAATATAAAGCCCACATTTATGGGATCAGTGATTTGCCGCATCAGGAAATTCCAGTTCCCTCCTGCGCCGCCAACACAGCCAGAACACGCTTAAGAGATGAACTCTGACCTTTTCTTGAAAGCCAATCAGCTTTTCACACACCAATTAAATAAAAACCCACAACACCTCTCCTGGTCTGTCTCAATAGGTGCAAAAAAAGAGGAAAAAACAGTTTCCACTTCACCTGCACATCTTTCAAGGTGGAAGGAATATGGAGCAAGCCCACAGAAACATGTAAACCCCACAACCAGGTGGGAAGCGATCCAGTGACCTTCCTGCTCTGAAGCAAGAGTGTCAACATCTAAGCCACCATGCTGCACCAGTTTGTAGCAATTTCTTGTTAATATGAACATACTGAGTTTGTGGAATATTCAAGGATAACTATCAGAAAAGCAAAGTATTACATCTGAGCATTCTACTCACCTTATGTGCAAGAAAGGCTTTTTGAAAATTAGTTTAGGAAGTTACAGCTAATCCAGCATAACTCCCCCCAATATATAAATATATCTTTACCACATAGTACAAAAATCTGCCATATACTCAAACCAGCCCTCATGAGATACAAGAAAAAAAAAAAGGGCTGATAAATCACTTTTCCTATCAATTTTACTGCCCTGGAAACTGTGGCAATAAAATTGGGGCGATACAAAAAAAAAAAAAAAAAAAAAAAAAAAAAAAAAAAAAAAAACACTGAAAATACCAGGCTTTTCATCCAATCAGGAGCCCCCATTTCTCTGCCTCACCAATGACACGCCCCCATTTTGTGTTACCCTGGTGACAAGTGCAGGATCCAGATCATTTCATTCAACCAAGATGTCTGATCAAGTTGAGAGTTTTAATCTCCCGAGCAGGAAAAATTCTACAACTTGAGTCTCATACTGAAGTTGTGAGACATCAGTGAAGAGGACACTCATGACTTAATAGAGAGACATAAGAACATTCCATAATTTACATAATCTATGTGATTTACCTGCATTACTCATTCTACATGATTCATGTGTATGATTATTACATGTCTGTTTATTGTGTGTGTGTAAGTGTCAAACCATCTGAAGAAACCTGGCCACCTCGCTGTGTTTTTATAACAGCACTCCAGTCAGTTTGTTCATCACAGATGTGTCACACAGTGACCAGTCCCCAGATTGACGAAATAATACCAACAAATGTATGTTGCAAGCAATTATGAAATGCATAAAAGCATTAACATGTTCACAACAAAATTGTCAGTGTTAATTCAACATTGACACTATTCAAGCGGACACGAGAAAAGTATTAATTTAACACTGGGGAAAAAAGGGATTTCTCTCAAAGGCGAGTGGAGCACTCAGAGCTTTGATTATTAACATTTCATTACAACTAAAGCTGGAAGAAAATTTAACTAGTACTTTATTTTTCAACTCCTTTTTGAGCATCACTTACTGGATGACATTTTTCTTGTCGAATTTTTGTCTTCTTTGTTCTAAATAAAATTCACTCATTCCAAGTTATGAGTTGAGTAGCATGTTGTGCAACTCCACAGCTACAGGGGGGAAGCTGAAATATTTAGCCTGAAACTTCAGCCTCAGTGTTTGACAGCTGCACAAAAGACTGTTGAATGACTCCTGAAAGTTGAACTCTGGGTAGCAGGTGTCTCCTCCCTGGAGACGGAGTCACGCCACCTGACGTGCATGGATGTACTTTGACACAATCACGGCTCTGACTGTCCCCGTCAGACCTGTAGGGCTGGTCCGACCTGCCCAGGACGGCACACCTGCTCCTCTGCAGCCGTTCAACCCATGATCTTGCCATGTGGCTCAGGTGGACGTGTGAACTAACCACGGAGGAATGCCAGTGGTTCCCCTGATGAGTGCCGGAACGCAGTTTGAACAGTAAGGGTGAGGGAAACTGAGGACATTTTTCCAGCATGCCAGTAAAACATGAGACAGCTTTCACGCTTAGGTCACTTTGGATTAACAAATGAAAAGCTTGTAGGCCATAGATTTTACAAAAATTCCTCAAAATACAACAAAATTGGTGGTCCCAGTCCCTGATGATCTGCTACCTCAATAATTGGTTAATCATTTACAAAGTGACTCTTCAAGTAAAATAGTATGAAAAAAAAGTTTTGATTTCACCCAGCTTCACAAATATGAACATTTCCACAGTTTGTTTTATTTAACATAAACTGCTTAATAACTATTGAATATCAAGCATGAGATTAGAGAGTCTTTAAAATGCCTCAAACTAATTTAGAGCGGTAAAATGGGATAGATGTGTTTTACTGCAATTAAAAAAAATATATATCACATCACACAGACCACAGCTGAAGCTCAGGGTTGTGCAGGTTTAAAGAGAAACTAACTTTAAACCGTTTACGCCAATTAACTGGCTTTAAAATGCTGTAGAAAAATGGAAAGTGTTCATATTTTAATATTATACATACACACGTGTGTGTACATGTTTGCTGAGAAAAAAAAGTCTCTTTAGGGCCTGGAATGCCATGACAGGCAACTTTTTTTTTTTTTTTTTTTTTTTCTTTTTTTTTAAAGGGTCACATTGTGGCAAAAGTAGTTTTGAAATTGACCTTTAACACTTAAACATGGCTGGAATTTCAAGTCAAGTATCCTAAAAGTCTCAATGCTGTAGGACAGTGCATGTAAAAAGTGACATGGTAACAAGCAACTTTGAGCCAGAAATAACCCCATTTTAAAAGTCTGTGACATTATGTCACAGACACCCGTATATGCGCTCTTATTAGTGCACAGCTGTGGACCAATTCATCCTTTGAAGTCTGTGTCCCACAAACATCTGGCATTCAGACACAGAAGAGGCTTCAGACATTCGAAAACTGCCATTATTTTTTCCCGCTCATATCAATGTCACCTAGCAACGGTGACGGCTGCCCAAGGTAAGCTAGAATAGTAGATGTAACCCATACACTCAAAAAAAAAATAATAATAATAACTTGCTCAGTGAACATAAAAAAACATTTAAAGTATTTCAACCTAAGTAAAATCTATTAACCTAGCCAGAAACAATTTTGCTGAGTGACCCAAGTGTAAATTTGTTGGGTCAACATGATGAATTTGTGTTACTGTTACTCAATTCCCATGGTTCAAGCCAACTAGATTTCAAAAGATCAGTCTAGACCTAAATGTAAATTTGTTCGGTCAACATGATGACTTTGCATTACTCTTATTAAATTACCATGCTTTAGGCCAGCTAGATCTGCAAGGGTAAATGTAGCAAAAATAATAAGTGGGTCCCTTCAGCTGCTCCCTTGTTTGCACTCGGGGTTACCACAGCAAATATGAGGTGGATCTGCATGTTAAACTGGCACAGATTTTACTCCAGATGCTCTTCCTGAGACAACTCCACATTACATGGAGAAATGTGACAGGGGTGGGTTTTGAACCGGGAACCTGCCGTACTGAAACCAAGTGCACTAACCACATAGCCACCACTCCTGCCCTGTAAGTAGTTACAACTAACCACATAGCCACCACTCCTGCCCTGTAAGTAGTTACAACTAACCACATAGCCACCACTCCTGCCCTGTAAGTAGTTACAACTAACCACATAGCCACCACTCCTGCCCTGTAAGTAGTTACAACTACTTTTAAATTAGTACAGTTACATGTCAACTTAACTTTGCTGTATTGGATCTGCACAATTTATGCAGAACCACCTTGGATTTGCTGTGAAGACCGAGTGCAAACAAGCGAGCAGCCAAAGGGACTTACTGTTTTTGTTACATTTACCCTTACAAATCTAGTTGGCCTGACCCATGGTAATTAAGTAATAGTAATGCAAATTCATCATGTTGACCCAACAAATGTACATTTAGGTCACTCAGCAAAATTGTTTCTGGCTACGTTATCGCATTGTACTTGGGTGGAAATACTTTCCATAATTTTATTATGTTCACTGAGCAAGTCAAATTTTAAGTTATTGCATGTGAAGTTAAAAATACATGATTTGAATGTGTTCACCCATAAAACTTGATTCTATATCATAGAAGCTACATGTTAGACTTAAGTTCATGTAACAAAAACAAACACCCAAGTTGATCTTTTTTTTAGTGTAGTTTAATAGTCAATTTTCAATAAATTTATACTTCACTTAGAAACATTACTTATTTACAATTGTGCATGTCGAGCCCAAAAGTCTTGTTTTTAATTTACCAACTATTTTGTTCTTGTTTGTTTTGTTGTTGTTTGTTTTTTTGGGGGGGGGGGGGGTAAATCACAGTGACTCTTGGGATTGTTTGGTCGACAAAAGAGCTATTTTATTAATGCAACCAATGGGTGTAAACCAGAAGAAACTATAGCGCCATCAACAGTTGTAAGATGGTAGAACATTTTTCAAGATGTTAAGTCTCAAGCTTTAGCTTTGAGACATGACCTCAAATTCCATTGGGCTCTTTTCTTATACAAACCATAACAGCTCTTAAAAGGCACCTGGTGAGAAATATATTAAATTGTGGAGAGAGAGAGAAAACAAAGAAGGTACATGACTCCTGCTTTCAAACGGGGTTGAATAAAATGACAGTTAGCGGTCAAAATAACTGACAAATACAAACTAAAGCACGCCTTTGTGAATAGCAAATAGAAAACTGCATTTGTTTCAGAAGAGAGTCCTGCTATTGTCTCCAAAGCTCCAAAAAGGGTGGGGGAGCTTCGGGAAGCAGCAGTCAAGCCTGACTGGTGGCTGGGTGACTGGTTTCTGGGAGTGTCGCACACATTTTTGGATTAAATCAAGACTTAAGGTATTTCAGTTTGCCACTGCCTTTGCTTAAACCAATAATACACATGCTTTTTGGCTTTGATATGTTTTATATTTCATGTCAAGTACTTTGAAGTGTCTTGTTGCTTAAATGTTATACAAATAAATTTGCCTGGGTGTAGTTAATCAGAGTTGGGTAGGATTACTTTGAAATGCAATCAAGATACAATCAAATTTTGAATGCGTGCGCCTACTTTAGTATGAAGCGCATCATTTTCACTTCAGCCAAAGTATACAGATTGTGTTGTCTTGCATATTCAGTACATTTCAAAGTAATCCTACCTGACTCAGAGTATAATATGAGAATAAGTGCGCCTGGAGTTGACCCACATCAGAATAAACAGCATGGTTTGGTTCTTGCACCGCTGGAGGTTTGAAGCGCCAATCAGAAGTTGGAGCGCGTGAGCGCACGCGGTGGGTGGCGGCGCAGGGAGGGGCGGGGCACTCACATTCTATATGACGAAGCAATTAACAGCCAACGCATGACTCATCTGTGCGCGCTGGCATTCCTCCGCATACAGCATCACTTTTTAAATGTGCAGTAGCCATCCCTAAAGGATGACTTAACGTTGCGTCATTTATTTCCACTCACTGCGCACAGAATATCAGATTTTAACCACCCATTTTATACATAAGAAAGGCGATTTGACGTTAAGAGTGCGTCATCCTGCAGAGATCAACAGCTAATGTCGAGGGGGAAGATGTCAGATTTATTTTAAAGTTAGAAGAGAAATGGTTTGGGTGACGCTCGACAAATTGCGCAAGAGGCGCCGGACGCAGCAGATCCCCCCAAATATGAAACAAGTGGGTCAAGCTGTGGCAGTACGATTTTTTTTTATGAACGAACACCCACACTGCCTGACTCACCATCATTCAGCCTAAAATGCACTATGTTTAGTAAAACCCAAATCTAATTAGGAGAAGCAAATGGAACAAGGTCATGTGGTAATCAAAAACTGGCAGACAAGAATCCCCCCCCCACACACACACACAAAAAAAGGTGAACACACAAAGTAAGAGTTGAATTATTCACCATATCAGCCCAGAAGTATATCAGAAGTATTTTTTTAAAAAAACCTTCAGGATGTAGGTCACATTTCATTTGTCCTACATCATGCGGAAGTGCTAATGTGGTTCAGTAGTGCGCCGGCTGGGAGCTCACCCACATTAAGCAGTCTGCGTGTGGATGGGGGGAGAAAGTGCGCATAGCCTGCGCAATTTGGCTCCTGGCTCCCCATCGTGGAGCTTTTGCGCGCACAAAACGCGACTCCAAACGCTGTCAGGAGCCCGTGGGGCGAAAAAACACCCGTTAACAAGCAGCACGGCACCTCACCAATCAATCAGCAGCTTACCTGCGCCCGTTACGCAACAAACCACACAACCCCGTGTGCCAAACTGTCGAAGCTTGTGGCGCGGACACCTCCTCTAATGTGACTGTCAGGAGGAGCGGGGGGCCAACTCACCTGCCCATTTGCCGAGCTGCGGGGATAACAGCTGTCCGTTCCCCAGCACCCAGATCCTGAAGCCTGACAGCAGCCTGTAGAGGAGCCACAGCGCCAGCGAGGCCACAGTGAAGGCTCCGACCCAGAACAGAGGCTCCTCGGCCCTGCGCACCAGCTTCTCCACGCTCATCCACGTCATGACAGCAGCGACTCAATGTGCAGACACCTCGGCTTTTACACTTTAATTTCCACGCCACAGCGTGACACGGTCCCTTTATAAGGAGGTTGTAGCATCACACGCACCCCCTAAAACGCTTGTCTAGCCTGATTTAAAGCGCACCGCCTACCTATTACTGTGCGCCGCCCACCTCCGCTCCTCATTGGCTTGTTTGGCAGCCCTCGCCCAATCCTCCTCGCCCATTGGTGCAGGTGTGTGCCAATCAGGCGCAGAGCGTTCTCCATTCACTCTGTTGTCTGTATGGAGGGGGGCGGGTCACAGGGACACCGGGCTGAGGAGGGATTGGGCGAACATTACGGCAGCTTCCATCCGGACTGCATGATTGGTTCTCGCCAGAACAGGGTTGTCAGTTTCAGTCAGGATTATGAAACCCCCCAAACCCATGCTTTGGAGAGAAAAAAAAACTAAAAAAAACTGCACACATCGCTTTATGAATGAAAGGATGCTCTCATTGGTGAGAAATGCGCACCTTTGCCCGCCCATCGGAGCGCGTTAATTGGCTGAGAAGAAGTCAGTCAGTGAGATCATCACGTTCCCTCCTCCACATGACTCACTCTTCTATTTTAAGTATTCTCTGTGCATCACACTGCTGATGGACACGCAAAAAAAAAAGTGAAAACGTGACAAATGAGGTGTCTCCGGGTACAGATGATCCAGTCCTGCTGCGCCACATGCGAACCTTCATCAGATCAGATCGGCTTGGCGTGGTGAACTCTCGCGAGATTCTAAAAGGTAGTAAATCCAAAGCAGTGGACAGGACGAGATCTGGTGTTACGTAAACACAAGAGACAGACACGCGTGTGGATGTTCATCATTTTATTTGACGGATTTGTATTCAGATATTTCTGCGCAGGTGAACAAATCAGTCATGTTTACAATCAGAAAATGCTTCAGGAATCTGTGATTTCTGCAGCTTTAGCACATCAGGATTTACAGCAGAATTTTTTTCCACCCTGAAACACGTCCTCGATCCGTCCGTCACCTTACCGAAACCAAACCAAAAATTCCGACACACGCAGGCTTTGTGACAGAAGCAGGAGCTGGTCGTGTATTCAGCAGACACACAAAAGTATAAAAAGGTGCTTATGTGGTCAAAGTCATCCTGCAGCTGCTCCCATTCTGAGACACAAATGGAGGATCAGATGTCGACGTGACGCCAAAAAAACAACAAGCCAAAGAGATGTAAACATTTTACAGCCTGCAGAAAAATACAATCACACACACACACACAAAAATAAAATAAAATAAACAGAATTTTATATTCATACCACACTGTACAATATACACTTCCAGGACAAACCCGAGTAAAGTCTGCTTAAACTGACAAGATTTAATTTGGCACAATCTGATCGGATGTTTTGCAAATCCACGTCACGCCAGATCGTCTCAGCCAAACACCTGAAAACAACAAGAGATTTAAAAAAAAATGCGATCACAAAACCCAGATATGGTGGCCACGCCTCACACACACACACACACACACACACACACACACACACACACACACACACACACACACACACACACACACACACACACACACACACACACACACACACACACACACACACACACACACACACACACACACACACACACACACGGTGAATCATAATTGCACTATCTGCATATTTACAAAAAACAAAACAAAACAAGCATGTTCAGATCGTCATGTGCCTTGTTGGTTTGCTTGTACGTTTTTTTATGCTGCAAATTTCACATTTTATTCCACCATGGGTCTGAGAGAAACACAACTTCAATATTCTGCATGTTCTGCACATACAGCTTTGACTTTGAAGTATGTAATTTTCCGTTTTGTTTTGTTTTTTTATTGCACTTGGAGTGTTTTGTGCTTTCTGAAGCTGTAAATGTTCTCCCCTCACCCCCGACACACGCATACGCACGTACATGCTTCCTTTAAGTTTCTGATCCCCTCATCTGGGAAAAAAAGAGAAAACGCGCTGATCAGAAGTCACAAATAAACCTTAATGCTGCTCCAAATACGCATCTTATTTTTTTATATCAACATGTGATATTGGGTTGAGCCGATCCGAGCAGTCACAGGGCGTAAGGCGGGGGAGGGACACACAAACACACTCACACGCACACTTACGGACAATTTACAGTTTCCAAATTCCAATCCACCTAACCTGTATGTCTTTGAATGTGTGATGAAGCCGGAGCACCCGGAGGAAACCCGCATGCAAACCGGTGGGAATCGATCCAATGACCTTCTTGCTGTGAGGCAAGCCATCAGAAATGTTAAAAGGAAAAAAGAATTTGAAGTTTAAACTTCGTGATTCTTTCAGTTTGCATTTGTGCGTCGCTGTCCACCTGCGTGGTTCTGATCTCAGAGGTGGACAGCACACAGAAACTTTTTATAAAGTTCATATAACGTATCAGAGGTAAAGTTTCTGCTTTGTTCTGCTGCCTGCACCCGTGACACAGCGCGACCAGATCTACCCCACGCGTGGGTCCGTGCAGCGTCACTGCAGCCTGATCTGCAGCTCCACAGCCCAGTGTGTCTTCATCACCAAAAACCCTGAGCCACAGACCGCTAATAAAACCAACATCATCGTCTTATTTTCTGTCACGAATTAAAAAAATCATGTGTGAATTCCAAATAATATGTGTGATAAACTGATTTCAGTGCAACAGTTTTCCCACCAACACTCATATTTAAGGTTTATTTCATTCAAAAAAAACAAAAAAAAAACATCAAAAATTCTTACCTACTGTCTAGTTTCAACTGAAGGAAAGATGAATTATCCAACAGCATCTGAGGACAGAGAGAATAAATATGTGATTAACATACTGATCATTTCATCCAAAACCAAAACTTGTATTTTCACCTTCTCTGCTCTTTTACAGCACACGTACACCAACAAAAGAAGCAAGACGCAGGATTTTTTGTTTCTTTTTTGTTTTTCTTTTTTTTTTCTCTGCAAAACATATATTTTAATAATTTTTCTGTCATTCAACTGTCACTACCAGGGAAACTGATAAATATTTATTTTTCCATTAGGACCCTCTTAAAAGTACAACCAAAACCCTCAAAAATAAAATTTGAATGATGTGGAGTTTATAAATTAATAAGAAATTAGTGTGTGTGAGATAGTTTTAAAAATTAGATAGGTTTATTTTTTCTTGATCTTAACCTGCAGGTTGTAATTATCTGTTGCATTTTTGTTTTTATTTGTGAGTCAGTTTGTGCTTTTTTTGCACACAGTGATATAAAACACATAACAGTAAAATATTGTGAGAGTGTGTGTGTGTTTTGAATCCAGCTGCGTCAAACATTTTTGCTCTACATTAGTCAGTGATGTCACATTATGACGTTTCTTTGTTTTTGCAGCATTAAAAGACAGATCAAAGTACAAATCCAATCCATCACGACACAGTGACATTTTCATGACACACACATTTGTGTCAAAGCGGAAACAGAACGGCCAACAAAATATGCACAAACACACATATGTGTCAACACAATATTCATCAACCTGTAATGTCCAGACAAGTCATTATTGTTGCCTTTGCAGTCATTTCTGATCACATTTTTGCCATCACATTGCAAAACACATGTAAGAGACTGAAACTGAGAAGCTTGCATGCTTTAAAAAACAGAGTAAAAAAGAATGTAAACAACTGCATGAACACACACACTCACTGTGACACTCATTCCTCCATGTGTTTTTCTTCTGAAATACAACATTGATAAATGCAGTAATATACAATTTCAATTGTAATTTGAGACATCATGCTATAATGATCATTCAGTAACGAGCAAATCAAAAAATTGCTACGATTAACAGAACACTGATTGTGTATAAATGTGTTTGCAAAACATCCAAATCTTTAAAATATGTACAAATCTGAAACATAGTGTATTAAAACATCAGTATTTTATTGTGTTAACAAGTTTAAAATAATGTTTACACACACACACACACACACACACACACACACACACACACACACACACACACACACACACACACACACACACACACACACACACACACACACACACACACACACACACACACACACACACTAATTCAACTGTCCACTTCACACTGAGACCTGAACAAATCAGTTCTTTCAGTGACCCTGTTCACTGAATACTAGATAGATTTCCCATAATTAATTAATCCAAAGTACCAATAAAGGTAATGTTCAAGATGAATGAATCTGCACAAAAAAGGACTGAAACTTACTTGAAAATGGTTTGGTAGAGTTTCTACACATCAAAATTTTGTGTGTGTGTGTGTGTGTGTATATATATATATATATATATGAGAATTTGGAGAATTCGACCGATGGTTGAACCTCGGATTCAGGAGGAGCAGTGTGGTTTTCGTCCTGGTCGCGGCACACTGGACCAGCTCTACACGCTCCATCGGGTGCTCGAGGGTTCATGGGAGTTCGCCCAACCAGTCCACATGTGTTTTGTGGATCTGGAGAAGGCGTTCGACCGTGTCCCTCGGGGCACCCTGTGGGGAGTGCTCCAGGAGTACGGGGTCTGGGGTCCTTTGCTAAGGGCTATCTGGTCCCTGTACGACCGCAGCAGGAGCTTGGTTCGCATTGCCGGTAGTAAGTCAAACTTATTTCCAGTGCACGTTGGCCTCTGCCAGGGCTGCCCTTTGTCACCGGTTCTGTTCATTTTTTTTATGGACAGAATTTCTAGGTGCAGCCAGGGTGTGGAGGGGGTCTGGTTTGGGAACCACAGAATCTCATCTCTGCTGTTTGCGGACAATGTGGTTCTGTTGGCTTCGTCAAATCAGGATCTTTAGCGTGCACTGGGGCGGTTTGCAGCCGAGTGTGAAGCGTCCGGGATGAAAATCAGCACCTCCAAATCCGAGGCCATGGCTCTCGACCGGGAAAAGGTGCTTTGCCCTCTTCAGGTTGGTGGAGTGTCCTTGCCTCAAGTGGAGGAGTTTAAGTATCTCGGGGTCTTGTTCACGAGTGAGGGACGGATGGAGCGTGAGATCGACAGACGGATCAGTGCAGCATCTGCAGTGATACGGTTGCTGTATCAGACCGTCGTGGTGAAGAGAGAGCTGAGCAGCGGGGCAAAGCTCTCGATTTACCGATCGATCTACGTTCCGATCCTCACCTATGGTCATGAGATTTGGCTCATGACTGAAAGAACGAGATCGCGAGTACAAGCGGCCGAGATGACTTTCCTCCGCAGGGTGGCTGGGCGCTCCCTTAGAGATAGGGTGAGGAGCTCGGTCACTCGGGAGGAGCTTGGAGTCGGGCCGCTGCTCCTCCACATCGAAAGGAGTCAGTTGAGGTGGCTCGGGCATCTTTTCCGGATGCCCCCTGGACGCCTCACTGGAGAGGTGTTCCGGGCACGTCCCATTGGGAGGAGGCCCCGGGGAAGACCCAGGACATGCTGGAGGGACTACATCCCTCAGCTGGCTTGGGAACGCCTTGGGGTTCCCCCGGAGGAGCTGGAGGAGGGGTGTGTGGATCGGGAGGTCTGGGCAGCTTTGCTTGAGCTGCAGCCCCCACGACTCGACTCCGGATAAAGAGGAAGAAAATGGATGGATGGATGGATGGATATATATATATATATATATATATATATATATATATATATATATACACACACACACACACTATACAGTGACATGTCACATTCATTTTCCTCACCCCCTTTTTACTGATTAAGCACATCTGTGTACACAAACGGGATGTGAACCATCAAACTTTCAGTTAACAAATACCTGCTTCATATTGTGTGTTTAGTCCAAGACGTTTGAGGTGAAACTCCAGTTTTGCTCAGAGATGTTTACACTCATTACCTTTTTCTAGTTCTTGCTGACTTGAGGTGACTGAGGCTCAGACGGTGAAGTTAGTTCGTCGAAGGGTTGGTGGTTCAGTTTCCACTTGGGTGTCCACATTTCCTTGAGAAAAGGAGGTGAGAGTAAAGCTCCTGTGGTGACTGGATGTGGATCATCACTGTAAAGTTTTCTAATAATCTGCTGCAAGACAACATGGCACAAAAAAAAAACACTCAAAGATTTTATATTCATAGATCTGGCAGAAATCTGAGGTATAATTTATTAACGGCAAGTGAGTAAAAGTGACTGATAAAAATAACTAAATATACCCAGTTCCATTTACTTTAGACATCACTGTGGAAATGATCAAAGTTTGTCTTTAAAGTAAATTTAATACCACATTTTTTTCAGTGTACTGATTGATAATTTCTCATTCTCATCTTTAGACATCTTTGTAACCTTTCAGTGGACATGTCCACACATGTCCATATATATATATATATATATATATATATATATATATATATATATATATATATATATATATATATATATATATATATATATATATATATGAGTACTACTGCTCCATTTTTAAAAAAGTTTGATGAAAATTTCAGTAAATATTTGTGAGAGTTTAAATCTATCAGAATGAGTGTGGATTTATCATGAAATAGTACTACTTAATTTACCGACAACTTCGAAATGCATTGAATAAGATGAGGCTGAGAAATTAATGAGTAATATGTTCAGGACACAAGAGAAATTCCTAGGGCCCCTTCACACATAACACGATTGAAGCAGACTAGCGCACGAAGGAGGAATTGCATGCCATTCGTGAAAAAACAGAGCCACCTCTAACGCCTCATACACCTGTCACTACAATTATTTGTGCACACCACTGGCTGAAAGACAGAGTGTGCCCTGTGGGAACTCATTCAATCCCTCTCACGACAGGTGCCAGCCAAATTCCAGGTGACATACACGAACATCCAACACCACTCGCTTCACACTTAGAAAACGTGTGTCCATTCACGCTGTTAGCACGAAAACAGTGAACAGACAGTCACTATTGAGCTGGATGTGAAATTTATCTAAGTGTCCCCACAAGTGTGGCTTTATTTTGCAAAAAAGCAGCACACGTGGCGTGCCAGAGTGTCGGGTTCCCCCGCAACACGTGCCATGCATGCGAATTACACATGTGTTGCGTCCCCCCCATCCGCAACACATGAGGTGTGCTGTGGGGGGGGCACACTTGCATGAACTGCTACCTACATACACAATTACATAACAAATAACTAAAAAATAATGATCACATAACACAGAAACAGAGTGATGCATTGGTGTGTGCGCTGGACGGACAGGGGTATGTCCGCTGACAGCAGCAGCTGTTGAGACCTCTGGTTCTGGACATCCCAGCTGGGGAACACGTACTGTGCTTTGACGGACATGACCTTACAACTGTCCACTGTGACGTGCGTGTGTCTGCTTGCTGTCCTCATGTAGACATACATAAAAACATATATCACTGTTGCAACTGGCTGCAGCAGGCGAGCACACGGCGTGCACATTGACAGGCTGTCCCAGGTGAAACGGACCATCAGATCATAACACGCAGCGGGTGATCGGAATGTCACGTCACCCACGTCAGCTCTGTTCCACATGATGCGGTGTCTATGCTGTGGTGCGCTGTCTGCAGGACGTGAGTGTCGGGCCGGACACGCACGCAGGGCCGGCTGGACACGCCGGGCCAGCAGATGTGGACATGATAAGAGCGCACTCCTTCATTCATGTCATTTCACAACTGTACGTCTGTGACCATGGGTCATCTACAGAAGAAGAGAGGGATCATACTTATATTGTCCGCTCAATAAGAGGGATTCAATAAAATGTAGAGTTGTTTTTATGGTGTGTGGTTTTATTTTTTTTCCTCCACAACAGAGGTGTGATGTGGTGCAACACATTCCAGCTGTTTTTTTTCTTTCCTCCACAACATCAGCAATTACGTCATGTTTCTCTTTTTTAAAATACGTTTATTTCCTTCTTGATTTTTAGGTATTTTATGCTGTGGTTGTAGAACAGCAATGATAGTGCAGTGGTAACGTTTCTGTCTGTTAATCAAAGCTTTTGTAAATTGCAGGTTTGAATCCCGTGGGTGGCATGTAGTTTTGTTTTATTTTGGGGGGGTTTTTTCACAGTAGCTGCGTGATGTGGTTCCACACGCTCCAGCTGCTCGCACTGTTCCCGCTGCAACAGTTTCGTGCATGCTCGTGCATGTACACGAAACTGTCGCAGCGGGATCATTCACTACTGCTCGACCGTGTATCCCTCCCAATGTCAGCTCGATGTTTTTGTGGTTCGCTCACTTGGGCTGTTTCGCCGTGATTTGCCCTGATTCCTACTTGTTCATGCAATGCGTGAAGAGGCCCTTAGAGTTGAGTTTCTTTTATTTGGGTTGAATGTGACATAAAATCAAAATTCAGCAACTGAACCTTCACATCAGCTGTGAGCTCAACAATCTATCTGCCTCCAACACCATAAAAATCAGTTAAAAATGAACTGTAACATTAAGTATTGCATGGTAGTAATAACAGCACAAAGTTTAACACATATCTAGATGAATTAGATAACATTCTTTAAAATACATACAAAGCTGAAACATTGTGTTTTAAAATATCAGTATTTCATTGTGTTTAACAAAAGAAATGATCAGTTTAAAATAATATGTTTGCAGACACACACTGTATATTAACATGTCACATTGACTTTCTCTCACCTCCTTTTTACTGATTAGCACATCTGTGTACACAAACAGGATGTGAACCATCAAACTTTCAGTTAACAAATACTTCCTTTTCTGAGGTTCATTCATATTGTGTGTTTAGTCCAAGAAGTATGAGTTTGTCAGTGAAACTCCAGTTTTGCTCAGAGACGTTTACACTCGTTACCTTTTTCTAGTTCTTGCTGACTTGAGGTGACTGAGGCTCAGACGGTGAAGTCAGTTCGTCAAAGGGTTGGTGGTTCAGTTCCCACTTGTGTGTCCACGTTTCCTTGAGAAAAGGAGGTGAGAGTAAAGTTTGCTAATAATCTGCTGCAATATGACATGGCACAAAAAAACACTCAAAGATTTTATATTCATAGATCTGGCACAAATCTGAGGTATAATTTATTAACAGCAAGTGAGTAAAGGTGACTGTAAAAATAACTAAATATACCCAGTTACATTTACTTTAGACATCAGTGTGGAAATGATTAAAGTTTGTCATTTTTTTCAGTGTACAGATTGGTAAGTTCTCATTTAAAAGAAGTTAAAATATAATGTGTGTTCACATCTTTAGACATCTTTGTAACCTTTCAGTGGATATGTGATCCACACAGCAGTGTTTTTTTAGTTTGCTGCTCTGATTTTTGTTTTCCAGCTGGAGTGTTTGTGTGTCGCTGTCCACCTTTGTGGTGCTGAAAAGTCCATTTGCACAGACTCAGGCCTGACTGCTGTCTTTAAGTTGATCAAAAGTATTAAATATACAGCCATGACTCCTGATATCTGAGTGTCCAGACAGCAGACACACCTCACTGTCACACACGAACACACACATATAAACACACACACTTATACAGCTGCAGTGCCACAAAAACACACTCTTCTTTTATATATAGTCGACAGAAAAAAAACACACACTCACTGTCCTCACTTTATATGATCTTAAAAATATATTTAACAATTATATTACTTTTAAGATCTAAAACTTCATGTTCACTGCAGCTTCACAAAATTATAAATAGTAAAGTTTGTAGTTTCATTATTTTTACATAAATCTGCTGTTTTGATTCTTCTGAGAACAGTAAGATTTCCAACAGCATCTGAAAACACACACACACACACACACACACACACACACACATATATATATATATATATATATATATATATATATATATATATATATATATATATATATATATATATATATATATATATATATATATATATATATATATATATATATATATATATATATATATATATATATATATATATATATATATATAGTGCACCTTGCAGTTATTCAAACTTATATTTAGCACTACTGCTGCATTTTTAAAGAAGCCTGATGAACATTTCTGTAAATATATGTGGCAGATTAAATCTATCAGAATGGGTTTGAATTCATCATGAAATTCTAGAAAAAAAATGTTTTCTTAACTTACTGACAACTTCAAAATGCATTGAATGAGGCTGAGCAATTAATGACTAATGTGTTCAGGATACGAGAGAAATTCTAAGAGTTGAGTTTTTTTTATTTGGGCTGAATGTGACAAAAAAAAATCAAAATTCAGCAGCTGAACCTCCACATCAGCTGTGAGCTCAACAAAATATCTGCCTCCAACACCATAAACAAATCAGTTAAAAATGAACTGCAACATTAAGTACTGCATGGTAGTAGTAATAACAGCACAAAGTTTAACGCAAATCTAGATGAATGAAATAACATTTTTTCAAATACGTACAAAGCTGAAACGTAGTGTATTAAAATAACAGTATTTCATTGAGTTTAATGAAAGATATTATCAGTTTAAAATCATATATTTGCAGACACACACACACACACACACATATGCCACGTATGCCACAAATCCAACTGTCCACTTCACACTGACACGTGAACAAATCACTGCGTTCACTGATTGTGTTCACTGAATACCAGATAGATTTCTTATTATTGCAATAAAATAAACATGTTAAATTGAACATAATGTGTCTGATTTTGAATAAATGAAAAGGAAGAATAAAGGCAATGTTCAATTTATATATATATATATATATATATATATATATATATATATATATATATATATATATATTCAGGAGGTTAAACTGTTCATGTTCACTGCAGTTTCACATTATAAAAAATTAAGTTTTTAGTTTCAGTATTTATTAAACATACCTGTTGTTTTGATTCTTCTGAGAACATTTCCAAAAGCATCTGAAAACACACACACACACACACACACACACACACACACACACACACACACACACACACACACACACACACACACACACACACACACACACACACACACACACACACACACACACACACACACACAAATCATTTCTTTCCCTGAGAGTTTTCACGGCATAACAGGTAGATTTTCTAATTTCTGCAGTCACAGAAATAAAAGATGTCAATGTGACCACAAAGTTTCTGATTTTTAATTAACTAAAGGGAACACTAAAGGCAGTGGTCAACATGAAGGCATCTGCACCAAATAAATAAATACATAAACAAAATTGTGGAGGCATAGTTCCTTAAAAAAATGGTAGCAATTTACACACAGAAATTCTCAGTAAATTTAACTTTTTGTAAATTTAATCTTTTGTTTGTTTGTTTGTTTAGTAAATGTTACTTATTTCTCCTGAACAAACTCTTCTTCAACATTGTTCCATAGTTATAAAACAAAAGCTTTTCTATAGCTGTTTCTCATCTTCAAACAGATTCTTCAGTCGTTCGACAGCGACATGTCACATTCATTTTCCTCGCCCCCTTTTTACTGATTAAGCACATCTGTGTACACAAACAGGACGTGAACCATCAAACGTTCAGTTAAACACCTGCTTCTATTTTATGAGGTTCATTCATATTGTGTGTTTAGTCCAAGAAGTTTGAGTTTGTCAGTGAAACTCCAGTTTTGCTCAGAGACGTTTACACTCATTACCTTTTTTTAGTTCTTGCTGACTTGAGGTGACTGAGGCTCAGACGGTGAAGTCAGTTCGTCGAAGGGTTGGTGGTTCAGTTCCCACTTGTGTGTCCACGTTTCCTTGAGAAAAGGAGGTGAGAGTAAAGTTTGCTAATAATCTGCTGCAATACGACATGGCACAAAAAAACACTCAAAGATTTTATATTCATAGATCTGGCACAAATCTGAGGTATAATTTATTAACAGCAAGTGAGTAAAGGTGACTGTAAAAATAACTAAATATACCCAGTTACATTTACTTTAGACATCAGTGTGGAAATGATTAAAGTTTGTCATTTTTTTCAGTGTACAGATTGGTAAGTTCTCATTTAAAAGAAGTTAAAATATAACGTGTGTTCACATCTTTAGACATCTTTGTAACCTTTCAGTGGATATGTGATCCACACAGCAGTGTTTTTTTAGTTTGCTGCTCTGATTTTTGTTTTCCAGCTGGTGGAGTGTTTGTGTGTCGCTGTCCACCTTTGTGGTGCTGAAAAGTCCATTTGCACACAGACTCAGGCCTGACTGCTGTCTTTAAGTTGATCAAAAGTATTAAATATACAGTCATGACTCCTGATATCTGAGTGTCCAGACAGCAGACACACCTCACTGTCACACATGAACACACAGATTTAAACACACACACTTATACAGCTGCAGTGCCACAAAAACATACTCTTCTTTTATACAGTCTACAGGAAAAAATATAATCCACTCAGACATAAAGCAGTGCCAAAAAAGAAGCATTCGCTGTTGAGTCTTTCTATGAGCTTCAAAAAAATAATTTCATATAATTTCAGAGCTTAAAGTGTCTCACAAACTATTAATGTTCACTGCAGCTTCACAAAATTCTAAAAAATAAACTTTATAGTTTGTTTAATTGGGGCACCATGGTTGCAAAGTCATTAATACACTTGTTTTCAGAACAGAAAGTTTGTGGTTCAAGATCATGCATGCACCTTCTCCACGTTGTGTCAGGGAGGCATGTGTTGTAAATCCTGTGCCAAATCAACATGCAGATTTATAAAAGGGAGAAGCCAAAAGAACTTTAGTTTGTCAAAATATACCTGGTATTCTGATTCTCATAGGACAGCAACATTTCCAACACCATTTGGAAACACACACACTCACTCATCTTCTCATCTGGGTCGTGGGGGGATGGAGCCTACAACCCAGCAGTCACAGGGCATGAAGCGGGGTACACCCTGGACAGGATGCCAGTCTGTCACAAGGCCACATGTGGACAAACAAACAGCTTTACACCCACACAGAAGCCTGCAGGCAATTATAAAGTTTCCGATCCACCTAACCTGC